>NC_140272.1:7640256-7717756 GCF_964030765.1 Micromesistius poutassou
AGAGGTCTTCCCTAGGATGGGACGACTTCATTTGGGATATTGTGGGCTTTCTCGTGTTGAGGTCGGAGTTTAAAGAGGCGCTCAAGGAGTTCAGTTTCGCTGTCTTTGGCGACACCTTTGGCCAAAGGTGGTCATTTTACCCCAGAGATACAGTGCTGTCACCGACACCCGGTTCATGACATTCCCCCAGAATACCCCTGGGTCACGTTCCTCACAGCGGCTCACCGCGGCTCCTCTCCGCTGGCCCCTAGAGCGTTCCGTGGACGGGCACGTCATGCGTCATGTGACGCACGTGAGAACTGGGAGATTACTGCGCCCGGCCAGCGGCTGGCGGCCATAAAGTCTTATGTCTTATGGTGGCAATCTCCACGGAGATAAGTGTTATGGCGGGGCGACGGGCCGCACACACAGGGAAGTCAAACAAATCATTAGGGCTCGGATAAAAGAACGGGCGGATGTGTTCGTCTGTCGTCTGTCCGTCCTCCCCTGCTCTGCCTCACTGGAGGAGCGCTCTCCATTGACCTGCTCAGGCCTGTAGGTGTGGAGCCGGGTTAGGGACGCTGTCTGCTGGTTAGGGTAAAGGTTGTGGGTTCAGCCCTGCCTGTTGACACCCTTGAGCAAGGTGCCCTACTGCCCCAACCTGCTCATTACTGACCTGTAGCTGGGGAACCCACACTCTTAGACCCTCTATTATCTGCAAAAATAATTAAAACAGGGAACAGCAGCCGTTGAGAGGGAAGTCCATCATCATAATGGGCATCTATGGTCAAACCAGAGCCTGAGCCTCTCTCTCTCTCTCTCCAAAACATTCTCTCTCTCTCTCTCCCTCTCTCTCACTCCCTCTCCCTCTCTCACTCTCTCTCTCCTCCACATTATCTCTCTCTCTCTCTCTCTCTCTCTCTCTCTCTCTCCTCTCTCTCTCGCTCTCCCTCTCTCTCTCTCTCACCACTCTCTCTCGCTCGGTCTCTCGGTCTCTCTCTCTCCTCTCATCTCTCTCTCTCTCTCTCTCTCTCTCTCTCTCTCTCTCTCTCTCTCTTTGATTAAAGTCTCCAGCTGATGTTCTGGAGACGAAGGGCTGCAGAGTGGGTCCCTTGAAGGACGGGGGCAGACGCCACCGACGGCTCAGGTCTCAATGCCCGTCACCGACCCCCAAGGCAGCCGCCATTTTGGCCCGCTGACCCGAACGTAAGAGACTCAAACATCCCAATCCCATTCTCCAGCAGCACCCCTGACACTGTTTGGGTTTAAGGGGGTGTGCGTCGGGCTGTGCAGTGAGTCCATCGAGGGGTCAATCCCCTCCAGAGTGGTGTGTTGATGAGAGGCTCAGGGTTCATTTAAAGAGACAGCCCCGCCTGGTCACTGAGCGCCTGCTAGGGTCTGGAACCCATGTCCTCCAGTGGGCTCTGTCAGACCACCACACAGGACCTCGTTAGCAACCCCGACCTAACTCTGAGGAAATCTTGAAGTACGAGGTATGGTTGACTCTGACTTGTTTAAAGGCTGGATTTAATTGTAGGTTTTTATAGGTTTTTAGGCATTTATTTACACATGGAGACGATGGAATACCTGTAGAAACTCTTATCAGCTTGTGTCGATTTTCCCGTATGCATTATAACTGTTGGTTTGTTGGATGTAGTACAGTTTTTCGGTTGCTCTTTTCCCTTGGTTCCGTGTTACAGGTAGAACGTGAGCACTTGCACTGAGGTTTGACGTTTTGCAGCCTTTGACTGTGATGGAACTTATTAGATTTACTCTTTTGGTGAACACTGAACGATCAATGTCCTCAATGAGCAGGTAGGGGTTGTGTGTCATCTTGCTCAAGGATGCCTCCTGGTTTGGGAGGAGGTCCACCGCCCTACCCACCAGACCATCCTGCCTGCCAACCACCTGATCCAGCTTCAACCTCTAAACATGAACACCCCCTCTTGGTTCCGTCTCCAGGTGGCCAACATGTCCAACCCACTCGCCGGTTTACCAGAGGGCGCCGTCTACGGCTCGCGGCTGGCGTCCATGGAGGCTCCCCACTGCGAGCGGACCACCCGGCTCCCCGGAGACCCCTGGGGCCAGGAGGAGGCCAAGCCCTGCCTGGACCCCCTGGAGCGGAGCCTGCCGGGCCTCTACCTGTCCTGCTTTGACATGCTCCTGACGGAGGACGCCACCTGGCTGCTGAAGCTGTCCGACGGCACCTCTGCCCCCGCCGCTGCCGCCGCCGCCGCCCTATTCCCCCCGCTGCGCCCGGCCACCGGGCCCCCAGGGGGCCTGGCGCCGGAGCCGAGCAGGGAGGAGCCGGAGCAATGTCCGGTCATCGACAGCCAGGGCCAGAGCCTGTCCCCGGGGGCCATAAGTGGCCAGGAGGAGGAGCGGTCTCTGGAGCAGGTGCAGACCATGGTGGTGGGCGAGGTGCTGAAGGACATCGCCACGGCCTGCAAGCTCCTGAACATCACCCCTGGTGAGACCGCCTCCGCCTCTCTCTCTCTCTCTTTGCTGCCGGGGGAACTTTAGACCGGACCGCGATGGTGGGGGGTTAGGCAGTGTGGGGGGTGTGTGTGTGTGCGTTTGTGGAGGTGGAATAAATCTAAAATTGCTTTTAGCCCAGATTCAAAGCCTGTAAAAGTTATATTTTAATTCCTTTTACTTATTTACTCATTATTCTTTGCTGACTTTATGAGATACTTAGTCAGATTGGGCAAACATTGCTATTTGTCACTATATTGGCCCATATTTTCAACTAATTTTATCCTCAATATTCAGATCAACATAATTTTGTGCTAAATTGAGTATACAAATAATTATGCAAATCCATATTACTGAAAGCAAGTTCTCTTACTGAAAGCAAGTTTGAGCTCATTCTGCACTAAAGGGGAAACGGTTGACTTGAAGTGGGACTTTTTCTTCATGGCGTAACTCAAACCAATCGGTGCCAAACAAGTATTACGACATACAATACATCAAATGTAACCACTGCCCCACACAAAGAATCGTACAACTGTCGGTTATAACATCCGGTCAGAATCCATCAAATACGTCAAAGACGTCAATGACCACGATTCCCGACAGAGTAAAGAACGCCTAATGAATAACGTCCCGGTGCGAGGCCCCAGCTCTCTGACGGCAGCTCCAGGATCTGTTAAATCCTGACCTTTTGCGTAAGTCGCCTCCTCTGAGCTCTCGACAGAGCGATGGCGAGCTCCTGCCAGGAGAGGTGTACACAGCAGCAAAGCTGGGATAGGCGGGGCCCGCTCAACGGGCATGGCAAACACAGAAGCCATTATGTGAGGCGAGTCTTACACCTGTCATAAACCTTCACCTCCACCTCCTCCCCCCACCGCCCCACGCCTCCTCCACTGTGCTCCTCTGAGTGAGTGGTGTCAGGGCACGATTCTTGGCTCAAAGGGTATGTACACAAGGCAATGCTCCGGCCCTTTCTCTAGCACATCGCTGGGATTAATCCTTGATATGCAAAATGAGCAAGGCTTAAGAAAGCACCTAAGGAGCAGCAAACAGTGGAGGGAGGTGAACTGACTTAACAGTAGCCACGGCTGACTAAGCAGCCGCTAACTAATAACTTTAGACAGTTAGCTATTACTTTACAGTGGTCTGACGTCGCTTACAGCCACAGAGTGACACGCAAACACAGCGGGGAGGTGTCCCATCAGTCATGAATGAATAACTCATACCGAGTGTGTGTTTCTGTGTGGGCTTCTTATGCATGCAATAGTGTATCTTTGTGTGTTTGTGTGCATATATGTCCATGCTTCTGAGTGGGTCCGTGCATGAATGTACAAACGTGTGTGCGTGTGTGTGCTTCTTATGAATGCAACACTATGTATCTGTGTGTGTTTGTGTGCATACAGGATTCTATATGTGTGTGCGTGGATAAATGTACAAACGTGTGTGTGTGTATTTATGTGCATATGTGTGCATACAAAGCACTTTTGGTACTTTGTAAGCACTATATAAATGAGATAAGATAAGATAATATTTTATTAGTCCCACAGTGGGGAAATTTGCAGTGTTACAGGAGCAAGGAGCAAAGACGATAATGCAAATAAAGAAATAAAGACGACAGTAGTGCAAAATACAATAAAATACAATATGTGTGTGTCAGTGAGAGCAATTCAGACATCGAGGGGTTCGATCCCAGAACCTCCGGTGCAGCCGTCAGTCATCCTAACCCCCCTGCCCCTGTCCTGCAGACCCCATGGACTGGAGCGCGGCCAACGTGCAGAAGTGGCTGCTGTGGACGGAGCACCTGTACCGCCTGGCCCACGCCGGCCGCGCCTTCCACGACCTCAGCGGGAAGGACCTGTGTGTCATGAGCGAGGAGGACTTCAGCCAGAGAGCGCCCCAGTGTGGGGACACCCTGCACGCCCACCTGGACATCTGGAAGTCAGGTGTGTGCGTGTGTGTGTGTTTATATCAAGTGTGTGTGTGTGTGTTTATATCAGGTGTGTGTGTGTTTATATCAGGTTTGTGTGTGTGTGTGTGTGTGTGTGTGTGTGTGTTTATATATCAGGTGTGTTATTTCTGTTATTTTCCTGTTATTTCAGATGTGTGTGTGTGTGTGTTTTGGTGATGGTGTAGGTGTCTGTGTATATGTATGTGTTTTATATCAGGTGTGTGTGTGTATGTGTGTTTTATATCAGATGTGTGTATGTGTGTGTGTGTGTGTGTGTGTGTGTGTGTGTGTGTGTATGTGTGTGTGAGTGTGTGTGTGTGTGTAAGAGTGATTTTGTATCAGGTATGTGTGTGTGTATTTTTATATCAGATGTGTGTGTATGTAAGTGCTTTTACATCAGGTGTGTGTGTGTGTGTGTGTGTCAGTGGAGGTTGAGTCAGCAGTGGTCTGTCCCTCTGACGGGCGTGCAGCGTGAGGCTCCTCACTGTGCTGTAGTCAAACAGCGGAGGTTGTGATGACTGATCCATTCTCTCCTCTCTCCTCCTCCTCCAGCCGCTTGGATGAAGGAGAGGTGTTCCCTCGGCGAGGCCAAAGCCACAGGTAGCTTCTTTCATTCATAATGCTTTAGATCATGTCTCGAAGGGACACTTTAGATGTTCATGGCTAAATGTTTACGGACTTTAAGCATTATTCAGGTGTGTTACATTGGTCTGCTTTGTCTAATCAGTTGTGTGTGTGTGTGTGTGTGTGCGTGCACGTGTGCGTGTGTGTGTATGTGTGTCTGTGTGCGTGTGTGTGTGCGTGTGTGTGTATGTGTGTGTGTGTGTGAACGTGCGGGCATGTGTGTGTGTCTGGTGTGTGCGTGTGTGTTTGTGTGTGTGGTGCAGGTGGAGAGGAGCTGTGGTCTGAGGCGGACTCGTCCTGCTCAGGTCAGCCCATCCACCTCTGGCAGTTCCTACGAGAACTCCTGCTGAAGCCTCACAACTACGGCCGCTGCATCCGCTGGCTGAACAAGGAGAAAGGTGGCTCTCTCCCTGTCTCTCTCTCTCTTTGTCTGTCTGTCTCTCTGTCTCCATCTGTCTCTTTCTTGCTCTGTCTCTCTCTCGTTCTCTCTGTGTATCTCTCTCTCTCTCCCTCTGTCTCTGTCTCTCTCTCTCTCTATCTATCTATCTGTCTGTCTGTCTGTCTCTTCATTCCTATTCAATTAAATAAATGAAGTTCAAAAGATATTATTGGGCATGGGAAATTATAATTTACGTTGCCACGGCAGCTTTAAATCTAATCTTAATTTAAATCTCTTTCTCTTTTTCTTTACCTTTATATATATCCTATTTGCCTGTCTGTCTGTCTGCCTGTCTATCTTTGTTTTATTTTCATTCAAAGCTGACTGATTCTTAAAACAACACACGTCTGAATTGAAATCAGCCAGTGACGAGTACAATGACAACCGTGGTGATGAGTGACGTCTGGCCCTGTTTCTCCTCCCGCCTCCAGGCATTTTCAAAATCGAGGACTCGGCCCAGGTGGCGCGGCTGTGGGGTCTGCGGAAGAACCGACCCGCCATGAACTACGACAAACTCAGCCGCTCCATCCGCCAGTACTACAAGAAGGGCATCATCCGCAAGCCAGACGTGTCGCAGCGGCTGGTCTACCAGTTCGTCCAGCCCTTGTGAGGCGGTCCGCGCGGAGCGACACACAGAGAGAGAGACAGGTGCCGTGTTTTGCTAAAGGGCTCCGCTGCTCTTTAATAAGCTGAAGGACGCATGTGCACGGCGGGCTGCGCAACGCTGAGCCGAACTGGATGCGCTGACCCGGTCCGGACTGGACCAGACCAGACCAGACCAAGCGCTCACTCCGTCAGCTGGACACTTACGACGGCTAGACGAACGGAAGCAACCCCAAAGAACCGAGTTAAAACACAGGTGGTGATAGGATAATGGCGCGACTAGGAATGATGTAAAAAGAAAAGAGAAAGTCATGACAAGTTGATTCTGCCTGAACTGCCTGCATTGTTTTCTTTATTTTCATTAATTATAATTAAAATAATACACCTTACTGTCCTTTTCAACTGAGTGTAGATTAAAGGTACGCGGTGGTGTCACACTGTCACACCCTCACGGGGACAGACCCTCCATGGATCGCGACTCCCCTGTCAGTCCTCCTCCCTTTTGTTCAGGTCGTTAACTCCCGGTCTCTCCGTCAAACCGCAGAAGTGTGTTTGCCTTAACGGCTGGATTCCTCCACAGCCGGAGGAGGAGGAGGAGGAGGAGGAGGAGGGTTGGGCCCTGGCCTCCGTCCAGCAGAGTAAACACCAGACTTTATTTCATGATGCCATTAAATGGCCTCACTTCGGGGCCCAACCCAGAGGGACAACAGCAGCTAGCCACGGTCGCAGCGGTTCGTTAAAGACATAAAGACAACCCGCGTTGAGACTGCATCGTCCTCCACCCTCCACCCGTGCTTATATGTGAACAATGACACCACCATCGCCCCTCATTAAAGTTGACTCATGCGTCAAAAGAAACAGGAGGGTATGCCTGCTCTTTAATATACGATAACGTTGATGTCTGACTGGATGTGTCTCTCTCTCCCCCCCCTCTCGGTCTCTCTCCTTCCTCACTTTCTCTTGCTCTCTCTGTCTCCCTCTCTCTGTCTCTCTCTCCCCCCCTCTCTCTCTCTGTCTCTCCCTCTCTCTCCCCTCCTCTCTATCTCTCTCTCTCCCCTCTCTCTTTTGCTGACTGTTTGACCAGGAGGCCTTGTGTGTGTTTCTTGGTGTTAAGATAACACTTTATGTTTATGCAGTATGAGATTCTGTTGTATTTAGAGAGGCTGTTCTTTGGAAATGTTTGCACTTACAATTTAGTAATGCCTTCACGTGACTAGAAGAGATATTTAGATAGATATGTCGCCTGAACAGATGTCGTTAAATCAACATTTTACGGTATCTGCGATATCATCCTCTTATTATTACACAGAACAGCTCATGCGTTCCTCGACTCTCCGCAACACTCCTCTGTTTGCGTTCAGTGTTTTCTTTGGCGTCGTTCTGACCTGTAACGAGTGTTTCTGGAGTTCATTCTTTGCCTTTGAAATTACAGTACTAAATTGCTCCGCTTAATGAGGGCAAAATGGGCCAAACCATCTGCCAAACTGAGGTAGCCCTTTATATAAGCCAACCAGTTTCATCTTCAACAGTGACACGATCTTGTGATAAAAGTCATCCAGTTTTCATATGTAAATTCAAATATTTAAATGTGAAATAACAGCTCTTTCTTCCTGAATGTCTTGTAATAAAAGGGTTCTCCTCTCAAGAGGCAGCGTGTGTGTGTGTGTGTTTGTGTGTGTAATGGGTGTAATGGCGACCTCTAGTGGTGGGATAGATGTTACCACCCTCCGCAGGCAGGCAGCAAACTCTTGCAGTTTTTGTTGTCATGTCTGATGACGTCTTTTATTGTGTGTACAGTATGAAATGACAGCCCCCCCACAAAACCCACCACCCAAGACCAAAGACCCACTGAGTTCCACCAATCTTCTCATACGTTACAGATAAAAACATAAAATACGTCTTTTTCAACATCATGAATTATCCAACCAGTGACCCGGGAATCACTCAATAATTGCAATAGTTGTCGATTTGTCGTATGAATAAAAAAAGGAAAGTTCACTGTACACTTAAACCTCCAGGTGATCATAAGTAGGCCTACAAAGCGAGGGAACCATCATGAACGTATTGTGGTTAAGAAGTGTTCAATAGATTTGCATATGTGATGGAGATCTATTGAACATTGTGATGTGATGTGAGAACGTCATCTGACGTGAAGTTGAATTCGGCTGTTGATTCGGCCTCTATTTGACTCTAAAGTTAAGAGAATCCTGAAGGGAGTCTAGCTCATTTCCCGCCAAACAGGCCAACCACGACCACAGCATCAGCGCCGATAGAGATCCATAAAAAACAACTGATCGAAAGAAGCACATACATCATGCAACCTGGCATCCCGAGACCGAATAAATACGTTCCGGTGTTTCAGACCCGAAGCGAAACACTAGCGCAGCGGAAAGACGGTTCATCATCAATATTTCAGCGAGGGTTCCTGTTACGTTTTCCTCCGCGCTGGCATTAGAGAGCGCTCGCTCCTCTCTCTCTCTCTCTTCTCTCTCTCTCTCTCTCTCTCTCTCTCTCTCTCTCTCTCACTCTCTCTCTCTCTCTCTCTCTCTCTCTCTCTCTCTCTCTCTCTCTCTCTCTCTCTCTCTCTCTCTCTCTCTCTCTCTCTCTCTCTCTCTCTCTCTCTCTCTCTCTCTCTCTCTCTCTCTCTCTCTCTCTCTCTCTCTCTCTCTCTCTCTCTCTCTCTCTCTCTCTCTCTCTCTCTCTCTCTCTCTCTCTCTCTCTCTCTCTCTCTGTCCCGGTCTGCTGTGGGACCACTGGTGTCACCAGTGGTCGACGCCACTGCTTTGTCACCAGTCTGGTGACAAAGCAGTGGCGTCACTAGGCTGTTTTATTCGGGGCTAAAGCCCCGGATCAAATTGAAATAGCCCCAAATCTTTTTTAGTTTGAAAAAATAATAATAATAAAAAAAAGAAATAAAAAAAAACCTTCCGTCCGCCGCCGCCCCCGTCAACAATCCCGTCCGCCCGCGATCGTCCCACTGAGCCCCGGATGTTTAAGAAACCTAGAATCGCGCCTGTGACAAAGCCTGCCCTGGTGTCATGTCACCTACTGGAACCAACAACATGCAGTCATAAACTCAGCTTTGGAACCGGTTTAGAATCTGAAAAACAAAAAACTGATTTGGGATTTGCAAGGCCTGCACAAAAGTGTCTTAGAGTTGTGTAAGACACTGCACAAAAGGCCTGCACAAAAGTGTCTTACAGAATTACAGTTAGATTGTTGTTCGAGGTGTGATGTTGAAGAGACATTACAAGCCGTTTTCAAAATTAACCTTTGTGCCCCTGGTGGTAACTTAATTAATTTAATTAACTTAAATACACTTCAGTAGTCGTAAAGAAAAAAAAACTTTATTCAGTCTGAGCTCAAATTGCATTATGGTAGATTCTGCATGCGGACACAGGGCAGAGCAAGAAGAACCGTTGATGCAGTTCCACTAATGTCACCATTAAACGGGAACAGGTAGGTACACATATCAGAGTGACATGGTAAAAAAAAACAAAAAAAAAAACCTTGTATTTCCCACTCCCACCAGCAGGGGGCAGGGTGTCAGTCTCATGGCTTCTGCATCGCTACACCGCTGGCTCGTTAAAGAAAACACCAACAAAGAAGAAGCAGATGGAGGAGATCAGGTTGGACCGAATTAACGGGCGTTCCCATTGGACGGAGCCACTCATGTTTACGCACTCAATCCTCACACGGCTTGCGATCGCACATCATAATACTGTTTCCCCAAAGAAATGAAAGCTGAGGTGATTCCACCACAGAAGCACGTCGCTCCTCCCTCGGTCTCACCTGAGGTGAACCCAGCAGGTGTGAACCGACATGCTGGAGAGAGAGAGAGTGAGATAGAGAGTGGGGCGACGTTGAGTTTAATGCAAACAAGAGGCTGTACAAGCGAAAAGAAACCCAGGGAAGAAATCAAAGACATATATACACTAGAGATGCACCGATCGATCGGCAACCGATCGCAATCGGCCGATAATACCCCTATCGGTTTTGATCGGAATTCTAAAAATAGACCAAAGCAGGCCAAAGCAGGCCGATCAGTTGACGTTTCAAATACACAATATAACAACAAACCGCCGCCAGGCCATGCACTCCCACTTCGCAGTCCCATGTCTCTTAAGGGGGCGTGGCAGTCTCTACACTGAAAGCCGGGCAGGCGAGGAGGGAGATTAAAAAAAAAAGAATCAACACTGAAAATGGCGTCGCCGGTATGGGAGTTTTACAATGTGTCCGAAAAGGACAATAAATTTGCAGTTTGCAAGGTGTGTGCAAAGGAGATACCTCGAGGAGGAATGCTACAAAAACATTTCAACACAACCAACCTGATAAGACATTTGAAAGTTTCTCACATCGAGGAGTATACGGAGTTTTCAAAGTTGGCTGCTGCTAAAGCAGAGAAAGACAAGGAGCGTGCAGCAACGCCGCTAACTCAGCTGACCGTAACAGAGACATACAAACGACAGCAACCCTACAGCAACGACAGCAAGAAAAAGAAAGAACTAAATAATAAGGTAATGGAATTCATATGCCTTGATCATCAGCCGCTTTCTGTCGTAGAAGACATCGGGTTCAAACGCCTTGTTAGCTGCTTGGATCCACGGTACACGCTGCCTAGTCGTAAATATTTCACTGATGAATGCCTGCCTGAGCTGTACCAAACTATATACAGTCACATCCAAAGCCTTATGCAGGACGACAAGATCGTGTCAGTCGCCTTCACGAGTGACATTTGGAGTTCTAGCGTGAGTCCCATGTCGATGCTGAGTCTAACGGCACAGTTTATAAATGAAAAGTTCGAGCTGAAGAGAGTTGTTCTTCACTCACAAGAGTTTCCTGGGTCACACACGGCGGATGCTATCGGTAAAGCTTTCGCAGACATGTTCCAAGCATGGGGGATCCCAAAGGAAAAAGTACACGTTATCCTACGGGATAATGCGAGTAACATGGCGAAGGCTATGAAGGATACTGGTTTACCAAGCCTACCGTGCATGGCGCACACACTCCAGCTCGCTGTGAATGAGGGCATTTTGGCACAGCGTGCAGTCATTGATGTCATCGCAACTGGGCGACGCATCGTCGGTCATTTTAAGCATTCTCCGCTTGCTTACTCCAGGCTATTCGACATTCAGAAAGAAAGTAACCCCCAGCACCTCAAACGGCTACAGCAGGATGTCCCCACCCGATGGAACAGTACTGTTGCCATGCTAAAAAGTTTACTGGAACAGAAACGTGCCCTATGCAATTATGCAGCCGACTATGATCTGCCTGGCATTTTCACCGCCAGCCAGTGGAAATTGATTGAAAATATGATTTCACTGCTTGACCCCTTTGACGAGCTCACACACAAGATAAGCGAATCAACTGCATCGGCTGCGGATGTAATTCCATCCATCAAAGCCTTAACTCGTCTTCTTGAGAAAACACAAGAGACTGACCATGGTGTAAAAACCGTCAAAGCCACGCTCTTGGAATCTGTCAAGAAGAGATTCAAGGACATTGAATCTGAGCCCCTGTACACGATTGCAACACTCCTCGATCCAAGGTGAGAATAACTTCACATTCCACTGTGTGTGTGTGTGTGTGTTAGAGATGCACCGATCGATCGGCAACCGATCGCAATCGGCCGATAATACCCCTATCGGTTTTGATCGGAATTCTAAAAATAGACCAAAGCAGGCCGATCAGTTGACGTTTCAAATACACAATATAACAACAAACCGCCGCCAGGCCATGCACTCCCACTTCGCAGTCCCATGTCTCTTAAGGGGGCGTGGCAGTCTCTACACTGAAAGCCGGGCAGGCGAGGAGGGAGATTAAAAAAAAAAGAATCAACACTGAAAATGGCGTCGCCGGTATGGGAGTTTTACAATGTGTCCGAAAAGGACAATAAATTTGCAGTTTGCAAGGTGTGTGCAAAGGAGATACCTCGAGGAGGAATGCTACAAAAACATTTCAACACAACCAACCTGATAAGACATTTGAAAGTTTCTCACATCGAGGAGTATACGGAGTTTTCAAAGTTGGCTGCTGCTAAAGCAGAGAAAGACAAGGAGCGTGCAGCAACGCCGCTAACTCAGCTGACCGTAACAGAGACATACAAACGACAGCAACCCTACAGCAACGACAGCAAGAAAAAGAAAGAACTAAATAATAAGGTAATGGAATTCATATGCCTTGATCATCAGCCGCTTTCTGTCGTAGAAGACATCGGGTTCAAACGCCTTGTTAGCTGCTTGGATCCACGGTACACGCTGCCTAGTCGTAAATATTTCACTGATGAATGCCTGCCTGAGCTGTACCAAACTATATACAGTCACATCCAAAGCCTTATGCAGGACGACAAGATCGTGTCAGTCGCCTTCACGAGTGACATTTGGAGTTCTAGCGTGAGTCCCATGTCGATGCTGAGTCTAACGGCACAGTTTATAAATGAAAAGTTCGAGCTGAAGAGAGTTGTTCTTCACTCACAAGAGTTTCCTGGGTCACACACGGCGGATGCTATCGGTAAAGCTTTCGCAGACATGTTCCAAGCATGGGGGATCCCAAAGGAAAAAGTACACGTTATCCTACGGGATAATGCGAGTAACATGGCGAAGGCTATGAAGGATACTGGTTTACCAAGCCTACCGTGCATGGCGCACACACTCCAGCTCGCTGTGAATGAGGGCATTTTGGCACAGCGTGCAGTCATTGATGTCATCGCAACTGGGCGACGCATCGTCGGTCATTTTAAGCATTCTCCGCTTGCTTACTCCAGGCTATTCGACATTCAGAAAGAAAGTAACCCCCAGCACCTCAAACGGCTACAGCAGGATGTCCCCACCCGATGGAACAGTACTGTTGCCATGCTAAAAAGTTTACTGGAACAGAAACGTGCCCTATGCAATTATGCAGCCGACTATGATCTGCCTGGCATTTTCACCGCCAGCCAGTGGAAATTGATTGAAAATATGATTTCACTGCTTGACCCCTTTGACGAGCTCACACACAAGATAAGCGAATCAACTGCATCGGCTGCGGATGTAATTCCATCCATCAAAGCCTTAACTCGTCTTCTTGAGAAAACACAAGAGACTGACCATGGTGTAAAAACCGTCAAAGCCACGCTCTTGGAATCTGTCAAGAAGAGATTCAAGGACATTGAATCTGAGCCCCTGTACACGATTGCAACACTCCTCGATCCAAGGTGAGAATAACTTCACATTCCACTGTGTGTGTGTGTGTGTGTGTGTGTGTGTGTGTGTGTGTGTGTGTGTGTGTGTGTGTGTGTGTGTGTGTGTGTGTGTGTGTGACACAGATTATTATGCTCATCTAGCTTTGATTGATAAAGGGGGCTATGCTTAAAGATAAAATTTAACAATAGCGTTGTGTTTTGCTATCCTGTAGTGTAGGATGGTTTGCATTTCCCTCAATTTCGATTTAAAAATAAGCAGTCAATATAAACTAATATAGAATAGATTAAACATGTTTGGATTGTGCTATGAGGCCAGCCAAGTTAAAGCATGACCTATAAAATCTATCATGACAAATTAATTAATGTTTAGTTTTGTCTTTTGTTTTCTTCTAATAAAAAGGTATAAAGACAGGTTTTTCCACACTGCACTCAAGCCACAGACACACAGGCTGCTCTCTGACATCCTGGGCCCGGCCACTGCAGCGGAGCAACAGGTTGGTGAGCCCCTACAGAAGGTACCACGGACTGGCTTGCATGCTATGTATGCTGAACTGTTGGCTGAAGATGGGCAACATGAAGCTGCTGCTGACAACACAACATCATCACAGATTACTCTTTACCTCTCAGAGCCAGTTATCCCAGATAACGAACAGCCACTTGACTTTTGGAAGGCCAATGAAGGCCGCTTTCCTGCTCTCGCACAAGCAGCACGATCCTATCTCTGTTCACCTTGCACAAGCGTAGATAGCGAGCGTCTTTTCAGTACAGCAGGACTTATTATGGATGAGAAGAGGAGCAGGTTAACTGCAAAAAATGCCGAGATGCTTATATTTAGCAAGGCAAATCTGCCATTCATGCTGCGTAATCAGAAGTAAGCTTTGAGGCAGACCCTAACCCCCCCTCTACCCCACCCCCTCTCCCTATATTTCTAAAAGTTACAAGAAATGCCTCAGCTGAAATGAGAGGAGATATAGCCAGGCCTACAGATTGAGCTACAATGTTTATTTATTTATTTTTACTTTTGTATTTTACTATGCACTTCATTGCCCATGGCTCTCTCCCTACTCCTCTCTAAAGGGCACAGAAACTACCTCAGTTGAAATAGATATGCCTACAGATATAGCTCAATCGTTTTTTGTTTGATTATTGCTAATGCTGTGAACTTGTTTGCACACTATTGTCTGTTATCTCCTACATGCAGACAAATGTCTTGAAACTACATTATTTTATTATTTTGGCTATAGCCTGTTTATGTTGCAGTTTGAGTTTATTTTTTGACAGGAAAGCTACAGTATAAGCTCCAAGTTGTATGTCCAAGAGAGTCTCTAAAGATAATGTTGCAGTTGCACATATGTCAGTGTTCTCATTCTCATTTGTATGACATATTTATTTTATTTTTCCACAAAAAAGCTTGTAGCTAAACTCCAAATTGCGTCTCTAAGAAAGAGCCCCTAGAGAGAGTGAAATGTTTATTATGGTGCACATGTTGTGTGTTGTGCACAAAAAAACTAAGAAAAACTAAGGTTTATAGTTTACAACTTGTATCGAATCTAAGAGTGAAATGTCTACTGTTGTCTGTGTTGGTGCACTGCACATGTTGTGTGTTGTGTTTTACACATAATTATTGCTGCAATAAAACAATCAATTCATGATACTTTCTCATCTCCCAATTTTTATACTTAATAATACATTGTCAATGTTGTGTAAGAAGAATCATTGTTTAAATATATGAAAGTTACATGAGACAACAATATTGAAGAATTTATGGATTTGACGCTGTGATCGGTGATCGGCAATATCGGGATCGGCAGATACTGCTTTTGGTGATCGGTGATCGGTGATCGGCCCCAAAATTCCTGATCGGTGCATCTCTAGTGTGTGTGTGTGTGTGTGTGTGTGTGTGTGTGTGTGTGTGTGTGTGTGTGTGTGTGTGTGTGTGTGACACAGATTATTATGCTCATCTAGCTTTGATTGATAAAGGGGGCTATGCTTAAAGATAAAATTTAACAATAGCGTTGTGTTTTGCTATCCTGTAGTGTAGGATGGTTTGCATTTCCCTCAATTTCGATTTAAAAATAAGCAGTCAATATAAACTAATATAGAATAGATTAAACATGTTTGGATTGTGCTATGAGGCCAGCCAAGTTAAAGCATGACCTATAAAATCTATCATGACAAATTAATTAATGTTTAGTTTTGTCTTTTGTTTTCTTCTAATAAAAAGGTATAAAGACAGGTTTTTCCACACTGCACTCAAGCCACAGACACACAGGCTGCTCTCTGACATCCTGGGCCCGGCCACTGCAGCGGAGCAACAGGTTGGTGAGCCCCTACAGAAGGTACCACGGACTGGCTTGCATGCTATGTATGCTGAACTGTTGGCTGAAGATGGGCAACATGAAGCTGCTGCTGACAACACAACATCATCACAGATTACTCTTTACCTCTCAGAGCCAGTTATCCCAGATAACGAACAGCCACTTGACTTTTGGAAGGCCAATGAAGGCCGCTTTCCTGCTCTCGCACAAGCAGCACGATCCTATCTCTGTTCACCTTGCACAAGCGTAGATAGCGAGCGTCTTTTCAGTACAGCAGGACTTATTATGGATGAGAAGAGGAGCAGGTTAACTGCAAAAAATGCCGAGATGCTTATATTTAGCAAGGCAAATCTGCCATTCATGCTGCGTAATCAGAAGTAAGCTTTGAGGCAGACCCTAACCCCCCCTCTACCCCACCCCCTCTCCCTATATTTCTAAAAGTTACAAGAAATGCCTCAGCTGAAATGAGAGGAGATATAGCCAGGCCTACAGATTGAGCTACAATGTTTATTTATTTATTTTTACTTTTGTATTTTACTATGCACTTCATTGCCCATGGCTCTCTCCCTACTCCTCTCTAAAGGGCACAGAAACTACCTCAGTTGAAATAGATATGCCTACAGATATAGCTCAATCGTTTTTTGTTTGATTATTGCTAATGCTGTGAACTTGTTTGCACACTATTGTCTGTTATCTCCTACATGCAGACAAATGTCTTGAAACTACATTATTTTATTATTTTGGCTATAGCCTGTTTATGTTGCAGTTTGAGTTTATTTTTTGACAGGAAAGCTACAGTATAAGCTCCAAGTTGTATGTCCAAGAGAGTCTCTAAAGATAATGTTGCAGTTGCACATATGTCAGTGTTCTCATTCTCATTTGTATGACATATTTATTTTATTTTTCCACAAAAAAGCTTGTAGCTAAACTCCAAATTGCGTCTCTAAGAAAGAGCCCCTAGAGAGAGTGAAATGTTTATTATGGTGCACATGTTGTGTGTTGTGCACAAAAAAACTAAGAAAAACTAAGGTTTATAGTTTACAACTTGTATCGAATCTAAGAGTGAAATGTCTACTGTTGTCTGTGTTGGTGCACTGCACATGTTGTGTGTTGTGTTTTACACATAATTATTGCTGCAATAAAACAATCAATTCATGATACTTTCTCATCTCCCAATTTTTATACTTAATAATACATTGTCAATGTTGTGTAAGAAGAATCATTGTTTAAATATATGAAAGTTACATGAGACAACAATATTGAAGAATTTATGGATTTGACGCTGTGATCGGTGATCGGCAATATCGGGATCGGCAGATACTGCTTTTGGTGATCGGTGATCGGTGATCGGCCCCAAAATTCCTGATCGGTGCATCTCTAATATACACAAGGAGATGCTCACCGACGCAGGCCATGGTGTGGTACTCTGCGTTCTGTTAAGAGAGGAAATACTGTGTGGTGCGTCTAGCCTGCGCACAGCGAGTGGTACAGTTACAAGATGGCATACTGTGTGTTGTCTTGCTACAGAGATGAGCCTCCACACAGGACACAGCTAGTGGTAGAGTTACACTGTGTACTGTTAAGATGGAGCGTTCTGTGTGGTGTGTACCTAGAGATGAGCTCGCACACAGCTAGTGGTAGAGTTACAAGATGGCATACTGTGTGATGTCTTGCTACAGAGATGAGCCTGCTGCACACAACTAGTGGTAGAGTTACTCTTGTTCTGATAAGATAGCGTAGCTGTGTGGTGAGTCTAGCTACAGAGATCCGACTGCACATTGCTACACAGAGTGGAGAGGTTGGGTTCTTTCTTGCGGTCAGTGTGAAGATGACACGGGTCGGAGATGTGGGAGTCCAGACCCGGACACCTCAGACCCGAGGAGGGTCTAGACTAGTCTGGTCGGGGCCGTCCCAGGGGGGGCCCCGGAACACGACACCGGACCTGTTCAGAGCTGTCTGGAGAACGCACACTTCACTCTCTGGGTTTCATCGCAGAAAAGGTGCACTTGTTGTCGCGTACTATCATGTTCTTTAGATTCCTCTGCGCTATAGTTCAGGTTTTTCCGTGCAATAGTCCTTGCAGATTTGTTGTCCAAGACGATGGCAGTCCCGTGTCTAGACTTTGATAAACAAGGTAAAATCCCATCAACTGCCAGATTAACTAAAGTGGCAGGCGTTTATTTTGGGGGGTGTGTGTGTGGGGGGGGAAGGGGCCCTCCCTCCCTGTGGCCACGCCCCTGCCTCAGACATACAAGACATGGTTTAGCAGAAAGGTTCTGAGGAGCGATGACTCTCCGGAGGCCAGGGGACCCCTGTTGCCGTGGGAACAGGGGACAGGAAGTGAGGAAAGCGCTGAAGTCTCTGGCGAAGTGCAGATATGATTGGACGACGGACAGAGTCTGGGTGCGGCGGCTGGGCGGAGCTTTAGACAGGCTCCACGTAGTTGGCGGGGTACAGACCCAGCATGCCGTCGTCTAGGCGACCCTTGCACCATCCCTGCTCGTCCTCCTCCTCCAGCTTGGTCAGCTCGTCACCTAGGGAACAGAGTCGGTCTAGACGTTAGTGGTGACAAGACAGAAACACGCAACTAGTCTTTAGTACTGGTAACTAACCACCCGTTAGAGTGGGAATGACATGACAGAAAACACTGAACTAGTCTTTAGTACTGGTAACTAACCACCTGTTAGTGGGAATGACAAAACACAGAACTAGTCTTTAGTACAGGTAACTAACCATCCGTTAGAGTGGCAATGACATGACAGAAAACACGAACTAGTCTTTAGTACAGGTAACTAACCATCCGTTAGAGTGGCAATGACATGACAGAAAACACTGAACTAGTCTTTAGTACTGGTAACTAACCACCCGTTAGTGGGAATGACAAAACACAGAATTAGACTTTAGTACTGGTAACTAACCACCCGTTAAAGTGGGAATGACATGACAGGAAACACAGAACTAGTCTTTAGTACTGGTAACTAACCACCTGTTAGAGTGGGAATGACAAAACACAGAACTAGTCTTTAGTACTGGTAACTAACCATCATATTAGATAAAATAAATGTATGTATATTATGGAAGTAATGTATTATATTGAAAGAAGGTTTGTATCTCAGATCATTTTAACATCTTTAAACTTTATTTTGGAAAAAAAGAATCAAATGCCAGGTAGAAATCATCTAATCATCTAAACACAAACACACTCCAAAAGTCTACTTCTTATTCATCTAAAACATTTTCCAAAATCAGATATATTAATATATATATATATATTACTTTGTGTCGCAACATTGTGATGAGAACACAACCATCCCATTGATAAATAAAAATAAACATACTTAAAATGATTTATATAATGTGTAAAAGTCTGATTCATGTACAATTGTAAGACATTGTCTGTATAATCATATAGCACTTCCAGTTTCAGCTAATTCCAGTTTAGCACAAGCTGGAATTCTTTTTCCAAAAGGAAGCTTTACAAAAATGTATGCTGGTAATCAAAGCATAGCAAAACACACAGAACATCACTCCTAGCAGGATACTGCTTAAAGGTGTCTAATGCAGCACTGCATTAGACCTTAAAGGAGAACGGTGATTTATAACCCCATTATTGTTTTCCTGAGGGTCACCCCATGTTGAGGGAAGTAAAAAACCCAATGAAAATTGATTCGACCAAGCCAGAGATCTGCAGTGGCTGCCGGTGCTACGGAATAGCTATAACGCTAACCTATGGGGGCAAGCTCTTTATGCGCTTTTGGGGTTTCTAAACACATTCAGAAAACCATTCCAAGACCTATGTAACATGAGTTGGTTCCTTATGAGACACCACCGTGCTCGTTTAACTCAAATAGTGCGAAACAGTATAAACTTTGTGTTTTTGCATGTAACCACTCACCGCAGATTACCCCGTTGACATATCCAGAAAGCCCTTACTAGCCGATAGCAGAACGGATGCACGCGGATCCGCAGCCACTGGCTAGTGGCTGGGAGCGCATCCGTTCTGCTAGAGTTAAACAAGCACGGTGGTGTCTCATAAGGAACCAACTCATGTTACATGTCTTGGAATGGTTTTCTGAATGTGTTTAGAGGCCCCAAAAGTGGATAAAGAGCTTGCCCCCATAGGTTAGCGTTATAGCTATTCTGTAACGCCGGCAGCCAGTGCAGATCTCTGGCTTGGTCGAATCAATTTTCGTCTGGATTTTTACTTCACTCAACATGGGGTGACCCTCAGGAAAACGTTAATGGGGTTAAAAATCTAGAGTTCTCCTTTAATGCAGCACGGCATTAGACCTGGCTGCAGCACGGCATTAGACCTGGCTGCAGCACGGCATTAGACCTGGCTGCAGCACGGCATTAGACCTGGCTGCAGCGCTGCTCTCCTCCAAACATGATGACACCTCCAACCACTAAACAGCAGACAGATCAAAGCCATCTCCTCCGGTATTCACTTTTGACGCACTGCATGATCCCCTTGGGAAAGAAAGCATGTATCAGGACTAGAAGATATGCATCCATTATAGCCAGTTATCCTCAGTGGTGAAGGTACGCTTCTGTGCGGCTTATATCCTTATATAGGATATTCAGACCATGGGTGGCATAGACTTACATGGTTGTTAGCAAATTTGAATCAATATATTACTTTAGCGTCAATACTATAGTAAAGGTCTTCTTCAACCCACTTTCCTGTGTTTTTTCACTTCCTTTCCTTACAAAAGGTACAAAAACTCATGCAAAAAAAAACATAGTATAGATTATGAAAATACGGTATGAAAGTAGTCCATTCACCCAGAAGTGTGTGGTGGATTTGCAATGGAAACGCACGACTCACAATGGAAGCCATGTCAGAAAATCATGCTTTTAACTGATAACAAATGTTGTTATAATGCCGTTATAACAAAATGTCTTTCCAAGATCTCAGATTTGTTAGTGCTCGCACATCTATGCTAAGGTAAACTGTAAGATATACAGACACAGAAACACAATCTAAATAAGCCATGGTGATGAATCGTTTACTTACCGAAGATCACGCAAACGCAGAGAGAAGTTTGATCGGGAGAAGTTTGATCGGGAGAACTCTGCTCCGTGCATTAGCGAGTAATGCTCGACAGAATTAAAATAGTTTGAATTCACCTCAGATTGATTACATTTTTTTGATTTAATCCTATAATGTCATTGATGATTTTTGTTATTACCTATCATACTAATACTATTTAGGAGTAAACAATAGAATAGAGCAGACTCGAATAGAACAGAACATGGCAGAATACTATAGAAAAGAGCAGAACAGAATAGAGCAGAATAAAACACAATAGAAACTAACAGTTCAACTATTGAATTGAATAGAGCAGAATGGAATAGGACATAATAGAGTTGAACAGAAGTGAACAAAATATTTAGAACAGATCAGAACAGAAAAGGGCACCAGAGAATACAATAAAACAGAATAGAATAGAAAACATAACACACACTTAATACAAGTGTGAGAATTAATATCCAGCCTAGAATGGTCCTTAAAATAAACGCCATTACCTCGGATTGTAAATGACTTTACAATCTGAAGTGTATTCAACAGAAAATGTGCAACAGAAAAAACACTTTTAAACGTTAAGAGTATAAATGAAATATACAAGACTAAGTGTACATTAAGTGTACTTTCACTTAATGTACACAAGGGTATCCAAGCCTAAGCGAATTGACAGTGGTCCTACAGCACTTTGAGTGTACTGCAGATGTACTTAATTCAATTGAACTCTAAGGTGAGAGGGTACATGTTGAAACAGGGTCCCTCCTGAAGCGGTAGGCATCGCAGCAGGTCTGCCCCAAAGGGCAGACCGTTAATGATGGGGCCCTCATCGTTAACAGTTCCTAGTTAGGGTGACGAGCTCCACAGCCTGATTAGACCGCTGCTGTTTGGGTTCACACCTTTCACTGGATGTTCTTATTCCTCCTGTGACGCGACCCAGGGATCGTTCCCTGACAGGTCTACATCAGATTTTAACCCATATCTAAACTGTTCCCTTATCTAATCTGTTCCCTTATCTTAACCCAAAAGCACATGATTTCAGGGGAAGGTGTCTCTAAATCATCTAGTAATGTTAAAGGTCAGGTAGTAATTACTCACGTAAGCAGGGTGTTCAAATTAAAATCGACTCATCTAATGAGACTAAACTAATCTTTAGAAACCACATTTCCGTACACCAAAAACGATGAATGAGGATTACTGAACATCCTCTGTGTTGTGTGTGTGTGTGTGTGTGTGGTAGGTTGTTTGTCTAAATCCTTCTGAGTATATTTTGTTTTAAAACTGAGCCGCTAGAGTTTCAGCGCTTCACCACCACAAGATGAACTGAGATTGTCAGCAGTTCTGACAATCTGTCACTTCTCAGCAGACGATCTGCTCACTGATCTCCAGGAGTCTCCCGGGCTCACCTGCTTTGAAGCTGAGCTCGTCCTGCTCCTGGCCCTCGTAGTCGTACAGGGCCTTCACCCTCACCCCCTTCCCGGGCTCCTCCTCGAAGGGGTTGGGGGCCCCGTTGGAGTGGCTCCCCGAGTCGGGGTCCCCCTGCTCCTCGTCGGACCACTCCTCGGAGGTGGGCCGGGCCTGGGTCTTCTCAGAGCTGCTCAGGCTGAGGAGGAGGAGGAGGAGGAGGAGGAGGAGGAGGAGGAAGACACTGGCCTCAGGTTCACTTTGCTTTGGCTCTTTCTTTGTGAAACATTGATTAAATCAACCTTTCATTGTTGAATGTCATAGATAGACAGACAGGTACACAGAACCACAGACTGACACAGACAGACACACAGAGAGACACAGACCAAAGATAGATAGACAGACAGATGCACAGACACACAGACCGACACACACACAGACACAGACCAAAGATAGATAGACAGACAGACGTAGACACAGACACACAACACAGATAGATAGACAGACAGGTACACAGAGAGACAGACACACAGACTCTTCTCCTGTGTGTGTGTGTGTGTGTGTGTGTGTGTGTGGTGGTAGCTTCACCTCTTGTGTGTGTGTGTGTGTTTGGTAGCTTTATCTCTCCCCTACCTGGCCTGGTCTCCCCCTCCCTTTGGTGAGTCCGTGGTCTGGGTCATGTGGGTCAGCGTGACTCCATCTTGGTTCTTCCTGCTCTTCTCCCTCTTGCTGATGTTGTGGGTCGCCTCGTGGTTGTACTCCTGATGACACGCATAATGACTCATTAGATATTGATACTATAAGATAGAGTTGTTCCAATACCAATACCTGTATCGGAAATTCCTCTGATACTGTCTAAAAAACAGCAAGTTTATGTGCCGATTCCGATACCATCATGTGACTCAAGCTCATTTTCTACACAGGACATCACAACATAACACGTGCAGTGTTATGTTGCGTTCGTCAACAGTTGGAGGTGGAAAGTCGGAATGGGAAACGTGTCACCTCCATCGGCCGATACTGAAGTTCAGGAATCGGAATCGGTATTGGGAAGGAAAAAATGGTATCGGAACATCATCTCTACTGGAATTGTTTTTCCAACCATTCAGGGCAACTTCACTCCTTATCGCATTTCAAATGTACAATGTATAACAAAACAGTTAATTCAAGAGAAGATAACTTCAACGATGCACGTCTTTATAAGTCAACATTAAAGAAATCCTCATGGTCTACAGACACAGCAGAGCCAAACATATCTCAGATACACTCCAGGATTGAGCGCTACGGACCTCAAACTGCGGCCAGTTCATAGGCATGCCTGGCCCATGGGCGGCGTTGAACCACTTGAGGTCCTCCTGCGGGCTGGCGGACGTCACCACCCGCTCCAGGTCTCGGTACACTGTGGCGTAGCTGGGGAGTGACAGAGAACATAGGTTAGGGGGACGAGAACACAAGACGGGCTGCATGTGGCTCAGGAGGTAGAGCGGGTAGGCTGGTAACCAGAAGGTTGCTAGTTCGATCCCTGGCTCCTCCTAGCTGAGTGTCGAGGTGTCCCTGAGCAAGACACCTCATCCTGATTGCTCCAGACGACCTGGCTGTCGCCCTGCGTGGCTGACACAGCTGTCGGTGTGTGAATGTGTGCATGAATGGGTGAATGTGAGGTAATATTGTAAAGCGCTTTGAGTGGCCACTGGTGAGAAAAGCGCTGTTTAAATGCAGTCCATTTAATACTGCCCCTAGTGGTCGGATGTAAGCATCCCACTGTACAACATGTATAATGTAAAATATTTAGCGGGTAAGGCATTGCATTCTTGGTTTACATTTCTACTGCTGCATTGTGGGTATAGATGTATTCTTTTGTGGATCTTTTGCAGATCTTTGCATATTCTTAGTTTAGATGTTTTATTTATTTTCCTTTCCTGTTCCTGTCCTGTTCCTGTCCGTGACGAGACTTTCCATTGGGCTGAATAAAGCCCATCTTATCTCATCTCCAATCCCTCCTTCCTAGTCTTCCCCTTCCTGGTCTTCCCCTTCCTAGTCTTCCCCTTCCTGGTCTTCCCCTTCCTGGTCTTCCCCTTCCTGGTCTTCCCCTTCCTGGCTTGCTCCTCCTCCTCACCTTTGGTTCTCGGTGAGGTTGAGGTGCCGCTTGACGTCAAGCAGCACCTCCCTGACGAAGCTCAGCCTCTTCTCCTCAAACTGCTGGCTCTGCTCGAACACTTGCTCCATGTTCTCCATGTACTGCGATGTGACGTTGTTGAGCTCCTCCAGACTCTTCTCGTACTTCTCCCTGGCCTGGGGGATGGGGGTGGGGGGGGGGGCATGGATTAGAGTCACATCACGTCCCTCTGGAAAGCTTGATTATTGTCAGCAGCTCATAGGCTTACATTAGCATTGTTAGCATGCTAGCAGCTAATAATTATAGCATTGGCATTGTTAGCAGTTAATAATAATTACATTATCATTGTTAGCATGTTAGCAGCTAATAATTATAGCATAAGCATTGTTAGCAGTTGATAATTAT
The DNA here is from genome assembly GCF_964030765.1 of Micromesistius poutassou. NCBI lineage: Eukaryota > Metazoa > Chordata > Actinopteri > Gadiformes > Gadidae > Micromesistius > Micromesistius poutassou. Next base: position 7,664,768 of record NC_140272.1, read on the forward strand.
CACATTAGCTTTGTTAGCATGCAATTAAAGCAATAATTAGCAAATTAGCAATAATTAAACAATTAACTAATACGGTGCTTCCACGGTGATCAATAATTTAATTAATTAATTAATTAATTAATTATCTGTTAATAGTAGTATCACCATGTTTACTGGAACATGGTGGAACACAGTGGAAGAGAAAGGGTTTCAGGTGGCTTTAGTGCTGTCTTTATGGCTCTCTGGGCCCCACAGAAACACAAAGCCTTCTGAGAAGGGCCCTTTGACTGCATAGATGCAGGAGCACAAGAAGAGCACGTTCTAAGTGGTCGAAGGTCAAGGCCCTGCCGTGGTCCAACCACGCCTGGTGGGGTCAGAGTCTAACGTAGCACAGCTAATAAAGTGGTGTCAGTCGTACATTAACCAGGGCTGAGCCTCTGACTAGGTTACCTCAAAACAGGACCTGGGAAGGCTAGCTTGGTAGCTTCAAAGAATATTGTAATTGTATTTTCCTCTCCTATGGCTCTGCTTGCAGTGAATAGTTCTTAAAAACAAAGCCATTTGCCTTATCCACCTGCCAGGTGGGTGAATAGCCACGTAGCTAATGCTCTCACCTTCTGCGAGTCCTGCTTGCACTTCTCCGCCTTCTCAGTGAGTTTCTTCAGCTGGTCCGCGTTGGTGGTGGTGTCTGCCTTGCCATTGGCCTCGCGGCTGGAGGCCAGCTTCTCCTCCTTGCAGGCGGCGTGGTAGTTCTTCTTGGCAGCCTCAAGCTTGCAGAAAAAGGGCGGGAAAAGGGTCACGCTAAACTACGACAGAATTGTTTTTGAATTGTTGGAATTGTTGACGGATTGTTAGTGCTTGGCACTTGGTTCTATGAACATCCTTACTGTACCGACAGCGAGATAGTGTTTCTCTTTATTCTGACAAATATAATACAATACTTTGTATTGTAAGTCGCTTTGGATAAAAGCGTTTGCTAAATGCCCTAAATGGTAATTATGAGCTCAAGTTACTTGTTTATTTTGCACTCTAGACATGTTTGCTGTTCTTGTTATGCACATGCAACTAAATTATGCATACAGGCAGTGGTTTCGTGTCGAACATTGCAAAGTACATACTACAGTATATACGTGCCACCCACCCCAGCACCCAAGTTCCACCCCACTGGTTCTGCTGGGACAGAACCAGTGCAGAAACCCAAACCCAGCCCTCACCTCCTTTAGCCGCTTGGCCCAGTACTCTACTGGGACAGAACCAATAGACAAACCCAAACCCAGCGGCGGCCCTCACCTCCTTCAGCCGCTTGGCCCAGGGCTTCTGGGCCTTCTTGAAGCCCTCATCCGTCTCCTTGCTCTCCTTGAAGCCTCCCATCATCTGCTTGTGGTACGAGTCCTTCTGCCAGTTCTTCACCTTCTCAAAGTCCTCGCTCATCAGCCGGTTCCTCACGTCCTGGTGCAGCTCGCTCACCTTCTCTGCCTCTACCATCAGGGCGGTCCAGGCGTGCTCCACCGTGCCATACTGAGGTCCTGCTCAGGGGGGGAGGGAGAGACAGAAAGAAAGGAGGTGTTACTGCTGTGGTCTGCAGGGTTCAACCGTTCTCTGGTTGTGAGGGAGAGCGGATCTGCCTGAAGAACCAGGAGATCCTTTTCTACACACACCACACTGGTGGCTAGAACAGGCTGTTGTATGCTATCACATTATGTTACAATAAAAAAGTATTACGTTACATACTTTATTACATACAACAATTGCATGGGATTTTCTCATTGTATTTCTCTGTATTCTAGTCTAGTCTAATTCCAGTAAGGCTTTTGTTTGGGGAAAATATGAACCGACAGCTGATACCGACAGCTGTCGGCTGTCGGTATCAGCCGACATATCAAATCCACTAGCTAGCCACTAGCTGCTAACCCTCATCCACCAGCTAGCCACTAGCTGCTAACCCTCATCCACCAGCTAGCCCCTAGCTCCTCACCCTCATCCACTAGCTAGCCCCTAGCTCCTCACCCTTGTCCACCAGCTATACCCTAGCTGCTAGCCCCTAGCCCCTCACCCTTGTCCACCAGCTAGCCCCTAGCTGCTAACCACTAGCCCCTCACCCTTGTCCACCAGCTAGCCCCTAGCTGCTAGCCCCTCACCCTTGTCCACCAGCTGCCTCCACCTCTTGGACCAGTCGGTGAGCTGCGTGGCATAGGCCTTCTCGATCTTGGCCCGCTCCTGGACGCAGTTCATCATGTCGTTGCAGAGCCGGTGGCCGTCGTCCGTCCGCTTCACCGTGCGCTTGTAGTTCCCCACCTGGGGAGGAAAGAACACGATAACTTTGGTTACCTTGGTTACCTCACAAAATCAAACGGTCTTAAAGTAGTCATCGTGAAGATTTCCGAGTTAATAAATGTCAGTTAGGTCACCATCTCTCTCTGAAGGAGGACAGCAGCTACACAGTGGTGATTAGGCCTGTGCCGCACAGATAAAACCCTTGTATTTGTAGGATTATGAATGTTATGAATGTTATGAACCGGGTGTCAGCGGCAACACTGTTCATGTCTTTGGGAAAGATTACCGCTTTTTGCCAAAGGTGTCGCCAAAGTAAGCAAAAATTACCACTTTAAGTTTGATCCACCAGTTAATAGAGGATTATTGTTGTAAAAAGTGAATAATTTGTTATTGTCGGTTGGTCAGCAGCAGAAATCATTCCTAGGATAAACTAAACTTTTGTATTTGTTCCAAAGTCTGTCGGCCATCAAGTGACGGCAAGATGGAGGAGGAGAACCGAGCGTGACACAAACGACCTCGCGGGCGGCTCCAGGAAGGGGCTAGAGTGATGAAGTACTGGTGATGTAATAGACAGCTAGCCTCGGGCATGCTGCTTCATGCTACTCTCTGGCGTGCCCGGACCCAAGACGTAAACGACAGAGAGCCAAACATGGAAACGGTAGAAGCCCAGACTCTACCAACGAGAGGGTATTTGGGAGGCACCACGATATTACGATTCCATTCATCCGAATGTGAGAGCCTTCCCAATCATGACTGCTGAAGAGAAAGAGAGAGAGAGAGAGAGAGAGAGAGAGAGAGAGAGAGAGAGAGAGAGAGAGAGACTCATCGTCCCAAAAAGTAGGAAACAAACAACCTTTCTATTGACCCATCAAACATCAAGATAGTTTGATCCAAAACAACTCACAGTGACCGCAGAGATCGGGACTCGAACACAGAACATTTCTCCCGGAGGTCAAACCCCGTAGTGGTTGGCTAGGCTGCGCCACTCTTGAGCGTCCAGACACCCTGCGGTGAACACCGTACCCTGCTGTGCTGTGCCCCCCTGGGACTGAGCCTAAGCCTCCGCTGCACTGCAGCAACAGCAGCTGCAGAGTCAGCGCTCAGCCCCAGCACTGCAGTAGCCCTACCCCCGGACCCAGGCCCCCCTCCTGGGGAGCAGTCGTCCAGAGTCAGCGCCCAGCCCCAGCACTGCAGCAGCCAGCACCCACCCGGGTGCTCAATCCAGGGTGATTGAGCACCCGCAGCTGAGCATAGACACAGTGTTTCAGAACCCGACCATAACTCAGTGATACAGAAGAAGCCATGCTCAGAATATCTAGGTATGGTGGTTTTTAAATATGGACCATGAGTGCTTATAGAAATGGGAATAAATCATCTTTGTAATCCTAGGAAGGGAGTTCATTTCTGTTATGTTTGATAACAGAAAATACTTCCCAAAGAAGCATTTTTCATATGGGGATCTTCTATGGGAAGCCGATACATCATCATCATTATCATATGACCTCCAATCCAGGAGTTTTATTTATGTGGTGGTGGTGGTGTTTGGGGTGTTGGCGGCGGTGGGGGCAGAGCGCGGAGGATCTCACCTCCCAGAAGCTGTCGGTGGAGCCCTCCTCCTGGCTGGCTGTCTCATCGTAGCCCCCAGACATGGTGACCTCTGATGGGTGGAGGGGTGGTGGAGGGGTGGTGGACTGCTACTGGCTGTATCTCCTCTCCTCACACACTGGAGGATGGAGCAGATAGGAGGGTCACCATGGGCCAGAGGGGATGCACATACACACTTGGTAAAATACTTACTATAATATATAATACTACTACTACTACTACTACTATATAATACTATACTATTTCTTAAGAGGAAAGAAAATAGATCTGTCTGGATATTATACATCAGTCATTTAGAAAGGGAAACAAAATAATATCTTGATTATAATAGTTTTTTGCTTTATTGCTCACCCTCAACCTGTAGTAATAAGAAAAAAAAACTGTAACACTGACACGTGTTCGTTATCACTGATAACGAACCGATAATCACAGATTTTATTAGATTAAAACAACACCCCGTTTACACCATAATACCTGATTAGATGCAACTTCATTGTCATCGCACAAATACACCCACTTAACAACGCAATCCATCTGAGCATCTAACCAGAAGTGCAGGATTATGTACATGGTGTTTGTAACCATGTTTGCATTACACTACAAACCACTTATTCCACACACTCCACAGAGCTCAAACAGCTGCTTCTTCAGACGGTTGCTCAACAGAACAGTCACATTGAAACCTAGTACACCCTCAAGGCCTCTGCTGTTTTACAACAGGCAGATAGAAGTGGTGCGCTGGCTCTGATGAGCAGCCATTACCATACGCGACCCGACCTGTGTGCTCAGTGAAAAGTAATCTTCTCAGATTGCCAACGTGACCGTACACTCATAAATGATTAGCAAGAGTGTGTCAGGTGATAACACACACGCACACACGCACATACGTACACACATGCATGCACACACACGCGCATGCACAAACACACACACACACACACACACACACACACACACATATACATGCAGGCACAAACACACACACACACACACACACACACACACTCCTGCTAAACGAGGATACAAAATGGCTGCATGTTAAGACAGGATCTAAAGAAAAGATTTGGTGATACTGGGAAGATGAGGTGGTATTACAAGCCCTCCTGGGACGATGTGCAATTACATGCAGACACACTGCATGTATTTAAGGCTTTATGGGGAGTGCAAACATGTTCTAAAGACATGTTTAAGATATTATGTATTACATGTTTATTTTGCCCCTCTGATATAGATCTTACTGAAAATATACATTATATTCAATACCAGAATCCTGGATTCTGATATTGAATTTAATGCATATTTTCAGTGGCTTCATCAGCTTGCCTTTCTTTCTATGGAACTCATGCCCAATAGCTGTGAACCATTCAATGAAGAAGAATAAGAAGCAACAAGTCCAGTCAGATATCGTTATCTAAGTCCTAATAATGAAATCAACCTCAATGTTCTCTTCAAGCCCAAGTTCACATGAGTTTAGACAAAACTCCCTGAGCCTCACCTGTCAGTCTAGGATAAATCTCATGAGGTGGAAACAGAAGAAAGTTGCTGTCTCCTAGCCTCATTTCCCTCCTAACTTGGTTCCTACCCTCTTAGCCAGTGCAGTTGTGTGGTTCTGCTTCAAGTCAAGTCAAGTTCATTTGTATAGCAGCACATTTCATATGGTATGCACAGACTCAATGCAATCCATGAGCTTGTTGTGTGCCTTGGAAGTTATTGCTAACCGATCACATAGTTTGGGAAACAAGCTAATGTTAGCCTACTGCTTACGCTTCAGCGTTCATCATTCCCAGACAGCATGGAGTGAGCATATTTACAGACACACACATATGCATACACACACACACACACACACACACACACACACACACACACACACACACACACACACACACACACACACACACACACACACACACACACACACACGTGTGTATTCAGATGGTTCAGTTTAATACTGAAAGGACAAAAGAGACATCAAGTAAATCCTTCCAGTTCAGAATGATAATTGTTTCCTTTGTGCGTGCGTCTTTGTTTCAGACTTTCGTGTTTGTTCCATTGACACCAGAAAGATTGACTTGTGGAAGCCAGTATTCAAACGACAGAGGATGCATCCGATCAGTCACGTGATCAAACCTATGGGAGGTCAACAGATGATAGCAGCTGTCATGAAGAATTAGATGTAATCCACTACACTGGCCATACATTACAATCAGACATCCACAGTGGATCGATGGATATAGGGAGAGAGAGTGTGAGAGAGAGAGAGAGTGTTGCATATATATATATATATATAGAGAGAGAAAGATAGAGACCGCTAAAGAAAGAAAGAAAGACAGAGGGAGAGGGAGAGTGTGGATGAATATGATGATATTGAGAGAGGGAGATGCTGAAGTAAAGAGCGATAGAGAGAACTAGAGGAAGATGTAGAGAGAGAGAGAGTGTTGGAGTGAAGAGCAATAGAGAGAGCTAGAGGGAGATGTAGAGAGAGAGAGCATGTGTGTATGGGTAGGAACTACGTGGTTATGTAGGTCACCAGTGGACCAATGAATGGAGGAACTCTTCCCACAAAGGACGATTCAAACAAAAGATGGAGCCAAACATCACACACCGCTCTAAAACAACCCAGGATACCACGGTAGACCCCTGGTGCACAGACCCGCCAAGATACTCCATACACACCCCCACAGACCCCCGTCTAAAGCACACTGAGTGAAGGAGCGTGCGGGGTTTAGGGGGGAAGCCACATGTTAGCCACGCTTGGTTAATCCATTAGCAGTGTGGCGGCGAGGGGTGGAGGAGGAGGATGAGGAGGGGCTGTGGGTTGGGAGGGGGGGGGGGGTGCTTTTGTTCAGGGAAGCCCTTGTTGTTGTGATGCTGTCAGTAAGCCGCCGGTGATCACGGATCCCCGCAGCCGACCGGCTGTCCTCCCGCTGAACCACTTCACGGTACGGTCCATGAGTCGCCGCACGGTAGCTCGATGTTAAAGAAGAAAGGCGCACACAGGCGCTCCTCCTCCTGACGCGATCCCCCGCATGAACGACCACCCGTCGGCTTCCCATGTGAGGCTGCGCGGCAAGAGATACTGCCGCCGCGGCGCCACTTGCGACTCACCACAACATACGAGGCTAGTAGCGGACCCCCTGGCTCTACCCCCCGGCGCACGGAGGCAACACAACACGCCCCCTACGACCACCTCCACCTCCACCTCCGTCTCCGTACATCTCTCATCACACGAGGCTAGCGGCTCTATCCCCCGGCGCACGGACGGACACATAACACAACACACCGTTTAAGACCGCCTTCTCGGTCTCTGTCGCCGTACCTCTCAACACACAGGGCTAGCGGACACTCGGCGGGCTCTATTGCCCGGCGCACAGAGCCAACACACACAACACACCGCCTCATCTGTCTATGTCGTCGTACCAAGCGGACACCCGGGCTCTATCGCCCGGCGCACGGAGCAAACACACCCCCTAAGCCCGCCGCTTTAGAACAACAAGCTCCCCTCCAGATCACAGAGGACCACCGATCTCGCCCCTCCATCCACTCCCCTCCACATCAATACAGACAGACCACCGCAGACTCCCCAAAAACTCAGCCACCGCCCCCCCCCCCTGCCCTGCCCAGTGAGACCCCCAGACAAAAGGCGCCCCAGAGACCGCTAGGGAGGGAAGGAGATACAGCCGCGGTCGGGAACAAACAAAAGCTTACCCCAGGTCCTCCATTAGCGCGCCGCGGTGACTAACGGCTTCAGATCCAACACAGAGAGAGAGAGAGAGAGAGAGAGAGAGAGAGAGAGAGAGAGAGAGAGAGAGAGAGAGAGACACACACACACACACACACACACACACACACACACACACACACACACACACACACACACAGAGGGAGGGAGGGGGAGAGAGGGAGGGAGGGAGAGCGGGAGAGTGAGGGAGAGAGACAGAGAGAACGAGAGAGAGCAGTGATAGAGAGAGACAGATAGAGAGTGAAGGAGGGAGAGAGAGATGGCAAGAAGAGAGAGCGATGGAGAGAGACAAACACGTGGGTGTCTGTGGTACTCTTCCTCTCTCCTCTTCCTCCTGCTCCTCTTCTGGCTGATTAGGTATTAATTTATTATGGTCGGTATGCAGTCGAGGAACGTGCAACAGAACACGCAGGAAGCAAGGAACCGGAGCCACGGTGTGTGTGTGTGTGTGTGTGTGTGTGTGTGTGTGTGTGTGTGAGCTGTAGGGGATGGTAATCCTCTGATGTTTTGTTCAAGTGTCTCAGACCTGGTAGGAGGGGGGGGGGGGGGGGGGGGGGGGGGGGGGGGGTCTGGGGTACTGGCTAGGGGTTGGTGGTCATGTGTGGCATCATGGGTAATGTAGTCCTCCTAAGTACATTGGAGGTGAACTGGTCTGTGTGGCAAGTACCAAAACCAATCTATAAAATGAAGAGAAAGAACGATGTATATATTTGTGCGCTGACCAGATGTGACTTCTGAGCAGTTAAGCACATATTGTTCTGTTTGAGTGTGTGTGTGTGTGTGTGTGTGTGTGTGTGTGTGTGTGTGTGTGTGTGTGTGTGTGTGTGTGTGTGTGTGTGTGTGTGTTTGTGTGTGTGCACGTGCATGAATGAGTGCACGTACATGTATATGTGTGTGTGTGTGTGTGTGTGTGTGTGTGTGTGTGTGTGTGTGTGTGTGTGTGCAGAAGGGGAGCTAACGAGAGGAAGAGAAGATGTTATGGTGCACTGAACCAGCTATAGAAGACTATCTTCTTCCCTAGCCCCTCTTAGATGGGTAGAATAGATGGTAATTACCCCTGACAAAACCCCTGAGTAGGACCTCCACTAAGTCCTCACACGCTTTTATATCTCTGTAGAGACAGGGCGACGCAATGAAAGGAACTCACGGAAAAACAAGTGCATGGCACAGTGAGAGTGACAGGGAGAGAGAGAGAGAGAGAGAGAGAGAGAGAGAGAGAGAGAGAGAGAGAGAGAGAGAGGAGAAGAGTAGGAGAGAGCGAGAGAGAGAGAGAGAGAGAGAGAGAGAGAGAGAGCAAGAGAGAGAGGGAGAGAGAGACAGAAAGAGAGAGAGAGAGAGAATGAGGCAGAGAGAGAAGACAAAGCCACAGAGTTGGGCGTGTCATTACGTTAGGATGATTTGAAGAGGAAGATGAGTTGATTACACTAACACAAGTTACAAGCTAACAGAGAACGACAGAACATTACACATGAATGCTGCAGCCTGGATGTTTAATCTCCATCATTGCCTTTGGAAGGAGGGGAAGGTGGGTGGGGGTGGAGGAGGTTGGTAGAGGGGGGTGGAGATTTGGGGGTTGGTTGTGACCTAAAAAGTGAGCCACAGCTCACAGATTGCTGAATCCTTTGAAGGAGTGAAATGAATCTCTCTCTCTCTTTCGCTCTTTCACTCTCCCTCTCCCTCCCTCACTCTCTCCCCCTCTCGCTCTCTCTCCCTCCCTCTCTCTCTCCCTCTCTCTCTCTCACACCCTCCCTCCCTCTCTCTCTCACCCTCCCTCCCTAGGATAGGGAATTTGGAGAAACCAGCCAGAGATAGCTAGAGTTTGAAAGTAGTCAGAATAATCCAACCCTTCCCTTCAGCTCTCCTTCCAACACAGGAACACCATAACACAGGACTAGCTCGCTAGCTTTAGCAAAAGGTCAGTGTGAGCAGGTAGCCGGGTAGGTAGGTAGACAGACAGCTAAGTCATCCAATCATTTCATGTTGCCCGAATGAAATGGTTGGACGGGATTATTACAGGCCAGCGACAACCACAGATACCTGATTTGCTAATTATTTTCAGAGCTATTTGATTTATTTCTAGCTCTCAGGATTTAAAGACAATTTCAACAAATATGACCACAATATCTTCCCGAATAAAGGGCCTACCCTAGATTTAACATGATTACTCTAGAAATCTCCTCTGTTCTCAAGAGTTCAAAGAAACAGAAAGTGAAAATCTGCCGTATTTTTCGGCCAAAACCTTTACTCATACCAGCTCTGTGTCGGACACATCAAAATCCACCCAAACCATTGTGTGAACTTGAAGCTATTGTGGTTGATCTTCCTCGATCCATGGTCACTTAAGACCCCAGTGACTGGAGAGGGAGTGGTGTTTGTAGCTGTCGCTATGGCTACGGCAATGTGTTAATGTGACAACATCAGAAGTACGAGTACAATTGTCATTTGATTTCTGTTATTTTATTATGTTTATTTTATTACATTAAATAAGTTAATGATGGAAAGTAAATTTAGTCTAGTTCATGGTTCTGCTGTCAAAATTTAAATGTTTAATGGTCAAAGTCAAACGCCACCGGAAATAGTCAGTGAGGAAAGCAAGGGAAATATAAAGAAACAGAAAGAGACAGAAAGAGACGAGAGAGGACTGTCTATTACTGGCTAAGCAGGCAAAACGGTAATTATTCACAATATTGTATGTATGTATTGTGTATTGTATTAGAAACATCTGTGAAAATAATGTGTGTGAAATGTGTTTTACGTTGTTGCAGTTTTCACGGTGTTCCATATCATCCAAGAATGAATAAAGTGGTTGTGGACATCAGTACGAGGCGTACAGCGTCTTTAACCAGGGTAGATACAGTGTTAACACACACACAGTCTCTCTGTCCTGCATTGATCTCAGGCGTTTTGTCACTCTGTGGAATGCTCTGTGCAGGATACAGGTGTATCTATCAGCGTCTTGTTCTACAAATACCTGAGCTGTTAAATGTCTCCAGGGGCCAAAGTCCAGATAGATAAAACTTTATTAATCTCCCGGAGGGGACATTCCAGTGTTACAGCACGACTTAAAGTGATATTCTATCACTGCTGCTCTGCCACACAGGATGCATTTATTGTCTATTGGCCTGAGACTCAGGATTTACAAGCTCCATAAGTTCTCTCTTGTCTCTCTATTACTAAAAGCATTCGCATAATGCCGGCCAGGACAGTGTTGTTCTCAGGGTGTTTTGATTCTCAGTTGAAAGGTTCTGGACTCTGAACCCAGAGTCCACAGCCTACTTGTATTACCTAGTCGTAGACCCCGGGCCCTAACCACTACCTGATCATGATCATGACCACTACCTGATCCGACTGACATGGAGCTAAACTCACTGTGAGGCGCTCTGGGTGAAAGCGTCTCAGGGTAAATGTGTCTTAGATCCAATTGAGGTTCAAGCCATGCACTGACGTTGCTTTGAGATTGTATTTACGTAATCTGCAGCACTGACAAACAAGAATGACGACGGAAACAAACATAATACAAATAGACTGACTTGACCTGAGTCAACTGTGACTTAACAGTGATGCGATAAATATAAGTGATGTCTGGATTCTGATCCATCATTCCGACCTCAATAGACAGGGATCAATCCCGACTGCTGATCGATTATTGGAACATGCTGGCTGGAGGCCAGATTCTCCATGAACGATCTTTCCATGATGCGTCTGATATCAGCACGGTAGCGGCTATCACGGCCTTAAAAACACCCCAGGATTAATCATCACAGTGTTAACACAGGTCAAAGGTCAGCACTAAGAGCTCCCATACATTACTGGTTGCTGTGGTGACTGTATGGTGAGCTCATGGGTCATGATCCAAGACCAAGACAGGACCCCAGCGGGCGTCTACTGTTACACACTCCCAGTTATAACATCTGTTATGCACTCCCAGTAACGACGTCTCACATGTTATACTCTCCCAGTTACAACATCTCAAATCTTACACACTCCCAGTTACAACATTTGTAATACACTCCCAGTTACAACATCTCAAATGTAATGCACTCCCAGTTATAACATGTTATACACTCCCAGTAACAACATCTCAAATGTTATTCACTCCCAGTTATAACATATTTAGTACGCTTCCAGTAACAACATCTGTAATACACTTCCAGTTATAACATCTCAAATGTTAATAATAACTTACTAAAATAACTATAACATCACAATGCATTCTGCTGTGGATCTCGGAAATCCAAATAAGACAGTATCTATTTGTGAGATCATCTAGTAAACCAGGAACATTGTGTTCAGGAGATGGGAATCTGAGATAAGAATAGACAGAAAATGTTTCACAGAATTTAGTGATTCAATAAATGCAGACCACACCTATCTGTTACCACACATGCAGAAGGAGAGAGGGAGAGAGAAAGCAAGAGAGAGAGAGAGAGTGTTTACACAACAGCAAAATATTACCGTCCACACCCTAATGTACCAAGCCCTGGGCACTCAGTTTTGGGTTATCGTCTGTGTTACTCGTGAAACCCCTGATTTCAGCAAAGGTCAGCAGTTTGAGTCCAATCATCGACTCATTAAATGCATCCGCAGGACTCTCAGCAAACAGCCCAAAACAAGCGACCCAGTGGAAAATAACGAGGCCAGCAGAGTAGCGGCAAACATAACTGATATTTATGCATTATTAATCAATTTTTACAAGCAATGCTAACAATATCCCAGACAATATTTTTTACATCTTAACTTTCAGGGTTTCAGAATAGTGTAAAATAATATGAAAAATACGGTAATGCCATAATTTTAACCTTGTTAACCAAGATAAATACTGAATGTGTTGTTTCCTGCATCCTTATTTACAATAAATAAATGTTATATTTTAACATCGATAACAGGTGACCAAGAAGACTAATCACCGTGAACACTGACACACTAAACTAACTCACTCACTAACTCTAACTCACTAACTTCAACTAACTTAGCTTCTCATTGACAGCGAACCAGATTGACTCCAGGAAGCCTAGCTGATCTGATGATCTGCTCTACGGTGATCTGCTGGTACTAAACCTGGTACTGAGCCTGGTGCTGAACTGGTACTGAGCCTGGTGCTGAACCTGGTACTGAACCTGTTACTCAACCTGGTACTGAACCTGTTACTCAACCTGGTACTGAGCCTGGTACTGAACCTGGTACTGAGCCTGGTGCTGAACTGGTACTGAGCCTGGTGCTGAACCTGGTACTGAACCTGTTACTCAACCTGGTACTGAACCTGTTACTCAACCTGGTACTGAGCCTGGTACTGAACCTGGTACTGAGCCTGGTACTGAACCTGGTACTGAACCTGGTACTGAACCTGCTGGTCTCATGGTACTGAACCTGCTGATCTGTGATCTCCTGGTTCTGGTACTGGTACCGGCTGTAGGAGGTGATCTCAGTACTGGTACAGTCTGGTCCGGTGCACTGTAGCTCTCGGTCCAGAAGATCTCCGCTCAGGACGGTCCTGACGCTCCTCCAGAGTCACGGTGTGAGACTAGACAACGCACTCCTACAGGACACCCCGCCTACAGCCCTCGTAAAGCACAGCGATCCAACCAGGGACAACACACACACACACACGCACACACCCACACACCTACTCATTTTGCTGTGCACCATGAATTGCACTACATCGACAGAAACACACACACATGCACACTCACACACACACAGATGAACAGAGTGCACACACGCACACACACACACCTACTAATTTCAGTGTGCACCTCGTGCCATAAATTGCACTACACTGATGCAAACACACACAGACACACACACACACACACACACACACACTCATGCACACACACACACACACACACACATGCACAATCACTCACAAACACCCACGCAAACACACCTACTAATTTAGGTGTGCAACTCATCTCATGAATTGAGTATGTGTACGTGCATCACACCACAAAAACTAAAGTACGCACTCTTTCACACACACACACACACACACACACACACACACACACACACACACACACACACACACACACACACACACACACACACACACACACACGCACATTACTCAGACCTATGGATAGATACAGGACGCATTAGGAGGTTGTTCTTTGATAAGTCTGTCACAAGACAGAGCAGGCTATCAATAATTAGCTTGCGGGGGGGGGGGGGGGGGAGGAATGATGGGAGACAGAGAGGGAGTCATACAGCCACACAGATATGCAGATGGTCAGACAGACATACAGGTGGACAGGAAGTCAGTCAGACAGACAGGTAAAGACAGAAGATCAGATAAGACCAGAAGGACAGAAAGTTCAGCCAGGGAACGCAGACAGAAGATCGTTATTTTCTAATTAGTTTGCTATTTCAGGGGGTGGCTGTGAACGTCCAGTGTCTGAATCCTCCTAACATTCTGTGTCCATTTTTAGAGCAGTAAAGACATCCAGTTACAGTTACTTCTTATTATCCACCATGATGCTCACAAGAGGAGTTAAGGACGCAGAAGTTCTGCTATAACACAGTAGGACTGCTGGAGCCGAGAATAATCAGAGTTAATCTCTCTATACTAAGTACTAAGTACATCTCCTACCATGCATGTTTCTGAAAATCTCATCCTCCACCATGTATGGATGAGCCATCTGTGGATTGTCCAATCGGAGGCTCCCTAGGGACCCCCATGCTGTTGCCCCCCCACTGGCCCACATAATGAAGGATGTAGTTTACGACCCTCTTTGGTCAAATGTAAAGCACACAAGGTAGAAGTACTCTTCTAGATCCAGGAAGTGTTCTGTCTAACTGTTTGATGTTTGGAGGACCGTTACATGCTATTATGGGATATTAGGAATCTGAATAATTTCATTTTGAATATTTCGTTTTTTAATAAATGCACGTTTCAGTGACCAACTGTTCCACTTCCACTTCCATTTACTTTTACATTTACATTTAGCAGATGCTTTTACCCAAAGCGATTTACATAAGTACATTTGTCAGAAGAAAAGAAACAACAATATATCGCTGTCGGTACAGTAAGGATGTTCATAGAACCAACAGTCGCTAGTCGCATTCCCCGTATGCAATAAAGATAGCTAGGATAAGCCGCTATACAATGCTGAGTACTATATTTAAATGCAAGGACTTACAACATACAATAAGTGCGTATGGGGGGGTAAGGGGGGAGGCTATGCAGAATCTAGGTGAACTCTGAACAAGTGAGTTTTGAGTCTTTTGCAGAAGCTGGTGAGCGACTCTGTGGTACTTCATTCATTTATTTGAACCGAGAGGTCGTATTCTAGTAATAAAATGCAGCGTGAATATCAGTGAATATCGGATTGAGTCTGGATTTGTTTTCCTCTCACATCCACAGGAGTGGATATCACTCCCGGAACAGGAGGACATTTGTATGCAGCATCCAACACGGAGTCTGTCCTCGCATGCAGAGCCAGCGGTGTTCACCAAGGTGAGGAGTCTTGGATCGATACTGGAGGGGAGGTGTGAAGGCCTGTCCTCTGCCCCTCTGGCATATGGTTTAATGGTTTAATTTGGATCAATAGAGTGTGTGGTGGTGGGCTGACTCATTGCGGGGACCGAGAGTGAGTTTGGGGCGTTGTATGGTTCAGCTGCCCTGATCTTCGATGAGGAAAGGAGGAGGAAGACTTCTGATGCCTCTCTGAGTGTGCAAGATGAGGGCGGTGGTTTGAACCCAGTCTGCAGCTGCACACAGCAGATACACCGCTAGCATGCATGAGGACACCCAAACACACACACTGCCACACACAGGCTCTGGCCACACACACACACACACACACACACACACACACACATACACACACACACACACAGGCCCTGGCCAAACACATCCATACACACATAAACACATATACACACACACACACACGCACACGCACACACGCACACACACACACACACACACACACACACACACACACACATACACAGGCACTCAGGTTCACTTCACTCTAATGCTCAATTGGATTTCAGAGAGCAGTGAAAACACCATCAGTGATTCTTGAACACACATACACACATGCACGTGCCCGCACACACACAAATTCTGACATTGCAACACATGCACAAACAGACACAAACACACACACACACACACACACATACACACACACACACACACACACACACATACACATACACACAGAAACATACAACAACACAGTCATTGGCATTCCATGCTTCCGTCTCTTCCCTATTAACCCACAATCACCATGACAACGTCAACCACATCCTTCCAGCCCCTGCGTGACCCTGGTGCGGGGTGCTGGGGGAGGAGAGGGGGAGACGGGGGAGACGGGGGAGGGTGTGTGGTTCAGGTGACATTGTTAGTTAGATTAGACTCAGGTACACTCAGACGGTTGTGTGTGAATGTGTGTGTGTGTGTGTGACCACACCGCTGTTGGTCCATACACAAAGGTACTACTGAGCGACGGTAGACACAGGGTAGAAGTGACACCCACACGCTTACTTTGCATGAATATTTGCCTGACCTTTGGTCATCGAGCTTAAACGCTTCAGCTCTAACCACTTTCATGCAAAGCCGGCCACAAATCCCAGAGAGCAAGCTTTCATCCAATGAAAACAATGTTATTCATAGAATATGACCCTAGATAAAGAGCTACCGGCTCTTTCTATCACACAATGAACACCAATGCCAGATTAAATACATGAAATATCTGATGTTTGCTTAGACATTTCGTCACAAATCTGCATCAGTTATGCTAATCAATCTGACCCATCCAGCCAATTACTAATAACAACCATGCCAAAAAACTAACTTCAACATACAAAACTCAACAACGCCATTCTCATCACCATTTCTAAACGACCCAAACATGACCGACTGTGTCTTGGGAGGACTTGCAGTCAGCCTCCCTCCCACGGTATCCACTGCCACCCTAGTCCCCAGCTCAGATTACACCCCCCCTCACCCACCCTCCCCCCACCCACCCACCCAGGCCCCCTGCAGCTCAGCGCACAGGAGGGAGTGGAGCTGAAGAAGAGGATCCTCTCTGCCGGGGTGAGGGGTGTGAATTACCAGCGAGTGCACGGAGAGAGAGAGAGTCTGCTTATTATGCAGCGTGTCCATGAGTCACCACATCTCACCCAACATCAGAGACCGACACCGTAACCCCGCAGATTTACTGCAAAACCCTCCATGACTACTAATACTCCCGCCACTACTACTGTTGAGTCTGTCAGCGTTGGTCGTTTAAGGACATGAATGTGAATTGAATGAATCAACATTTATCAGCAGGGGCGGCATGTGGCTCAGGAAGTAGAGCGGGTTGGCTGGTAACCGGAAGGTTGCTAGTTCGATCCCCGGCTCCTCCTAGCTGAGTGTCGAGGTGTCCCTGAGCAAGGCACCTCACCCTAACCGCTCCTGACAAGCTGGCTGTCACCTTGCATGGATGACACCGCCATCGCTATGTGAATGTGTGCATGAATGGGTGAATGTGAGCCAATATCTAGGGGTTTGAGTGGCCACTGGTTAGAAAAGTGCTGTATAAATGCAGTCCATTTACCATTTCCCATTTATCAGTAACTCAGCAACAATGGATTCAGATCCTTGCCATTAAGAGCAGGTAGGGGCTGATTCTCATCCTGCTCGACAGGTTAGGCTGTGGACATTGGGGATCGAACACAGGACGTCCTATCTACACCCACCATGCCTGCGCCCGCGGCTACACCCTCGCCACAACTCTCCCCCCTGTGAGAAATGAAATGCTAAGAGATGGGCATCACTGACACTGATGGGCCATGAGGTCTGCCATGCTGATCAACAGTCTGGTAACCAGGGACGACGGAAGCTGAGGTCATGGTGTTTCCCAGTCCCGGTCAGAGTTACCATGACGTTGAGGTTGACGATTCTAAGCAGACGATCAATGCTGATGGGACAGACGGCACTAAGCAGAGTGGATTTATCTAATCTGAGCTGATGTTGGGGCCGGGCCGCTAATAAGTCAGCACAAATAAAAACTCACGCTAACAAAGGTCTGGGGGCCATCGGGGAATACCAGGGTCACATCCTACCAAAGGAGAAGGGATGGCCACCTCAGGACCTAACCTCATTAATTAAATCAGGAGCCAGCAGCCCCATCTGTCATCTAGCCCCACAACATGAGGGGATGACCTGGGGAGTGTCACCGCGAGATGTGTCCCATTATTTAACCCAACGAGGCACTCAGCCTGATAAGGGGCCTCACACCTGCAGATAATCACAGACCACCCGTCCGTATGATGTGCTAGATGGTAAATGGACTGCATTTATACAGCGCTTTTCTAACCAGTGGCCACTCAAAGGGCTTCACAATATCACCTCACATTCACCCATTCATGCACACATTCACACACCGACAGCGTGGTCAGCCAAGCAAGGCGACAGCCAGCTCATCAGGAGCAGTTAGGGTGAGGTGTCTTGCTCAGTCTGACTCTCAGACACGCTCAGGAGGAGCCGGGGATCGAACTAGCAACCTCCCGGTGACCAGCCAACCCGCTCTACCTCCTGAGCCACATGCCGACCCATGCTGCAACTGTTTGTGGCCCTCGTGTTTCCCCCCCACCCCCAACCCCACTCCACTCCAGACAAACATAACATGACCCTTGACCCTCTTGGTTCTATGCTCCACATCTCAGCCTTCTATTGAAGGAGGGGTTGCATGCAAATGTGTCCCCCCCTGTAATAAAAGTGGTCCTTGACTCTGGAGGAGGAAGCTGTGATGAGCTAGCAGTGTCTGAGGGTCATCTAACCCGCTGATGAACCACCGTTTGGTGTGTGGATGGGGTTGGTTGATGGATACAACAACGGTAACTTTATGGAACATACTCTTATTATCTGTGGTACTGGTAACATAACTTATTATTAACATCACAAAAAATAAAATTGATGTCCCAATTAAGAACGGATAATGAATGAATAAATGAATGCATCTTTTTGTAATATAGCAATGATGAAGATGGAAGTACAAAGCGATACATAGCAATGATTACGAAGGCGTATTCACGGCGTCAGAATATCAGTCCACCTTTACCAACAGGCCTGATACAGTTACATTAGTCGAGTTAGTAGTTGGTCCCTCGCTGGGGGAAATGAGCTCCGTCTCTTTTGTTTACCCGGTGAATAGCCGAGACGAACGGAGAAGGATCGCCGACGGCCGCTAATCAGAGAAGTGACGTGTAGTGTGACAAATGAGAAACACTACACCGTCAGGTCAGTGTCGTCGTGACGTCAGTGAATCACCTCAGCAGGGAGGGGGGGGGGGGGGGGGGGGGTTAGCAGCAACCACAAACAAACAAACAATCACAAGAACGTCGATCATAATATTAATTGAATAGAAGCTTTAAATATATTAAGGACCACCCACACGACTCCGGCACATACAGTTGGAGCGAACACAACAAAGACAGCGGGGAGCCCATATACAGAAACGCGGTACCTCTACCCGGTAAATCACCGGGGGATGGACTAGCCTACTCTGGGGCTATTAGGGGAAACCACCAAAGCCCTCCGCTGCAGACAGATCACATCATACCACATGGAGCTGCACTGGAGCTCAACTTTATAAACACCGAGACGGCAGAGCGTGTTGGAGATCAATGATGTTGGAGGATATGTGATGCATGCCATCACGTCTCATATATCAGTCGTTCTGAGGCTGATTGATGCATGTGGGCACTCTGACATATAATCGATAGTGTGCAAAGAAATAGGCCTAATGCATCAATACAGATGCACACTTCATCGTAGAGGAACGAAGATAATGCATAGCCTATGCATTTTCTGTAATTACAACAATTATCGACAATTATCGAATCAGCAACTTAAAAAATGTCTCATAGAATCTGATATCTGTACATTCTGTGATACAGCGGGTCGGGGTGAACAGACTGCGCCTACTGGTGTTGCTAATGGAATCAAGCATGGCTTACCCTCACGCAATGAGTATCCGGATTATTTTAAATGTTCAGTGGGTGATCATCTTCTTCTTCCGAGCCGGCTCCGGGGCTCCTTCCTCCGATAGGTACCGCGGACTGTAGGAGTGCAGCGCGGTGCTGAGGAGAGGGGCGGTCCGTGGGATGGGGGATGGTCCCACGTGCCGCCCGGTGCTGAGGAGAGGGGCAGTGGGCCGTGGGATGGGGGATGGTCCTCCCACAACACCGATCTGCGGTCTGTTCAGAAAGAGCGCCTTCAACAATAGGCTCACACTAATGAGACGCCACTGTCAAGAAACCCTAAATTATTTAACAACGCTTTTTTTTTTTTTTCAATTTAAAAAAATGTAATGTTAACAATGATTAGAAATTCGGTCGAGAAAACCTCAATTAATTAACAACGCTAATGTTTTAATTTTTTTTTGTTTATCAATTGAAAAAATGTAATGATTAAAAAGTATCATAAACATACCGGTATATATTCATGATAAAGCAGGCTCGGCTCCAGGGCACTAGGTGGCGCTGTGTTTTCCTGCGCAGGAGCCTGAATAAACCTCCGCGGGTGACGCGGGTCTTTCCTTCCGGCTCCGGTCCCTAACCAAGTGCAAAGGTAAAGAGATACCCGGCATTGTAATCCTAAAATATCTTAAACATCGTATGTTATATTAAATTATACTTTCCACCGTGTGGTATATTGTGTGTATCATGTACAAACCCGGTCGTATTTCCCGACTAAACTCCCCGTACCGTCCGATATGATGATATTGCTGGGAGCGTATTCCCCACTATACTGGTGGTGGAGCCGCTGTCCATCTTAGTCAGTTTGATTTTCAATGTGTATAACGTCAACTTGTGGTTCTGTTAACAACGTTGAACGCATCTTTTAGTTTGCTCGTCGTTTCTTTATTAAATCAAAACCATGTTATCAGCCAAAGTTTTACACTAGTATCCTAAACGGCGATCAGGCTAGCGCGCTAGGAAGTGTAATGTGATAACCAGGAGTATCATGTAGCGGCTAGGCTACATCCAGACCATCTCTAACGCTGTCCTCCCGAACAGATGCTGATGCCCAAGAAGAATCGCATTGCGATCTATGAGCTCCTCTTCAAGGAGGGCGTCATGGTGGCCAAGAAAGACGTCCACCTGGCCAAGCACCCCGAGCTGACCGAGAAGAACGTCCCCAACCTCCATGTGATGAAGGCTATGCTGGTGAGTTTATTGGGATGTGTGGGGTCTGAACATCACTGGCATGCTTTAATGTGTCCCGTAAACCGAGTTGGTCTAGAAAAAGGTAGCCTGAATCATAGGAAGGGGCCTGGGCGTCGTGCATTGCTCATCTTCTTTCTGGCAAAAATATGTAGTCAACTTTTTGGGCCATCACCTGTGTATACCCCTGAGTGGATGCTAGTATTGCAGTAGCTCTTGAAGAATGTGCACTGTACGGTCAGTTGTGTAGGTCTATTCCACACATTTGTGTGGAATGTATAAAGGTTGTACAACATGGGTCTCTATGTCAGCACTTGGGTGCAAGATTCTGCCGTGGCGATTCACACTAGTCTGTCAAAAATAACAAATTTAGTGTAATCTGGTGATGTGGAATTGTCACTGAAATGAACTGCTAAGCGGCCATTATCCCTTTTGGAAAGGTGTGTGTAACCCACGGCGATGGCCTTTTTGCGCTAAACGGGCGATGTAGAGACCCAGGGTGTATCGTCAGCTATCGGCCACATAAGTTTAATTTGACCTAGTTTGTTGATGCAACCCTTCCACCAAGTGCTCCCAGGGGTAAACGTATGCTGACTGAGCTTCCTCTCCTCAGTCCCTGAAGTCGTGCGGGTACGTCAAGGAGCAGTTTGCCTGGCGCCACTTCTACTGGTACCTGACCAACGAGGGCATCCAGTACCTGAGAGACTTCCTCCACCTCCCCCCAGAGATCGTACCCGCAACCCTGCGTCGCCAGACTCGCCCCGACACCGCGAGGCCCAGGCCCAAGGGTACGTTCTCGATGGTGCACGTATATGCAGTTATGTTACTGCAACTTGAGTGAGGCTGAGGGGATTCAAAGCTCAAGTGACTGATGGTTTATTGGGTTGGGCTGTTCTACCAGCAGAAATGTACTGGGTTCGATACTCTTAAGATCCAGTCTACCTGTAGGCCTCCAAGAGCAAGGTTCCTTACCCCTCCCCCCACCTTGATGACCTATACCTTCAATCCACTAAGTCGCTTTGGATAAATTGGCCTGCTGGGTCAATGGTGAAAAAGTGGGCACTTGCACATGATGCAACATTTTTGAGTATAGTTGAACACTAGATCATTGTCTTTGCCGTGAGAATCCTATTCCACATGCCATTGTCCAAAGCACATACGAGTTGGCATGTTTTTATTGTAGCTGGATTTACACTGGGGGGCTCAGTCATTCATTCACTGTAGGCCTGCTGAGTGGGGGCATTCCAGAGGGAACTCCACACACACATTTTTACACTCGCACACATGTGAAAGGACATTGAAGTGGTTTGAATGGCTGAACACTTAGTTTATAACGTGAAGTTCTTAAAATGAAATTTGGCTTCAACTGCTGTAGCTTTTTCTTCCCAGCCCAATATCTGACATATTTATAGGGACTTATGCTTAATTGGTTTTACATTTTTATATGGTAAACTAACTTGACAGTCTAGCTCTTCTCCCCCCCTGGATGGTGCAACTTACCACACCCCAGCTAGCGGGGTGGTTGTAATTCCAGACATTTGTCTTGGTTGAGTTAAACTGTTCTTAAACCCTCTGCGTAGTCTCCATGCACTCTCATGCTTGCCTTGTGACTGCTTTTCAGGAATGGAGGGAGAGAGGCCGGCACGCCTCAACCGTGGAGAGGCTGACAGAGACAACTACAGACGTTCTGCTGCCCCCCGTACGTACAACCACTGCTGCTCACTGTAGCCCCACCTTTATGGCTCTATTACAGATGTATCTGTATGGGTGTACATGTTTGCCGATGTGAAACCTGTAGAAATAATTTTAAAATCATTCATTGAGTAACCTATTTATAAATCCTCCACTTAGGTGGTTGAACTTCCTAAAGAGTTAATTGAGCACATCCACGTAAACCCATGTTTTAAAACTGCTTTACATCATGTTCTGTGTGAGTCAGTAGCTCCTCTGCCCAGTTCATTGGTTCCTTTAGCTCGTGATGTTGCTTTGTCCTGAGGCATTGCTGGAGGGTGAGCAGCGAGACCCAAAGAGCTAGGATACCACAACATATATCGACCAACATCTATATTTGAATATCGGCCGATATTGCGGCTATTTTTGACTCTATTATATTGACATCGGCTCCTAAAATTCAGTATGGTTTGGTCTCTGCTTCTCACTCAAGAACCAGCTTTTCTTGTAAAACATTGCTTCAGTAATCACAAGTGTGTCCCAAATTGGCCCACTTTTCTTTTTCTTCAAACTAAGCACCAAGGCAAAGTAAAGGGCCACTGCCTAGCGGTAAAACCATGCATATTCATGGGCCCAGAGGCAGCATGTGCGCTCATTAGCCCCCGTTAGGTAAGAGCACTCGGTTGGTGTGTTGTACTAAGTGTTGTTGTTTTTTTGTTCACAGCTGGCGCTGACAAGAAGGCTGAGGCAGGAGCTGGAGCTGCAACAGAGTTCCAGTTTGTAAGTAACATGTTTTGAGCCTTCAAGTTAAATCTTTCCCTGAGCACTCACTGATCCCTGAGTTTGTATTTATTGGGTTCTTTCTCTTTTCCAGAGAGGTGGATTCGGGCGTGGCCGAGGACAGCAGCAGCCTCCTCAGTAATCTGCTGTTTTACTTTCTGTACAATAAAACGTCAAAAACAACATGCTGGCTTCACTGGTTCTCTCCGGGGGGGGGGGGGTGGCCGTACTCTGGGAATACTTTAAGATTATGAGCCATAGTCTAAATGCCTCTGGGAATGAATGTACTAATCCTAGTTTAAGAATTCTTGATGCTGAAACTGGGAATTCAAAGTTTAATAAACAAACTCACTCGAGTGGTTGTCTAATGGCATGGCGATTACTTAAATGGTAAATAACACATTGGATAACCTGTCTGAAAATAATTTCTAAGGAGCTATGGGGGTCTGATGTCACTTAAGTGATGCTAATGCAGCTTGCCTACACCATCTTACTGGAAAATTGACTTTTCAATAAAAGGTGATTCCCACCAGGTGTGAGCAATTACAAGCTGTTAGAAAGTGCCCTTTCCTGTGTTTTAGTGACATCAAAAGTGGTCCACTTATGCCGCTTTTCCACCGCCAGTACCGACTCGACTCGCCACGCCTTATTTGCGTTTCCATTGGCAAAAAAAGTACCTGGTACCTAGTACCGGGTACTTTTTTTTAGTACTACCTTCGTCGAGGTTCCATGCCAGCGGAGTAGGTACTTTTGTGTGACGTAAACAGGCTGCTGGTAACTGATTGGCCAGCGGCTGTAAATGGGAATATTCACTCAAGTTAAGTTGTGTCCGGCGTGGTTGGAGTCCACGAACCCGCTCCCGAGGGGGACACTGATCAGCGTTTCGCCGTGTGTGTCGCTCCTTTCCCGGGGCTAGAGTTAGGCTGCGCGTCGTTATGTGTGTCGGGCGTGGTTGTGTGTGTCCGGCGTGGCTGGAGTCCACGGACCGGCGTTTCGCTGTTTCGTTTCAGTGTCGTTCCTTTCCTAGGGCTCGAGTTTCGCCTCTATCAACGTTACCGTATGACAATAGACGCGCAGTCATTGCGCTTTTTATTTTATTTTATTTCCCATCATAACCTTTCCCGGGAATCAGGAAATAGTCTTGATCAGATTCAGATTTCCCGGGAATCGCGTCTCCCGTGATTAAAACCTAATGACGACCCGCCCATGGTGGAGAGGTTCTTTTCTACGACCCGCCCACATTGAAGAGGTACTTTTTTAGATGGAAACGCAACCAAACCGAGTCGAGTCGAGTTGGTACTGGCGGTGGAAAAGCGGCACTAGATGTATGCTGGATAGATCCACCCAGTGGACTGTAGCAAACGTTGCTCATCTATCCATTTAGGTGGACACTCCCACTTTTGATGTCACTAAAACACAGGTAAAGGCAGATTTACAAACTTATTGTAATGGATAATCAATCACACCTGGTGGCATATCACCCCTTAACTATATGGATATGCTTATTACCTGGTCTTTAGCCGATGAATTGAAGACATCAGTCCTGGATCTAACCAGAATTGCCAAATGATTAATGGACCAGTTGGTCCCAGAATGAAAGCAGGCATGTATGTGAAATACTGGTGTTTATTTGTTGGCACATGTATATTACAATCTTCAGTCTTATCACTGGTTTACTCCACAGAAAAAAGTCCAGTGATGCATACCTTGTAGAACAATTACACACACATGTAACTTCAAGGCTGAGCTCCATCAGAACAAGTGCTTTGAGGGATTTGATTAGATCTTCGCAGCTTGCTTAGGGGTAGTAATTAAAGGAGAGCTAATGAGCGAAATCACTCGGTATCAAAACATCTATGCTGAATTTTTACTTCATGAAAGTCTCCTTTAATTTACAATTTGTAGTACTCAATGTTGACGTTAGATGGCGCCAGCGGGTTGTCATTTTACCGCTGCGTGTTTGAGGGCGGGGGAACCATGGTTCAAT
The DNA here is from genome assembly GCF_964030765.1 of Micromesistius poutassou. Classification (NCBI taxonomy): domain Eukaryota; kingdom Metazoa; phylum Chordata; class Actinopteri; order Gadiformes; family Gadidae; genus Micromesistius; species Micromesistius poutassou. The sequence continues at coordinate 7,689,970 of NC_140272.1, forward strand.
GTCCTCAGTCATATCCTCCATTTCAAATATGAGAACAGAAAATGTTTCATTTGAATAAATCAGGAACCGGGAGAAAGAAGGAACTGTTCTGACTAAGTCTTACATCATCACCCTCCTCCCCAAATAAAAAAACATTTGGGACACTTAATTTACAATTTCATGAATAAGTTACAGAAGTTAAAGTAGTAAATGTCACTTGTTGATGTTATTGTTGAAAAGCCCTCACATTCAGTTTGCTATTATAACAGTAATAAGTTTGTCAAGACCAACATCTAGTCAGGCAGGATGGAAGGCTTGAAGACCCCCGTCCCACCGTCACCAACGTAGTTTCACCACCTTACCACATAAAGGGAGGTTGAGCTGTTTGCAGGTAAACCAAAGACTTTGAACACCACACCTTGTCCGCTCAGCGATAAAAGTACCTCTAAAGGTCAAAGATTCAAGATCAGTGAAAGGCATTTTCACAACAGAGATAAGAACTTCCTCTGCCTTTTCAAATACATTGATCGACCTGGATGGATTGAATATGGGACTTTAGCAGAGAGGTCCGGTAAGCAATTAGTAGATCACTATTCTGTCAGATTAAGTTTCTCCCATTAACCCTGAATTGGTGACAGAGCCAAAATAGCTTTGGAGTCATAGGAGGTCGACACTGGCCTGGCCAATGAGGATCAGGATATACAGGACAGACAAGTTGTTCAGCCAATCTGATTACAGATTTGAAAGGGTCATATTCCTGGGCCTCTTTCTCCTCTCAAAAAGGGATATCAAATTCATTGGTTTAAATTTGGATTCATAGATCTACTTTGGTTTGGGAAATTCTCAAAAGGAGTACATTTACTTCTTTTATTAAATAGGCTCCTCCCTTCACCCCAGAAGCTTGCGACATTCCTTGTTCTTAAGCCAACTTTTATTTTGAAAAGGTCTTGGAAAAGGCCTCACCTCAAACCTCATCGCCTCATCAACGTTGCTCCGAATAGAAAAGGTCGAGCCAACGTGTGGCGGAGCCCGACTGAAACACCATGTTGCACTCACAGACGTCTGTCTTTTTAGTACTCGTCTTTGATCTATACAGAAATTAACAATTTACAGTAAAAACGTCTTGCATGCTATCTACAACGCCTCCAGGTTCACAGTATCACGCCGGCCGCGTCCGACGACACAGGCCGGCGTTAAGAGAAGTCAGCCGGACATGAGAGAGAGAGAGCGAGGGAAAACAAAAACAAACTATCGTCCAAAAAAAAAAAAGAAGCATTTTACATGTTAAAAACAACAAAAAAAAGTCTCAAACTGTACATATCGCTGCCTGTTCTGCATCTCAACAAAGACAGCGCCTTTACGTCACTTTCCATTCTCAAGCAGGTGTTTTTAGTCTTAGTTTTTTTCTTCTTTTCGTTTTTTAAAGGATGCAGATTAAATACTTCATGATGAAAAAACAAAAACAGACCATAAAAGTGCCCACAAAAAACAACAACATTTAAAAACCACCGGATCTAGGTGTGCCGCAAGGGGGCACAGTGAATGTAAACAATCGCTACTAACCAAACTGAATGGGAAGAGTATAATTAGAGGAAAACAACAAGGGCACGACGACAAAGTGATATGTGCTGAATTTAGAACTGATAAACCCACGGTGTCTGTGTGACGCAGGCGGCCCCACCATACGGAACAAGTCTACCTCGCTTCCAGGACTGAACCAACATCCCCTGAAGGGTGGGGGGGTGTGAGAAGAGAAGGCCCCTATTTGCCCAGGTGTGACGTTACGGAGCATGGGCAGTCCGTTTCAAAATCAACCCCCTAGTGACATCACAAATGGAAGTGATCCAGCTGCGTGGTGATTGGCTCACGCTACAGTCGACCCGGGTGAACCCTTCCACTTGTGATGTCACAGGGAGGGGTTTGAACGGTGCATGGGTGGGTGCCCCACCTGGGGTTAAATAAAACAGGGTGCTCTCCGAAGAGAATGGCGGTGCTGAAAGAAGGGGTGGAGTTACATTCACCCCCGCCCCCCCCTCTCCGTATACACAGGGGTACAGTATTCAGGGGTGAACCTGTAGTGTTTGGCTGGTGTTCCCCACCAGATATGGAGAAACATACTTGACACAATCAAAATGTAATAAAAAAATAAAATAAAAAAAATGCAAGGGGGCCCAAATCATTCTGGTCTGAGAGACAGAAATATGAAATGAAGGAGATGAATCAAAAACACACAGACAGAGAGACAGACAGAGAGAGAGAGAGGAAACAAAAGAAGCGCTCAAGCAATCCGTGCTTCGCTACACGCATCCAAACAAAATGCGCTTTGGATCATAAAAAAGAAAGCAGGGCCACCGTTTTACCCAAAAATCGACCCTGTCGATTTGTGACCGACCTATCAGGCGTCCTCTGGGAAGACACGCCCACTTGTGATGTCACTTTGGGTCTTTTTCCTTAAGCTCCTTTGCTGTGCCAACTGAATTCAGCATTCCTTTAGAGCTAAGATGGCCCCCACACCCAGGTAGCGTTTAAAGCCAAGATGGCCCCCACACCCAGGTAGAGTTTAGAGCCAAGATGGCTGTTAAAGGCCCAGGGAAAGGAGACGGCTAATCAACATCAGAGGCCCCGCGAGGGAGGGGAGGGGACAGCACACCCATGCGCACATTCAGTCACAGGAAGAGGTGAAGAGCGAGGCTGAGGAGCCGGCGATCACCAGAAGCCTCCAGCGTAAGCACTACGTACACAACGGTCACATCACGACAGTGAGAAGAAGTAGTTCTTGCATTCGATAAATCACCGCGCTAAGGGTGCCTTAGGGAGAGAAGGAAGGGAGGAGTTTAGGAGGAACGTCATGCAGTCGTCAGTGAAAAGAAGAAAATATAAAACTAGGTAACGGGGGTGAGGGAGGGGGGGAGGGGGGGTTCAGATAAAGAAAACAATTCTTTATTTTTATTTTGTCGTTTTTTTTTGCTTCTCCTCAGAATAGTCACCCCCGGTGTGACCAAGTCTGTGCCAAAGCACTGGCACTAAAAGAGTTGGCAAGGCAAACCATGTTATTTAGATACAAAACAAGAGCGACCAAAGAAAGAAAGAAAGAAAGAAAGAAATAAAGAGGAGGATCCTAAGTAAGAGCGCAGGTGGCGACGGCCCGACAGAAACGAGCCCTGGGGGGGTGGGGGTGGGGGTGGGGGTGGGGGGAGGAGGAGGGAGGGAGGCGCTGCAGGCCGGGCTCACAGTTATCTAATCCCCGACACGGAGCTCTGACTCAGGCTGTAGCCGGGGGACAGCTCGCCGCTGATGCTGCCCACCAGGGGGGAGCCGTTGCTGGTCAGGCAGCCCCCGTCACGCAGGGCCTGGAAGTAGGTGGCCTGCACAGGCTTGTGGCGGCGCAGCACGCGCATGGCCTCGTCCACGGCGAACCATTCCCTCTTCCTCCCTGTGGACGTAGACGAACAGGCCGCTGTTGTTTTTGTTGAGCAGCAACAACAACACAGCAGGGCGACGGTAGACATTAGAAGACAGTGTGAACAACACACACACACACACACCAGGATGTACATGACTCCCTTCAATCTGCCTTAATACCACAGCACAGAACACCCAGAGAGACACACACCAGGGCGTACACTCAAATCCCTTCAATCTGCCTTAATAATAATAATAATAATAATAATAATAATAATAACAACAACAACAACACAGCACAGAACACCCTGAGAGACACACACACACACACACCAGGGCGTACACTCAAATCCCTTCAATCTGCCTTAATAATAATTATAATACAAATTATAATAATAACAACAACACAGCACAGAACACCCTGAGAGACACACACACACACACACACACCAGGGCATACACTCAAATCCCTTCAATCTTCCTTAATAGAAATAATAATAATAATAATAATAATAATCATCAACAACAACGAGATATGCTTGTTCAAAGTTAGCATTTTTGAACTATTGCTATAGATTGCTTTGGCCGAATCAGTGTCATTTTTTTCTCTGTTAATATTTAGCCAGCCTCTACAGCTGTAGAAAGTTTTATAAAAAGGTGACACAGCACTTTTTGCTGTCAATCTGGCGGAATACTACTACTAATAAAACTAATAATTACACTAGGTTGCCTTGCACCTTGTGATTGGGCCCCTAATGATGAGGGCTGTGTGGGGAGGGAGAATTAGAGGCCCTGCAGACAACAGAGCATGTGACTGTGGACGGCGAGAACTTTGAACGCATGACCCTGGTTGTTTTGGTAAAAGCGAGGAATACAAATGGAGGCTTTACCAATGTTGACCGAGTCCTCCCAGTCGTCCAGCAGCTCTGTGACAACCAGTACGTACACGTAGGTCCTGTGCTTCCTCTCACGGTTCTGTGAGGGGGTGGAGAGGAGGAGGAGAGAGAGCGGTTACCTCTGGTGAGTTTTAAAGTAAAAGCGACATGCTATGAAAAAACAAACAGAGTGTCACTTACCTCAAACACGCCGACCAGACGACCCAGAGTGCCCTTGACGCCCGCCTGGGGAGGGGAACAGTAAAGCAAACACAACGCCAGGTCAACGACACCAGAGTCAACACACAGCGGCGTCAGAAAGGAAGCACTCCGAGGCTGGGGGTGTAGGGAGGGAGAGCGCAGTAAAGAAGGCGGCCGCATCGAGCCGGGTCGATGCAAAGCAGCACTCGGGACTCATTGGTATCCATGGTAATGATGTTCAACAGATTTATTGGACAAACTGCTCTTTACTGGCAGGATACGAACAGGGGGAGGGGTTGAAATCTGTACGGCTGATCAACCAGGGCCCTCCTGTACCCTCAACAACAGACAAAAACACACTCGCGGTCGGACAACAATGGCTTGACATTAACAAACGCTCCTCTCCTCATCGTGGCTGCCCAGTCTCCAACAACGTTAAGGTCACAACCTATTTTAAAAAGGCCAAACGCTGCGATATTTCACACATACGAGTATAGACAAACACCCAGGGGGACAGTGCGGCCCGCTGGCCCCCAGAGGTGGGCCGCTCGGGGGTGGGTGGGGCGCAGCCAGGCACAGACGCAGGTCGCTGCCCCTGCTCCCTCGCTCCTTCAGGTTCCAGTTTCAGTCTATAAATAAGTGTTGGCTGCACATGCTTCACCCCAGATCCATCACCCCCAACCCCCCTCCCCAGGCCTCTTACAGGACATAAGGACAGGAGGAGGAAGAGGAGGAAGAACCCCACCCCTGCAGCACCAGTCGTTAGGTAACAGGATCAAATCCCCCCCCGCTTCATATAGGTCTCCCAGTACCGGACCAGAAAAGGGCTTCATGCCCATTAGCCAATCAGGCGGGCGGCATCTCGAAAGAGGATGTCAAAAGTTGAGGGTGCAGTAGAAAGTGTTGCGCAGTGGCCGGGTTGTCCTCATCGTGTGAGGACACCAACGGGGATGTGATGGGGCCGTGTCTAGACACACAGACACACACACACACAGGAAACCTCAGCGACCTTTAACCTGCTCTCGGCTCATCCAACAGTTCTATATCACCCTTGGCGCGACTCCAAACCAGCCGGCGCACATGGTGATAGCACTCACTTCCCTGACGGGAGAGAGAACCAAAAACACGAAGCACAGGCCCAGATCAGGCCATTCCCCTGCTAAACCACTGGCCAATGAGAAGCTTACGATGCTGGGACTGGTGGAAAGGTGGTGTGTGTGTGAGAGGGAAGTAAAACGACGACAGTGAAAGGCCTGTGGTTAGTCGCTGAGGCTCTTTCAGTGCTTTGAACAAAACTGGTGGGGATGGATGTGACACCTCTATAGACTTAGAGCCCAGTGGAAGACGTGTTGGCAAGGACCACAGGGGCCGCCGAGCAGCCGGGGGGGGGGGGGGGGGGGGGGCGAGGGACTGCCAGGATAAGAGATGATATCAGCATCCATCAGAGAGCGAGGGCGAGAGAGAGAGAGAGACTTCATAAGGTCAGCGATCCAGAGAGGCCATCGTCTGGGCTGCTGCAGGTCACACACTCTGCCTCTCTCCTGGCCCTCTACCTCCCGTTACACCGGGGTTCTACCCGGAGCAGGGGGGATTTAAAGGATGTACCCGGACATTTGTTTCAGAAGAGCTTGGAGATTGTTTGGACAACGCCATTTTGGAATCCATTCTCGTACATCTAGCACCCCCTCAATAATTTTTCCATTTTGTTTTGCTTTCCAAATCTTCCAGACTTTCCGTAAAGAACAACACCGTAACTAAAATTAACCTAACCATAACCTGGCACAACACTAAATTACAAAATATCAACTTACTGGGACAATGCCAGATACTGAAAAATTGAAGATGAAATTGATGATGAAATGAAGAAGCGATTTACAATGGAGAGACCTGCAAGGAACTCTAATAAGGTATTAATGGATGAATTCTGAGTAGGGGACAAGCTCAAAGCATAGGTAGAAGAACTGACTCTTTTGTCTGATCCCTTTCCTGTCAGTTAACTGGTAGGCCCAGATATCACCACATGTTATTACTATGATTAGGCCTATTAGCACGAAATGCTCCTAATCTGACACAAACTGCCGGTGGGGGAACAAGGGATGGGTCAACTCTCCAAACACTGCATATATAAACATCTATCACAGCTCTAATACCAGTGCTTTTACACTAATACACAATTACAAACACAAGGAGGAGCAATCAATCCAACGATAAATAATCATAATTAATCACATACAACATAACTATTCCCTGATGCCTGGACCAGTGTTATGAGGCTTAGAAGGGGTGCTACGGCTAGCCGGCGTTCAATCTCAGCCTGACCTCCACAGACAACATCCACAGCACTTTGTAACACGATGCGGCCATGCAGCTTAGATGTTGCTAGGCTCTCCTTCCATGCAAACACGATGACTGCAGTGACAGAACAGGTTCTCACTGAGGGGGGGGGGGGGGGCTCATCATGTGTTAAACACAGATCTAGTTTTGACAACAACATTAGGCTAATGAGGCCGACTGCTTTGACAATGGAGTCAAACTGATGAAAACCAAGACCACTTTAAAAACAGAAATAAATAACCAGTTTGACATTTGTGACAAAGAAATATTCATCCAGTGCAATGAATCTGAGTATTTCACACATGTCATGAGTGTAGACCTGTCACCTATCAACCAATCGAAAAGGTGTCTTAGTTGAGTATTAAAGATTAATAAAAGGAACCGACCTCTTCACACACTTCTCTGGCGGCAGCAACGCTGGGCTCCTCCTCCGGCTCCATCCCCCCTCCGGGGACTATCCACTTATCGGGGTGCCGACTGCTACTCACCAGCAGCACCTTGGAGCATAACAAACAGCACCGCTCAGACACTGACAGAGCCTCTCCCAGCCCCCCTCGCTGTGCATCCAACACACACACACACACACACACACACACACACACACACACACACACACACACACACACACACACACACACACACACACACACACACACACACACACACACACACACACACACACACACACACACACCTAGAATTCAGCCAAAAGAGGCAGAGACCACTGATTGAATAACTAGGCTGTTTAGCAATCCTTTGAGGCTTGTGGCGAGTCACAATCCACTGATCACTCAGATGTGTTTTTATTTGACAGCTGGAAGGTGTAGGTAAATGGGTAGCTATTGTGTCTCTAACGTCATTTAATCTGGACCCTAGCCAAGAGACCGCATGTTTGAGGTTAAATCAACCAGAAACATGTGATTCAACACACAGTCCACCTCCAGCTACTACTGGAGCCAGATTGCTAATGCCAAATAGCTCACAGGCCAATATTAGCCCTGACGTTGTCTATATCCATCTATAGATGTATATAATATCATAAAGATACACACACATATTCGTCCTGTATATGTATACACACACATAGACATACACGCTTAACGTTTAATAAAGACATTAAGATTACAAATAACGGTACGTAGAGACGGTGGTCTGTTATAAGGAAACCCTGCCAGCAGCAGCACTGTGATGACTGGGAAGGCTAGCTAGCGTTAGCATGTAGCCTATCTAGCGTTAGCATGTAGCCTCTGGTTGACAGTCTGACTCAATGAGTGTGTCCAATTAGTCGGTTAGCATTGGGCTGGGCTACAGTAGCTTACATAACCCATGGCTCACTGGGGGATAAACTGAAACATACTCTTACGAAACCTACATTGTCAAACACACAGCGTCACAGCCGCCCTGGTCAGCGAGTCACAAAGCACAAAATGTGGGGGGAATTTAGATTTTTCTGTGGGAGGAAGCTAAGGTCGGCTAGTCGGGCCTGCTAGCTCATCATGTAGCATCCACGGACTCACCTCCTCTTCGGAGCCGCTCCTGAAGCACAGGCAGGCGGCCCGCTTCTTGTAACCGTCGCCGTCGTACGTCCGGGTTTGGTTTGACTTTACCTTCATCATTTCAGGGGTAGAAGTTAGAAAGAGTCGCGAGTTGAACCCGGTTAGAAAGCTGTGGATGTGAGACGCAAAGTCCTCCGCTGGGGAACCTCGGCGTTTTTCCTTAAAAGAAATAACTTCTCCTTCGCTTCATTTTCACAAACCTCGGCGCGTCTACGGCACGGTCGCCATTACGAGGAGCCGCTACGATCGCTGCGTAGCGGAGCCTTTAATGGCAAAGGCAGCGTAAGGAAGTTGCGCAGTCGGATTTGAAGAATTGAGCCATCGCCTGGTCAAACAACGCAATGCCATACTTACATACAGACATGCTCCAGTTGGTATTAACTTACATATTACTTGTGTCTATATAATTCCAAGATGGGTTATTGTTATGATTTGTATTGAAAGACATGTAGGAAAGGGAAGTTGGATTGATATGGGTTGATAGGATAGTATTATTTGATGGTTTAGAAAGTTTAATTGGTTTGAGCACAGATTCAGCACCTCAGGTAATGGACAGCGCCCACATCTATAGATGGTACAAAGGGGGGGAAATTAAGATCTGGATTAACATCACATTTGGTTTAAATATTCAAAGTTTCACTCAGAAAAAGGTACATGTCCCCCCGCCCCCCCCCCCCCCCCCCCGTCCCCCCGTCCCGTCCCGTCCCGTCCCGTCTCGTCCCCTACCCCCCCGTCCCGCCCCCCAGAAAAACAATTATATTGAGTAATCAATAAAATGGTTGTATAATGTAATAATCTCGTAAATTGTTTGTTATCGAGTTCTTCATGGATAGAAATATTTATATTTTCCCCCATATTTTTAGTTTATAGGTGATTGGGTATATTGAAATTAAGCTTATATTCCAACATTGTATATAAAATACTCTTTACAATGACAATTATCAATGATGCAATGATTTTACTTGTTTGATTTAGCGCTTTTTCTAAATAAGTTTAAAACTTGAATGTGATTGTCTTGGTAGTGAATTCAGTCAACACCACCTGTAACATTATATCGTACTTGTTTTTTGTTGAACAAACTTTGTTGATTGCACACCTTTTGTAATCTCCTTCCCCCTAGCAACCTAGGGGCTAAACCCATCTTCACCGGGGTCACTCTTAAGGGGCTTGAGGTATGTCCAGACAGTCGCTAAGGCAACCCATCATCTGGCCAACTATTCACGCAGCTGCTATGCAGGGTTCAGGTCGCCAGAGGGCGCTCAACCCTTTCAGAACAACCTGGGTAGCAGGAACAGCAGGGGGTATCTGAGCTCTGGGCCCTGAACGTGAGAACGGTATCACCGTTCAGTATTTAACCAACACACGTAAACCCACGTGTTATAGAAAGGGAATGATTGACAGGTGTCTTAGTAACAACTAAAAAAAAGAGTACATCTGTGGTCATGATGTGTACGGCTTTTGGAGAAGCCTTTTATGGATGATTAGGATCACTGATAATTTAAATCACAGCAAATACATTTAAAAAACAGATGAAACAAACTGACAAAAAATGATACGATCCTAATAATATAATATGATATCTATGTACATACACAGAGGAGCAGAATTCAGCAGAATTTCTTTTTAGACTACTCCACAAATATTACAATATGTCTTTATCTTTATTTCTCTCCGTGTAATGCTGTCGCAATGTGTATCTTTCTAATACACAAAAACACCACGTTGGTGCGAGAGAGGCCAACTCCAGCTCCCAGATGCTGTCATCCCTCTGGTTTATATCCGTTTGAGTACAGATCCTATCTCCTGCTGCTGTTCCCAGAACGGGACTTATAGGAAAGGTGCCGTTATTCCTTTATTTATGTAGTTATTTATTTCCCACAGCAGCTATGAAAACGGCTCTAAAAAACCTGATTCCACATTACTGTTCCGCAACCAGATGGATAAATAAGACCCGGGCATTGATCAAACTCCTGAGCCCCTTCACCTCTGCCACTGTAGGGTAAATATTTAATGGAGGAGCGAAGCTTAATTTTTCTACATTAACACATGCAAGTGCTTGTGAAGAGCATGATGTTGGACAAATAGCAACACAGCTCACAGCCTTTTCCTTTGATTGAGTCTCGGCGCTTTTATCTCAGGCCTTGCTTCAAAGAGAAGTTACACGCCAATCAAAGGCAGGCCTCGGAATTACAATGGATCGGAACTTCCCAGCTTGGGAATGTTTACGAATAAACGGTGGGAATTTACACAGTCACGATGGAAGGGAGAAATTAGTCTTCTCTGAATTAGTAATTAGCATCCTTGTTTCTTCCTTTGTTTCACTTTTTTTTTGGCGGGGCTTATGAACGCTTGACTCATGACGGCAACTTGATTATGAAAGGTGCCAAATTAAATTAGCCCACTGCTACCCTTCAATATCCCTTCAGGGTTGTGTGATCACTGTGTTATTAGGAAACCTCTTAGTAGCTTCAATTTGCATTTAGCGGGTGTGTTTTATCCATTGTTTATGTGGAAATGAATTCTGAAATCATCAGTCATTCCGGGCTAAGAGTGATTGGGAACAGATTTGTTCTCATAACAACGTCCGAACCGGCAGAGGTTTTTGTCATCAATGTGAGATACTCTTGATTCTGGCACCATTGGCTGTGTTTGTTGTTCAACCTCTACTTCAGTTCTAATTAGAAACCTAATTTAAACTAATTTCAACACGTGTACCATGGCCACATTTATTAAACTGACTTTCATAGTTTCCTAACTGACTTTTCAAATTCGTACTTTCATCATACAAATGTATGTACATATATTTATAGACCTTTAAAGGGTCACACGTGTCCTCCTCCACCTGCGTGTCGTCTCCACCCGACCATGCATCGCCAGCCCCACCCGAGGCCTCATCCCAAATCTGCTATGCTCCACATAGCGGCCTCCTATATAAGCTCTGTGAACCAAGGCTGAACCGTGAGTCTCCTGGGTGTTGGGCCTCAAAGAGGCAGATAATCAACTGTGGTGCTCGTCAAAAGCAGAGATCTGTGATCGGTGAAGACTGGAGACATTTGGCAACCCGACAAAGAGATGATTATAGTTGTTTTTATAATCATGATTATATGTTCTTTCTTTGCAAAACACCTCTTTTTCCTTTTAGTAAAGTTACCTCGGGTGACGTCCAATCACAAAGTCCAATCACGCTGTGTGTGTGTGTGTTTGTGTATGCGTGTGTGTATGTATGTGTGTGTCTGTAATTGCATATGTGTGTGTGTTTGTGTGTGTGTGTGTGTGTGTGTGTGTATGCTTTCAGTAGCACACACTAATTTATACCAATAGAACAATTTATTAATTTAGCAGTGAATCAGGTAATTAAGGATCAGGCCTCTTGCTCAACCAACGCCTGTGATTGGGCAGCAGACTTCAGGGCTCAAACCCTGTACCTTCCGGCCCTCGTCACCCGCCCCCCTGACCCACATCCAGACATTAGCCTGCTGGAGAAACAAGTGGAAGTCTCCCCCTGTAATGCGTGCATGAAATTGAAGGCATCTGGGTCTGGTGATTATGTCTCAGCTCTTAGGCCAATTCTGCTCTGATGTGAGCTGGAGACGGGTATTAGCATGGCTTAGGCGGCGTCCGGCGCATGGCTAATTGAAACCAGTAATCTCCTGGGTTTGGATGGCACAGAGGGACTAAGAGGACTCAACATGATATCCTCTGTGCAGACACTCCAACGTCATCGCCATTCTCCCAACGGAAGGCCCATGGCTGCTGCTACACTCCCGGTTTAGAGCACATTGCTGCTTCTAGACTCCCAGCTGAATGCACATCGCTGCTGCTACACGCCTAGCTTAAAGCACATTGCTGCTCTGACTCCTAGATGAATGCACATTGTTGCTGCTACACGCCAAGCCTTAAGCACATTGCTGCTCTGACTCCCAGGTGAATGCACATTGTTGCTGCTACACGCCTAGCTTAAAGCACATTTCTACTCTGACTCCTAGCTTAAAGCATGTTGCTGCTCTGGCTCCTAGCTTAAACCACATTGCTGCTGCCAGACTCCCAGCTTCTTATGGCCCCAGCAACGCCTGTGTTCCCCTTCCAGACCGTTCTGTTGCACTAGTCCCTTCCTGTATGCGTATGCCTGTGACACAGGAGTTCATCTCTAGGGGGAGCATCAGTCAGACTGGGCCCTGTAGTGGTGAAGGACAGCATGTGGCTCAGGAGGTAGAGAGGGTTGGCTGGTAACCGGAAGGTTGCTAGTTCGATCCCCGGCTCCTCCTAGCTGAGTGTGGAGGTGTCCCTGAAAGAGACACCTCACCCTAACTGCTCCCAACAAGCTGGCTGTCGCCATGCATGGTTGACACCGCCATCTGTGTGTGAATGTGTGCATGAATGGGTGAATGTTAGGCAATATTGTCTGACCACTGGTTAGAAAATCTCTATAATTATGCATTCCATGTAGGGGTAAGGTGGTCCTGGGGTCCTCAGCCTACCCATAGTCGCCCTTTATCCTTTGGATGAAGGTGTCTGCTGAGTGTGACTGGATGTGTTGCAGAAGAGACTAAATATGAAGTGTTAATTTGAAGGAGGACAACTTAAAAAGCGTAATAACAGGGACAATGTGTGCTGTCACTTTCAGTTTGCCTACAGTGTCTCTCGGTCGCTCCGAGGTAATTTCCTTACTTAGTTTGAGTGTTTGTTGTGTTTTTGTAGTGTAGTGTGTGTGTGTGTGTGTGTTTGTATGTGTATGTGTGTGTAGTGTGTGTGTGTGTGTTGTGATTGTTTGTTGTGTACGTGTAGTGTAGTGTGTGTATGTATGTGTGTGTGTGTGTGTGTGTTGTGAGTGTTTGTTGTGTACGTGTAGTGTAGCGTGAGTGTTTGGTGTGTGTGTGTGTGCGTGTGTGTATGATTGTGTAGAGTGATTTTTTTGTGTGTATGTGTGTGTGTGTGTGTGTGTGTGTGTGTGTGTGTGTGTTTGTGGTGTGTGTGGGTAGAAGGTGTTAGTGAAGCAGAAGAGAACATGAATATTCAAAGAAACAGATGCCTTCCGGCTCGCCAGACATGTCCCACGGACGCTTCATCTCCCGCCACGTGTGTGTGCGCGCACACACACACACACACACACACACACACACACACACACACACACACACACACACACACACACACACACACACACACACACACACACACACACACACACACGGACACAGACCCACACACACGCACACAGTCACACTTCTTTCATCTCCTCCGCCCCGTCTGAGCTCGAGCGTGACGTGCAGGCTCCACAGGTGTGACCCTCACATCTGCGGAAGCCGGAAGCTCTCTCGAATGGCCGGGCGCGTTCCAGCGTACTTTCTTTGCGGTGTGTTGGGACCTGCGACCAGATGCGCAAAACAAACGCAACCGACGTTGAAGACGCCGGGGTGGGGAATGTCTATTTGAGAGGCTTGTTGAGTAGAAAGTAGGACATGAATGAATCAGGTTTCAAGGTGAGGGCTCGAGGGGGAAGGTGTTTTATTTTACGTTGAATAACGAGCGTGCGTGTGTGTGTGCGCGTGCGTGTGTGTTTGTGTGCGTGTGCGTGCCTGAACGCACACACACCCATCCAATCACGTCGGCCCGTGCGCACAGCGGAACCCACTGCATGGGCTACGCAGGAAACGCGCATGTCAAGAAATAATGAATAATGAAACACATTTTTATTTTCTCATCATGGAAAAGAAGATCTGTTCTAGATTATTCAGTGTCAATCACCCGGTCTTAATTTTCCCGCCTTTAAGTACCCCCCACTTCCATGTAAGACAGGGGACCAACAGCCTCTCCTCTGAGATCAACAGATCAAGGGTTCGAATCCCAGATCACTTCAGTGGAAGGTTTTGGCACCGGAAGACGTTCGGAGGAGACCCGTGTCTCTTGGGGAGACCAGGGGAACACTCAGCGACAGCAGGTGGTCGACGTGGACCTGAATGAAAGTCAGCGTAACGTGACACGCACACGCACACGCACGCACATAGGTCGACCCGATGTGTAGACTGTGCTTCAGTGTGCAGCGCTGGGTCGGTTTCATACTCACACACACCATTCCGTCTCAGTGTGTATGCTGCGCTGGGTCTGCTTCTGGTTCTGCTGCTGGTCCGTCTCATACTCACACACCTTGTCGTCTCAGTGGCCGACTCTCCTCTCCTCGCCTGTGTGTGTGTGTGTGTGTGTGTGTGTGTGTGTGTGTGTGTGTGTGTGTGTGTGTGTGTGTGTGTGTGTGTGAGCGCCTCTCCGTCTCTCCGTCTCTCAGTCCCACCGCGCATCTGCTGCGGGCTGCAGGGGAATCTGCTCTCTCCAGCCTCGGCTTCTCCTCCTCATCTCCTGGATAAAATAAAACCCACAACATGTAGGCGCGGTACCTTCTGGATATTCAGATAGATTAGTGGCTCCGTTCCTTTTTGGTTTTATTGTCTCGGATCGGTGAAAGTTGTGCGTGCAGACTTCCAGCCTCACTTTTCCACGGACGCTACAAGCTGGTTCAGCGATCGATCTCCGCCTTCTTGGGTTTCTCTTGGATGTTTGGAAAGATGTGAACCACCGGCCGGGACACGAGGTTTGATTTAACACGACCTGCCTTTTGGATATCAGTTGCTTCAGTGAGATGATGGATCTCCTCCCCGGGAGAACATAAAGTGGTGAGTAACCAAAGCGAGCCGTGAAATGGGTCAGCATCACGCTGATACACACTGCACACTAGGTCTTTCTACAAGGGTACATGCATGGTGTTTAGAGGAGGATCCGTGGACGCTGCCGTTACAGATTTGATGGTTACAGATGTTACAAACACACATGGGTGTCTTATCAAGTTGTAGGTTGTATTGCTCCGTGGAATTGCCGAAATCCACTTCAATGAATTGCGATTCATTTGGCATCAAAACCCTTTCCATATGTGTGCTTCTCCCCGAGCGTTACGACACCCAGGTGTATTCAGGTGCACGGATGGTTTCTGCGTAAAGGCGCATCATGTTGGGTTGTGTTTGTGTTGATCCGTGAACGAACAGTTGAGGCGTTGCAGAACCGCCCGAAGTCTTTCAGATCTACCGAATGAGTAACAGACTCCTTTAGGGGTGTGTAGGGTGTAGAAACTGCACGACGAGTCTTTTCTGGCCACTGACATCGTATATACTACCTTTTTAAAATCAAATAAAGTGTCGTTGTTATAATGGATTTAATGACTCAGAAGCCTCTGCGCTCGTTTTTCAAAGAGAGCAGGCTGCTATACCTTCAGCACATCCTCATCCCCTTTCTCTCCATCTTTCGTCATCTCCCTCTGTCTCTCTCTTCCTCTCTTTACTCTCTCTCCATCTCTCTCATCTTTATTTATCCCTAACTCTATTGCTCTCGCCCTCTCTCATCATCTCTCCTCCCTCTTTTTCTTTATCTCTCTCACCCTCTCTCTTGCCATCCTTCTCTCTCTTTCACCCTCTTCCTTTCCCCCCCCCTCTCTCTCTCTCTCTCTCTCTCTCTCTCTCTCTCTCTCTCTCTCTCTCTCTCTCTCTCTCTCTCTCTCTCACACTCCCCCTCTCTCTCTTTCTCTCCCTCTCTCTCTCTTGCCCTCTCTCTCTCTCTCTCTCTTTCTCTCTGGAGTAAGTTCCCTCTCCCCGGGGTGGCTCTGTGGGGTCGCCTGGTTTTTGGGTGATGGTGTGAGCGTAGGAGATGTAGGAGCCGGTGACGGAGGCTCCAGCCTTAGGGCGTGCGAAGGACTGAGCAGCGAGCTCCTCGCTCAGTGAGGGGTATCAGTGCGCCGCTCTGCGAGGCGGGGAACGCTCAGAGCTCATTGGTTCTGTAAAACGTGAAAGTCTTCGCGAATCCATCTGAACTCGTGAAAGAGTTCACCCCTAGACTCTGCATAGCCTCCCCCTTTACCCCCCACACCCCCCTCTTACACACTTACTGTATGTTGTACGTCCTGGCACTTAAAAATAGGACTTAGCATTGTGTGGCTTCTTATCCTATCGCATACAGGGAATGGGTTAACCTAGTGATTGTTAGTGTTTGGCACTTGGTTCCATAAACATCCTTACTGTACTGACAGCGCTATATTGTTGTTTCTGTTCTTCTGACAAATGTAATTCTAAGTCGCTCTGGATAAAAGCATCTGCTAAATGCCCTCAAGTTAAATGTAGAACTCTTGGAACGAAACTGCGTTACCAGGAGTGGCTCCGTCGCCATGTTCCTCTGATCTCCCGCCTGGTTCCTCACTGTGTGATGTCAGTGTGGGGTGAATGGATGAATGGGTGAATGGGGGGGGTCCCACCGGACACATATCTGCTCTGTCGGCACCTCCTGCCTCCATCTCACCCCCCCCTTCACTGCTGCGGTCACATATGCCCGTGTCTGCACTCCTCTCAGCTCCCCGCCTAATGGACGGAGCCCTCCTTGTATCGCCGGCTTCATTATCAGAAGAGACTGACACAGCACAACAGCGATTTTAATTCAGTCCCGCCCCCCTGCCAGCCTTCCCCCCTGCCCCCCCCCCCCCCACCAGCCCCTCCTGGCTGCTGGTGTGGGATGAGATCTCTCCTGGTTTTCCTCCTCCTGACGGCCGCAGTGACGGACAGCTCACCTTCATGTAGCGGCAACGCAGGAGCTTATCGGGAATCTTGCCCAGAGACAGGTTGTGTGAAGCACCGACAGTGGAGCACAATGGAGGAGAGGAGTGGAGGAGAGGAGAGGGAGGGAGGAGAGGGGGGAGAGGGAGGAGAGGGAGGAGGGAGGGAGGGAGGGAGGGAGGAGAGGAGAGGGGGGAGAGGGAGGAGAGGGAGGAGGGAGGGAGGGAGGGAGGGAGGGAGGGAGGAGAGGAGAGGAGAGGAGTGGAGGAGAGGAGAGGGAGGGAGGAGAGGGGGGAGAGGGAGGAGAGGGAGGAGGAGAGGAGAGGGAGGGAGGGAGGAGAGGAGAGGAGAGGGAGGAGGAGAGGAGAGGGATGGAGGAGAGAGATGAGAGGGGGGAGGAGAGGAGAGAGAGGGAGGAGAGGGAGGAGAGGGGAGGAGAAGGAGGAGAAGAGAGGGAGGGAGGAGAGGGAGGGAGATGAGAGGGACAAGAAGAGAGGGAGGGAGGAGACGGAGGAGAGAAGTGGAGGAGAGAAGAGGAGAGGGATGGAGGAGGAGAGGGAGTAAAGGGAGGAGAGAGGACAGGCAGAAGGAGAGGAGGTGAGAGGAGAGGGAGGAGAGAGAGGGAGAGGGAGAGAGAGGGAGGAGGAGATTGAGGAGAGGGCCGCGAGGAGAGGGAGGACTCTTTGAGAACAGCTGGAGAGTTCCTCCGCGGCCTCATCTCTGGGCTTATCTGGTCCCGTGGTGGTGGCCGGGCAGGACTTGCAGAGTCAGCGGAAGGCCTCCGCCTCACCTCCTCCCAACTTCCATTTAATGTGTTGGGTGGGGCTGGGCTGGGGGGCTGGTGCTTTGATCCTTAATAAAACATGAAAGATGGAGCGGATTTGATTAGCTTGCGATTTCACAGTGATGAGAGGCCACGCAACCTTCACTACCAACACCACTACCTTCACCTCCAACATCACCTCCACCTCCAACATCACCTCCACTGCCACCTCCACCTCAACTTCCTCCTCCTCCTCCTCCACCACCACCTCTACCTCCACCCCCTCCACCACCTCCACCACCTTCACCTCCCCCTCCACCTCAACTTCCTCCACCCCCTCCACCACCTCCACCCCCTCCACCACCTCCACCATCTCCTCCACCTCCACCATCACCGCCTTCACCTCCAACACCACCACCACCACCACCTCCTCCTCCACCACCACCACTACTACCTCCAACCCATCAAACACCTCCACCACCCCAACCACCTCCTCAACCAACACCTCCAACACCACAACCTCCTCCACCGCCTCCATCACCACCGCCACGTCAACCGGTATGGAGATCCCAGTGTGATCAGGATGATGGTGAAAGATGTGTGTGTGTGTGTGTGTGTCTTTTCTTGGAACCAGCAATCTGGTTCCAAGAAAAGAGGAAACAACGGCATGCAGCGATGAACAAAATATGTTTATTTGAGACAACAGACCCGTGGCTGAATCCCCAGCGGACGGCGCTGCTGTTGTTGTCCCCTCTGCTGAGGAAAGACCCGCCGTTTATAGACGCTAGGCTCGCTTTCTGCTCGCTTCTCAGCAGACGCCATCTGCTCTCCGGACGTCCACACAGCTCCATCCAGCAGAGGAGATGAATAAACAGAGGGGGGAGAGGAATGAATTGCTGATACACACACACTAGCACACGCGCACGCGCACACATGCATGGGCACGCACATACGCACAGGAACACGCACACAAACGCACACAAATGCACACACAGACACACACACTGTGTTTACTCTGAAACTGCGCAGCAAACACGATTGCCCCAAACAAAAAACAGGAGATTCTTTGCTGCCAAATCCTGACTTGAAGGAGCTTACGTCCACACGGGCAGCGAGAATGTGGGCCGTGTGTGCTTGTGTGTCTGTACTGTCACATGTGTGCACGGCTGTACACACATCATATCAGTCAGTGCGTTTACATGACACACACAAGAAAGTCGAATTATTGGGTTAGTCCAACTATGATTGGATTACTAAGATGCATGTATACACCTTAGTTGAGCTAAAATCGAATCAAATTGGGTTTCTCATAGTCGAATTAAGACCCCTAGATAATGCGATTCATAGTCGAGTTCAGCGTGCATGTACAGAGTCGAATTGGATTATGCATTGAATTGCGTTCTGTGCATGCTCGAGATCTTTGATCTTTGGGGCCATGAGCCGGAAGTAGAAGGAGACGATAGTCGTGTTGTTGTTGTCGCTGTCGGAAAACAAGAAACGGCGATTTATTTTAAAAGGTGGCGCAGAAGATGGAGGAAGCCGGTGAATGTAGTTACCCCTATAAGAATTGTCCCGGCCACGGGAGCATGCATGGCATGCATTCTTTGAAGGTGGAAGCACACAGACACTATGCTTCGATTTCACCCAAGCCTGAATTAAAAGTACACGTTTTTCTAAATCTGGGTCATCAACGAGGTTGTAAAGTAGTAACTTCGGGCACATCTGTCAAAATAAATGTTTTTTTCTCCCGACGTGTTTACGATCTTTATTCATTCCTTGCGATGCGGCGGGGAATGCCATATACAGACGGGCGGTGGAGGGACTGCTCCGGTGGGAGAAAGATGTTTTCAGTAGACAGCTGTCAACTCACTTTGGATAGGCGATTTATTTAAAAAGCTGGCGCAGAAGATGGAGGAAGCCGGTGTCATGCCAATGTAGTTACCCCCTATAAGGAGTGTATCATCATCAACATGCATTCACTACACACTACGCTTCGATTTCACCTAAGGCTGAATTAAAAGTACATGTTTTTCTAAATGTTGCTCATCAACAAGGTTGTAAAGTAGTAACTACGTTCTTTATTCATTCATTGCGCCGCGGCCGAACTGACGGGGGTATTCTCTGATATTATGAATCTTACCGACTGCGTCGGGTTCTCAGACTCTCTGGTACTTCCACAACAAGTAAAGACTCGTAGTGGGGTTTATCTCACCGATGGTGAGAAGGAATTAGGGGAAAGGAACTTTGGCTTTGACTCTCTGAAGTCCAGATTGAAACGCAACATGGAGGAGAAAACAATGTTTTCAATAGACAGCTGTCAGTTCACTTCAGGACCATATAATTTCTCAGATGCTCCATTGTTCCGACCTCGTATGCAGACTCCTCTGCCTGCAGAGCCAGCTCCTCCGGCTGGAATCGGCATACGACCGAGAGGTCGGAACAATGGAGCGTCGGAGAAATGATATGGACCCGAAGTGAACTGACAGCTGTCTACTGAAAATATCTTTCTCGAATGCAGGCGCCTGAGTTTGTTGTTGCTGGTGACGTAAAGAGGCCAACCGGTGGCTCTATTACCACTAGTTGAAATGGGTACAGTGCCACCTATCGTACCGGGGTATGACATGCTTCGGCCAATGAATCGATTTACTCACTGCCATGTATACTCGGACAATTGCTGTTGTCCAATTGCGGAGCATAGTCAAACTATGGCTTTAATAGGATTAAGCTGTGCATGTAAACGTACTGAATCATTTGCATAATAGGTCAGAAGTGGTCATATGTTCCCTGGAGCTTTGAATGTATTAACAAGAATAGCATTCAAAGGTGGCGCCATTCAATGGCGCTTATTACACTCACACACACCTACACACTGACACACACAGACACACACAGACACACACACACACACACACACACACACACACTGAGATATTGCTCCTCGGGCTGCCTGGTGTGAAATGGAGTGTAAAAGGAGTGCACTTAAGCAGGGGGAGTGGATTTCTGCACATTACCTCACACAGGGATATACATGCACGTCCGGCCTCCCATCTTAGAGGCCTCTCTTAGGTCCTCACATTACATCCACCTTTCCCTCCGGCTCCATTTACCTCAGCGCCGTCCATCCCTCGTCCAGCTTCCTGCTCTCCGTCCGCTGGCCGGGATGATGACCGTTGGAGAGCAGAGTCCTCACCCTCCCACTTCCCTCTCTCTCTCTCTCTCTCTCTCTCTCTCTCTCTCTCTCTCTCTCTCTCTCTCTCTCTCTCTCTCTCTCTCTCTCTCTCTCTCTGAGATTCAGAGCAAGTAGAGTCCTCACCCTCACCCTCTCACCTCTCTCTTTCTGAGATTCAGAGCCAGTAGAGTCGACTCCTCACCCTCTCACCTCCCTCTCTCTCTGAGATTCATAAATACAGGACATATCATGTGCCATGCTTACAATTGACACACACTTGTATGAACGTGATCAAATAGATCACCAATAAAACCCTTTCATTTGGATGTAGTGTAGTGAACTTATCGATACGTTTTCCCAGAGCTACTGTGTGTAACAGACCATAATACAGGACAGCTGCCGTTGTTGGCAATCATGGCCGACATCAATTATAGAAAGAGGAACTACACCCACGGTCACCGTTAGGGGGGTGGAGGAGGCTGGTGGACAGCTGGTAAGGAATGGTGTTACATGTAACTTTATTACATTATAGCGACCGTAGCTGGTCAACCGTCCTGCTACTAGGGGTCAGTAGTGCATACCAGCTTAGATGACCTGAGTTTAGTGAGTTCAGTCAATGCTAGGAGTCAGTAGTGCATGCCAGCTTAGATGACCTGAGATAGTGAGTTTAGTCAAAGCTAGGAGTCAGTAGTGCATACCAGCTTAGTTGACCTGAGTTTAGTGAGTTTAGTCAATGCTAGGGTAGGCAATTTGTTTAAGAAGCATTTTTTGTCATCTTTTTTTAAATTCTCTTAACATCCTGACAGCAATCAATAAATCAAAAAAGCTTGGACAGCTACTAAGGAATTGTGTTTTGAGTAACACATTATAGCGATCGCAGCTGTTAAACCACCCAGCTATCACTCTCCTGTCTCCTGACCTCACCACCAGTTGGGCTCATCTCCGGTAATCGATACTGAACAATACCTAGATGACAACACCTGGATGAACTGGTATTCAGACATGCCGTTGCATTCCACGTATCCTTGCGAGTTATTTGTTTTATCGTATGTGGAAATTGCTGAACGGCAGTTACAATAATGTCAACCACTTTGTGGAAATCCTCACAATAAGGGCTTTGAGAAAATAATGTTCTTTCTCTTCATAAACAATCGTTGCTGTTTTTCTGTTTTGTGAGAAGACCTTGGGTCTTTATGCGGAGGGGATAGGTTGTATTTATCTCCACGGTAACGTTCCTCTGTTTATATATCGAGCCCCGCGATGCTTTAATGTCTTAACCAGCGAGACGAATACAGCGAGGCAATCCTATACAGCTAATACATACAGTATAACAAACGGCCTTGGCCCAACCTCGACCATTCAACGTCTTTCACTCAGAATAATAATTGGCATCAATAATTTAGTTCCAATCTAAATTATTTGTGCGTTTCAATCTATATTTCTCCTTTTTCCAGTTTTTCATGCTTCCCTGATACAATGTGGTTCGGCATTAGTCGGATGTAACCTATCAGCGCATCACACCCCCGACTCGTAACATCCACTGCTGCGTTCGATGCACTAATCCCACAACATCATTAGTTTCATCACTTAACAGTGTGACTTACAAATGAGCCACGCTCCTTGTTTTCTCCCGTTCATCAAATAATTGCATCTTTCACAAGTCCTTTAGTCGGCTCTGACTATCACAGCGTATTACTCCATTATGTCTTAATACAAGCGGCCCCCTCTCAGGGCTGTGCTCAGGGTTTGAATGATGTTGAGGGTGGGGGGGGGGGGGAGACAGAGGAGAGGGCAGGGGAGGAGAAGGGAAGGGAGGGAGGGAGGTAGGGGCAAGAGGGGGGAGAAGAGGGAGGGGCGGGAGGGAGAAGAGGGGAGGGAGAAGAGGGAGGAGAGGAGGGGGAAGGAGAAAGGGAGGGAGGGAGGTAGGGACAAGAGGGTAAAATGACACTTCACCGAGGTAAAGTGTCTGAGTGGCAGCCCCTGAGGCGAGGCGTTCCTCCCAGGCCCCCCTTCCTGCTGAAGACGGATGGTGATCCGGTTTGAAGACGCGCCGGAGCCCCCGGCAGCCGCAAGCCACCAACCTGGCTTCCCTCAATCATCGCCCTCCCCATATCTGTTGCCAAAATAACGTTGTTTAACATTAACACAGATTTAACATGGAGCGTGCCCTTTCCTCGACGAATGTAATCAATGGCAGGAGCACTCTGGTAGCTCAGCACAGGGGCAGCCTTGGTTTGAACACTAATTAGTTAATGGATCTATTAGCAGACGTACTTGATTTGCGACGCTTGTGATGGAGCAGCCCTCGGAGGACAGCGAAGAGAGCGCCGTCACCTGGAATGGTAGAAGTGGCACGGTCATGCTAGTGCTACCGGTTTGAGCTAATGCTAAAAAAGTTGTTTACGTTCATGGAGCTAAATGGTGTTCAGCAACATTTTGGCAATGCATGTTTTTGTGAAGCTAGGAAAGATGGTTATGATGTTTTCATCATCAGACCGGTGTTGTGCTTCAAGGCCATGTCCTCACTCTCATGTGGAAACATTTGGAAATTCAAGGAGAAAATATTTCTCCCAAAAAGGTTTTTTTTCTGCCAGCAAAAACTGTGATTTTCAAAGACTCCTCCTGAGTGGATTCATTTGAAAACATGAACCCTTACCCTGATCCTAAGAATAAAGGCAAATTTCCACCAGAATGTCACACACATGTCTCACACAAAATAAAAAGTGAATTCAACTTGAAATTTCAAGGCAACTGTCTGCACAGGATTTTTGGGTTTTCAGGTCAACTCAAACTTCTACGTTTTGAAGAAAATATCACACAGTTGTGCCAACTTAATTCTTATAGTTGTACCAGCTAATTTCAAAGTTGAGACAACTTTTCTTTTGGTCCAAATAACTTGTCTTTCATAACAAAGAAAGCTTCACAAATCTTGTACACACAAAGAATTCTAAGTCAATATTATATTGAATCATTCATGTGTAAAAACATCGATTTTGAGTTTTTCTCACAAAGTAAATCCTATTAACAATTACACAAACGGACAATAAACCAGCTTTTTCATTTTAAACCATTTTGCATGTTTATTTTTCACCATGAGGGTAATAAACAGCTTTAAAACTTAGGATGCCATAGGATTCATAGGATCCCATATGTGACATACTGGCTCTATGCATGCAACATAAACTGGGGAGACCACGCTGTTCCAACAACAATAGAACAACAATAAGAATTTATTTTGAAATAAATATAAGAAGTGTGGTGCAAGTCAGTATAAATGAAAGTAACCAAAAAGGTCATGCGAAGATCAGTCCATGTGTTAGAAACAAAGGAAATCAAATGCCTGGAGGAGGGAGAAGCCAGGTCTGCTGTCTGGGCAGGCTCTATATAGCGCAGTCCCGGTCTAACCCACACCTGCCGACAATCTCCTAATTAGTAGGGAGAGCAACACAGGCATACAAACAGCAGGGGCGGGGTCAAAGACCCACCGGTCGTCACATCCCCCCTTAAAACAGAAGCCCACCTAGATGGGATTCTGTACCAAACAAGCAATCAAAATAAATAAATCAATAACCAATCAATCCAAAACAAGTAGAAACAACCAAAAACTCAACCACCACCAGCTATCTCCAACCAACACTCATACACACTACCATTCCTCTCGCCCACCAGTCTCCCGACCTCCTGTCCCACAGCAAAACCGGGCCCAAGCACTTTAAGGGCGTCCAGGCGCTAAGTTGGAACCATAGGATTCAATTCTTATTTGTTTATTTTGCCAACTCAGTTTATGGAGTGAGATAAACTTTTAACCAGAAACGTTTGGAAGTTAGTTGAAACAGCTCAAATAAACAGTTTACAGTGCAACTTAGTAGTAGTTTTATATTCACTCAATGTAAAAATCCTTTTAAGACCAGCAATTTGAAGTTATCGTTTTTACAGTGCAGAAGCGGCACGGCAGCGAAGCGGCTCGATTCCATACTGCAGTCCCCACTGGAAGCGGTCCGGACACGGCACGGCTGTGATGTCACAGGACAGGACACTCAACAATTCATCATCCATATTTCAGCTGTTGACTTCGGACTGAACTCCTGACTGACTTTTCGTAACGTTAATGTATCAATCTGTGGGAGGAGCTCCTCCGGGAGTCCGCATACGGCAACAATCCCTTTCTCCTCCTGTTGCTGTACAGAGTCAAAGCCAAAGTGCCTTTCCCCAGTTCAGCCGCGGCGCAATGAATGAATAAAGATCGCAAACACGTCGGAAGGAAAAAACATTTATTTTGACAGATGTGCCCGAAGTTACTACTTTACAACCTTGTTGATGACCAACATATAGAAAAACATGTACTTTTAATTCAGCCTTGGGTGAATTCGAAGCGTAGTGTGTTAAAAAATTAAAATAAGTAATGCTGTCTGTGAGTCTGTAGCAAATCCTACATCGTTAGTAGTATTCAACCATTAGCAAGGTGACAATGATTAGCTATTGATACCATAGATAGACTGTATAATATTACCATTAGTGAATTGCATAGGGGAAGATGTGAGCTCATGAATATTCATGAGTAAATGCAAACTGAACAATCCCGATCGCCCCCCCACAGCCAACATTTACACCCGCGGACCCTGCTATAAGGCATGCATTACAAGATTCTACAGAATCTCACGCCAGCAAAAACCCAAAAGTTGGCAGCCCTGTGATTGGCTGTAGAAATGTCCTGAGACACGGCTGCAAACTTTCAAAAATAAAAGAGGCAAGTATCGTAAACAAAGTGCCGGTTTGGTGACGGTTCCGTGCTGTGCTGCGACCGTATCCAGTGGAATAGCCTACATTGACTATAATGGTTTCTATTGTCTTCGGCGAACGTTTTACTGCCGTGCCGCTTCCGTGAGGGAATGGAAAGAAATGTGTGGACATGGTCTTAAACAACTGGAGGTCTGAGCCGAGCAGACTGCGGTGTGTACCCTCCACTCTGGAGGAAGCGGCAGACTGTGTGTGTGTGTGTGTGTGTGCAGAGCAGCCCTGGTCTGAGATCAACCCCTCTGGAGACGACTGCTGGACACCGTCCAGGTGAGGTGGGGCTGGAGAGAATGATGTGTGCTGGAGGAGATGCTATCAGATGTCCCTCACACACGTACAGGCACACACACACACACACACACACACACACACACACACACACACACACACATAGAGGAGTGAACACACACACACACACACACACACACACACACACATATAGGCACATTCGGGCACGCACGCACACACACACACACAGGCACTCACATAAAGGCACACACACACACACACAGGCACACACACGCACACACACAACACACTAGGGCTGGGCGATATGGCTGAAAACTGTATCACGATATAAGTGTTTCATATCGGTCGATATCGATAATTATTGATGAAATTTTTTTTTTAAAGGACCAGGAGAAAAATATAAATGTAAACAGTTTTATTTTAAACTTCCCCCTGATTGTAGGCAGACAGGGAAAAGGAATGTCAACACAACCATGAAAAACTCAAATAAATATAAACATAAGTCTGAATGAAAATGAACATCACAATGAAAACTTAACAATTATCAGTTATAAAGTGCTCAAAAACATGTACTACAAAAAAGTGTTCTAAAAACATTTGCAGTGTTAAATGTAAACATAAGAGATGAGATCATGCGATCACTATTGCATTACTTGGTAGGTGGATTAAAACTTATCTTCAACCTGGAGTCCCTAGAACATGGAACATATGGATGTCATTGTTGTTGGGACATGGAGATATGTCCAGTACTGTCATGAACCATCATCCATGTTGTAAAGATTGCTAGTTAGCATGTTCGCTAACTAGCGATTAGCGCCTATTAGCGATTTTGTTGTTATGCTTGCTATCCATGTTATAACGAAAATGCCATCAAAGGGGGAAATGGGACATGGAGATCCAGTACTGTCATGAACCAATGCTGGCCGCGGCGCCTGAGATCTGAGAAGAACTATCTTCATATATATTATTTACAATTTCCTCACTCGTTGCGGTACTCATCTTTCGTTTCTCACATCGTGCTGTTTCTGTTATGAAACACACACGTGAGACGAGATGGCGCAACCAAACATGATACTGTTACATGATTGGCCATTGGCGTGTCGCTCAATACGTTCCTCTCCACAGGTATCAGAGGACGCGTGCCTTTGTTCACGCAACCAACCTTGCTTCGCAACCTCTTTGCTCCGTTAACTTCCAACGAGGAAAAAAATTATCGAAACCTTCTATCGAATGCATTTTCTATTGATATTGATTACGTATCTATCGCAATACATATCGTTATCGTTCTATCACCCAGCCCTACAACACACCCACAAACACAAACATACTGGCATGCACACACACACACACACTGTGGTAACCTGGTCCACAAGAGTCTAAAGTTCTCACGGCAAGTACCACGCAGAGGTTTCCAATCAAGCCGGTTTCGGCGTTTATTCACAGGTATGAGAGATAACAGGTAATACATCAACTAGACTATGGCCTCCGTGAGACTCGAGTAGGATGTGTCGTCGGCCTTCTGCTGGGTCGTCGTCTCTGCTTCTCCCTGGGTTGAGTTCCCGGTTGGCTTTTAAGATGTCTGCCCGGTCGTTTCCCCCCTCCGGCCAGGTGTTCTCCATCAGGCTGATTGCGATGAGTGAAGTACACACACACACACACACACACACACACATGGAATGATTAAACCCCAATAGCCCTCTCTCACATGATACATCATAGTGAACACTGTCGGTTCCTGGGCGGGGTCGGGCTAACCCTCCAGGCGCTCAGGGGACCGTCCAGTGGTCCCACACCCCACTGAAGGCCTCTTGTTTTGGGCCGGGCCCCCCTAGGCGAGATACTGCCCCTTAGACCCGCTGCTTACGCGGAGGAATAGTAAATAA
>NC_140272.1:7725256-7747756 GCF_964030765.1 Micromesistius poutassou
TGTGTGTGTGTGTGTATGTGGTGTGTGTGTGTGTGTGTGTGTACCCGTGTGTCTGTATGTGTGTGTCTCTGTATGGGTGTGTATGTTAGTGTGTGTGTGTGTGTGTGTACCCGTGTGTGTGTCTGTATGTGTGTGTGTGTGTGTGTGTGTGTGTGTGTGTGTGTGTGTGTGTGTGTGTGTGTGTGTGCGTGTGTGTGTGTGTGTGTGTGTGTGTGTGTGTGCCTGCCTTTACCACAGGGCCCTGGCAGATCACAGGCCTGGTGACAGAGGTCCTGCTGGAGTGAAATGTATGCATAATAAAATGCACTCTGCTGATGAAATATTGACTTGGCTCCCTATAATATTATACTCTCTGGAACTTTCTGGCAGCTTTTCAATAACCTTCCCTCCCCTGACTTTGTTCCTATTGTGGGACATTAATCTAATTCCCAATTAGCATTACCACAATCTTGTGGGCACATCACAGACGGAAGACTTTAAGAGATGCTTGTTTCCTGTAGGTCCCCATGACAATATTCAATCAGGGATGAAATATTGCTGCTTATACCACCGGCTCCTAATCCCCACTGTCACTGCAATAACCATCACTACTGCTAGTATGTATACTAGTCAAGTATTACTTTAACTTTCACTACTGCTAGTATGTATACTGTTCAAGTATTACTATCACTACTGCTAGTATGTATACTGTTCAAGTATTACTATCACTACTGCTAGTATGAATACTGTTCAAGTAGAGAGAGAGAAAGAGAGAGAGAGAGAGAGAGGACAGGGAGGGAGAGAGATAGCAAGAGAGAGGGACATACATGGAGCGAAAGGGAAGAGAGAGCGAGAGAGAAGACAGCGAGGTAGAGAATAAAGGGAGAGGGAGGGAGGGAGAGAGAGAGAGAGAGCGAGCGAGCCGACGTGTCCCTCGGTAAACATAGGTTTCTAGAGCACTCCTCCCCCGTGCGTCGTGTCCTCAGCTGACACAAACAATCCCGGACCCGTCTCTCATCCCCCAGATCAATGATGGACCTAATGGCCACCTTGAAACCCTGGTATTACCGTCTCCGTGACAACCCTGATCTGACACAGCTCCCTCCGCGCTCAGGCCCCGCTCCCCGTACACTTCCTGTCCGGTTCGCTGTCTGATCCCCCCGGCTCTCTGCACTCTCCAAACGTGGGCAGTTTAGTCCCTAGGACGAGTGGTGTGGGTTCAAAGGATCCGATCGCGCTTCAGTCAGAGTTGTGACATCACAGGGGCTGACGGTGGCGTTGGCGTCGAAGGGGCCCATGGCTAATGTTGTTGTTGACGTGACATCACAGGAAACAGTGGTGTTTAGGTACTGCTGTGACATCACAGGAAGGAACCAATGGTGTTTGGCCCTCCTGTGACATCACAGGAAACAGTGGTGTTTAGATGCCTGTCTGACATCACAGGAAACAATGGTGTTTAGATACTTGTGTGACATCACAGGAAGGAACCAATAGTGTTTGGCCCTCCTGTGACATCACAGTAAACAATGGTGCAGCTGCCCATGTGACATCACAGGAAACAGTGGCATTTGGATACTCGGGTGACATCACAACCAATGGGGTTTAGATCATTGCGTCGCATCACAGGAAACAGTTGTCTTTGTGTGCGTCCATAAATCCCAGAGTCCCGCCGTGTGTGTTATTGTTGTGACATCATCACAGTCAGCGCCACGTTTTGACACACCTGGCACCACGGCGAAGAACCCGGGATATCTAGCGAGCGTTCAGCCTCACATCCCTCATCCCTGTCAATCACCGCTGACAGACAGACAGCTGGGTGTACTCTCCCTCCTCCTGTCTGTGAGGGGAGGAGCCTCACCTGACCCACCGCACTTGATCCTTGTTCATCTTTCATGCGCTCGCGGTGTGGGGGCGGGGCCGCAGGCGGACGCGAGCCACGGGTCTGTAGAACGCATCGCCTGCTGATGCATCCGTTGGTATCATTTAGGGCATTAAGCAGACATATATAAGTGTGTGGGTGTGTGCATGTGTGTGTGGGTGTATGTATGTGTGTGTGAGTGTGTGTGTGTGTGTGTGTTTGTGTGAGTCTGTGTGTGTGTGTGTGTGTGTGTGTGTGTGTGTGATTACTTGTGCATGTTTGTCTGTGTGTGTGTGTGTGTGTGTGTGTGTGTGTACGTTTGTGTGTGTACATTCAGACAGATATCAGATTATGTCTTCCTGCTCGTTCAACGTCAACACTGTTCAGTGTGTCGCCTGTGGGGGCGAACACACGTTATGGATATCCCAGCCCCGGTCGGCACACTCCACATGAGTAATGTGTGATAGTCGTTTAATAAGCCTTCTAGTAGAATGTGGCATTTATACTTAATTCCTATATATTTCACATTTATTCAGCCAAGCTTCTAGACTCAAGTGGAAGCCTTTTACAACACTTATTCACTTATTAATAGTAAATGGACTTTTTGATAATGGCCTCCCAACCACTACTTTCACTTAAAGTACTTTGCTATTAATGTCTCTGTCACACACACACACACGCACACACACAGACGATCGTGGATATGCCCACACACACACATGCAGACACCAAGACACAAACACACAAACGCACTCGCACACACGAACACAGACAGACAGACAGACAGACAGACACACACACACACACACACAGACATATACACCCCCACAAACACACACACATATGCACACATATGCACACACATGCACACACGTGCACACCAATCCACACACTAAAACACATACACAAACACACACACACAAATATACACACAAGCACCGACATACCCCCGACCCCCTCCCCCCCAACACACACGTACCCACACACAGGGAGCGACCGGGGACACGTGTGGCGGTCCGCGCCCATCGGACACCTAAGCGTTTCTATGGTCAAGGTAGCTCAGGCAGCGGAGCGCGGTGATGCTGGCAGATCGGCCCCCCTGGGGCGGCAGACGGCGACATCCCCTCTCTATCTGAGTCATGTCTCGCTGAATTACAGCCGGAGCGGCCGCACACAGGGAGGAGCGGAGCCGGGATCAGATTAGACCACTGTCTCCCTGCAGCCGGGGAATTACAGCCGGAGCAGGACCAGGCAGCCACATAAAACCACCTGTGAAATAATGGGCTGTGAAATTACATTCTGTCCATGGAAACACAATGTGTATGATTGTTATTGATGGAGTAGTGGTGGTTGTGTTGGTTGAAGTAGGAGTAGTAGATCTAGGAGTAGTGGAGGTGGTACAGCCACATATTTTATTCACAAAGGGAATGTAATAATGTGCCATTTTACGTTTGTCTTTAAGGAAGGCTGTTGCATTTATCTGCTGTTGGTGAGTACAGAAACTAAGAACTTTTGAGTTTAGCATTGCAGTTGGTTGTGCTAACTTTAACTCTAACTTTAACTCTGTTGTTGTTGTTAGTAAGTGCTTGTTGAAGCTAGTTTCATTCACCAGGTGTGAACAATAGGCTTGATTACTGGGCAGAGCTAGGGCTGCCCATGAAGCAGAGTCAGGAAGCTGGTAAGTTAGTTACATTTTACATATGTCTTTAAGAAGGTTGTTGCATGTTATCCTGCTGTTGGTGAGTGTAGTAGTAGTAGTAGCAGCAGCAGTAGTAGTAGGAGTAGGAGTAGGTGTAGTAGTACTAGGAGTAGTATGAGGAGTAGTAGTCATAGTAGTAGTACTAGGAGTAGTAGGAGTAGTAGTACTAGGAGTAGTGGGAGTGGCAAAGCAACCTATAATACTTACAAAGGACATAATCATCATCTGTACGCCGAACCTTCAGCCCAGGAATGTTTGTGTTGTTTCCGATGGGATTCATTCTGAAGCAGGTCCTCTGTAAGTGTCTGGCCTCTGATTGGCTCCCGCAAACCACCGTCCTCGGATCCAATATGGAGACGCTAATATCACCCAATAAGCCCCGGTTGTTTTGTCGTAGCTCACATCTTTGTTAGTCTCCGTTCCAAACAAACGTGTTGCGATCAGGGATTTGCACGTTTGTACGTGGAAAGATTTTATCGGCTGTACTGAGTGCATAGAGTTCTCAGTATCTTTCTGTTAAAGTTTGTACAAATATAGCCCCCCGCCCTCCCCCCTCCCCCCAAAAACAAAACCCACACCCACACACACCTTGACATCCCCATCAGTCAATAGTCAATAGATAATCCTCTCCTTAGTTGCCTCTTCATGCATGGAGAGAGTTAATTTACAGTTCAAACATTTACATTTACATTTATATTTAGGGCATTTAGCAGACACTTTTAAGTCTGCTACATTTAAGTCTCCCAATTGATTATCTAACTTAACCTAATATTGCTGATCACTCCCGCTGCCCATTACAGCTTGCTGCAGCGTGAACCTGGCCTAAAAGTATAGCGCGCGGCGTGAATACAACGTGATCAGAGGAAGGTTCCCCTTACACACAACAGACACAACAAATCCTCCCTTATCCAAACACGTTGTTACGGAGCAGGTGCTGGTTAGTGGTTAGGAGTGTCTGCCTCATAGAACCCAAAACCTGCGGGCAGCAACTCCTCCACCGCCACCTCCTCCTCCTCCCCGCTGGCTGCTCCTTCCAGATGGTCACGAGTTCGGCGCCGGCGCCCACAGGGGCCGGGCGGGAGGGTTTAAACACCGCAGGGGGCCGGAGGTGGACAGAAGGCAGACAATTTGTCCGGGAGCATCGTGACGGCCAGGGTCGGTTAGTGCCGGCTCCGCGTGCCTCTCAAAGCGTTGGCCGGGAGGCCAGAAACGGCTCACCTTATGCCACGCTCACACTGGTTCACTGGGCCGCCAGCCAAACCCACGGAACCGCGGCGCGGGGCCAGGACAGAACCGCTACTGAGCGCCCGAAGGGCACGCGGGCAGCAGGCAGCGTGCTGCTTTGTGTAGCTGGGAGGACGGAGAGACGTCTCCCTCTCTCTCCTTCTCTCTCTCCTTCTCTCTCTCTCTCTCTCTCTCTCTCTCTCTCTCTCTCTCTCTCTCTCTCTCTCTCTCTCTCTCTCTCTTTAGCTCCCTCTCTTTCTCTTTCTCTCCTCGAGGCAGGTAGGCCTACCGTGATGAGGACTGTGGGTAAAAGGCTGCGGTGCAGCCCTGAATAGAGTGTGGATCTGCGTGAAATGGTATACGGTAATTGGACTGCATTTATACAGCGTTTTTTTAACCAGTGGCCACTCAAAGCGCTACAATACTGCCCAACATTCACCCATTCATGCACACATTCAGACACCAACGGCGTTGTTAGCTACGCAAGGCGACAGCCAGCTCGTCAGGAGCAGTCCGGGTGAGGTGTCTCGCTCAGGGACACCTCGACACTTCGCTAGGAGGAGCCGGGGATCGAACTAGCAACCTTCCGGTTACCAGCCAACCTGCTCTACCTCCTCTGAACCTGAGGACCGCCGAGGCAGGAGCTAACTCTGTACCACGGAGGGAGGAGGGAGCGGTGTTCAGAGATGTGTGGAGCCCGTCGAGGCGGAGAGCGGCCGGGGTTGTGATTCATCCTTGTGAAGGGATTGTTTGTTGTTAACTAAGCCGAGGCAGGGAGCGCAGAGTCAACAGTTTTAAATACCGTTGTCGTCTCCGTCAGCCATCCAATAGGCTGCTCTCCCCCCTTTCACATCCTCGCCTCCGTCGCAGTGGGAGACGGCTCCCTCTCTCTTCTTATCGCTCTCTCTCCCCGTTTCTATATCTCTCTCTTGCTTCCTTTCTTTTTCTCCTAAGTTCCCTCTCTCTCTCTCTCTCTCTCCTTCTCTCTCTCTCTCTCTGTCTCTCTCTCTCTCTCTCTCTCTCTCTCTCTCTCTCTCTCTCTCTCTCTCTCTCATATGTCTCTCTCTCTTGCATTTCCCCACAGTGGGGCTCTCTCTCTCTCTCCAGCCCGTTTATCCCCCCCGCGTTGCCCCCGGCTCCGGGCCCCTCAGCGTCCATTACCCTGCTGCAGTGCGAAGCCTTCTGTGAGAGTCAACAGAAAATATTAGGAAGGACCCGCCCCCCCGTTTGTGTTCAGCCAAGCTTTCTGCAAGGATCTTCACATCTTCCAGACAAGCAACTCCATGTGACAGAGGCCAACATCAGTTTGTTCGTTAACAACCGGCCACATATGCAGGGGGCATTCGGGGCAGGGGGCAGGGTGGTAGGGGCCCCTTCACAGCCGTCTCTTACACACAACAAAGTCTCGGTCACACCACCGATTCCACCGCAATACAGATCAAACGTCCGATCACTTAATGCTAAGTGACGTCGTTCTAAAACAACATATATTATAGACTCACACTCTACATGAGAGATGCCGACACTGGCACGCTGCTAGATTGGAAAACGATTCTCTTCCATTACCTAAACCAAAACCCCATCTCCTCATTTGAACGTTTTATGTTCACGCTCGTATGTCGTGGGGCGTGCTGGTTAAAGCCAAATTGCACACTGATGTGTTTGTGTGTGTGTGATTATGAAACCCCACTGAAATAAGAAGATGCCCTCATTTAATCAAGGGGCTGTTTAAGTGCTGTGTGTTAGTGTTGTGTGGATCTCTGAAAGCGTTCTTGTAGCGGCAGGAACTCGGATTCACACTGTGGTGTGTGTGAATGATTCATGAGGCAGTGTCATCAGTCAGCCCCCCTCCACTGCCGCCGTTAGGGTGTCTGGTGGTTTATCAATAATCCCCGCTCGCCAAACCTGCCTTGACACAATCCCGCCTGACGTATTGCTATCAAAGTCTCCTGAATCCTCCTGCTCCATTCAGAGCAGAACCTTCCCGTGGCCTGCTGAGCAGCCACCAGGCTCCGTGGAGGAACAGGGGATTTAATTAGAGAGGCGTGGTTTGTACTAATACTCCTTTAATACACCGTAGGAAACGAAGGCAAAGCACGTAGGCGACCCACCCATCCATCCATCTGTCTATCTGTCTGTCTATTCACTGTTTAAATCACTCCACACAGGGCTGCCAACTCCACAGGGCTGCCATATGTTATAACAGGGTCCGCGGGTGTAAATGTTGACTGTGGGGGGGCGGGCGATCGGGATTGTTGACGGGGGGGGGGTTTGGCCGTGAGAAAGTGGATGTGTGGCGTGTGAGCGTGTGTAAGCAGGCAAAAACTTGTGTCGCACGGTGAAACCGTGAGATTTGGCAGCTCTGCTCCATCTTTGGATTCCGAAGACATCCCTCCAACAAGCATCGTTTCACACAAAGGCATCCCAAAGTTAGCTTGTTCTTAACTCGCACGTTGCGTGTGCGTACTGTACAGGTGTGTGTGTGCGTACTGTACAGGTGTGTGCATACTGTATGATGTGTGTGTCTGGGTGCCTCAGAAGTTGGCTAATTGTGTATCATGTACTTAATTGTGTAGCATATGCATCTTGTGTAGCATGTACTTAATTGTGTAGCATATGCATCTTGTGTAGCATGTACTTAATTGTGTAGCATCTGCAGTAGCTAGCTATCACTGCTGTATACGGGGAATGGGTTGGCCTGGCGATTGTTAGTACTTGCACTTGGTTCTATGAACATCTTTACTGTACCGACAGCGATATATTGTTTCACTTCTTATGACAAATGTACTTATTGTAAGTCGCTTTGGATAAAAGCATCTGTTAAATTCCCTAAATGTAAATGTAAATGTAAGTTGCGATACGCGGAAGGTTAATGACACACTTAAACAACTCCATTTATTTCCCTGCACCCGTGGCTGTGTTTATGACAGTTGTGCACTGCATCAGCACTCCTCCCTCCTTCCTCCTCCTCCTCCTCTCCCGCCTCCTCCTCTCCCGCCTCCTCCTCTTCCTCCTCTCCACAGCGAGATGTCAGCTCCTTCATGCCAATCATCCGTGGCGTGACAACCGTGAGCGGCAATTATTTAAAAGAATATGACAAAGGCTGATAAGAAAATTGCACTTTGTGTGCGTGGTGAGGCCCGACAGCTGGAGACGCCGGGTGATTGACTGGCGGCGGAACAATGAGGCGATGTGACAGGGTCAGCACAGGGAGGCCGGGCGGAGAGTTATGCAAATGCATTCATAAAAGAAAAGAGGGGTGAGGTAATATCGGGGGACTTGTCACGGACAAATCTTTAGTCGTAATAC
The DNA here is from genome assembly GCF_964030765.1 of Micromesistius poutassou. Classification (NCBI taxonomy): domain Eukaryota; kingdom Metazoa; phylum Chordata; class Actinopteri; order Gadiformes; family Gadidae; genus Micromesistius; species Micromesistius poutassou. The sequence goes on from NC_140272.1 coordinate 7,733,326, forward strand.
CATTATACCTGGTGATGAAGTGAAGAACGGAATGAAAAAGGAATTCCGCCATTCTAAATCATTTCGCTGATTGGAACGTGGAGGAGTGGAGGAAGGCCTACTCAAACCTCTTGTTGCTGTCCATGGAAGTCTATCACTAGCCGTGTCAACATGCTGATCACGTGACCATCCTGATCACATGACCAGCCTGATCACGTGACCTCACGTTCTGTTTGGCTACACAGACCAGGGCTGGAGTACTCGCCTTGACAGACAGACTCCTTCAGCCAATCAGGGTAACAAAACATACAAGGTAATCACAGACAATAAAGTGCCGGTGAAATACTACGCTGTTTAACATAATTGCAGCGGTACCCTCGTGTTTTATCGACGGAATACTCAAGTGTAGTTCCTCTTCCGATTTCTAGCGACTTATTATTCTTCATTCTTCTGGTCTTTTTTTTCTCAGATAAAACTGGTTCTAGTGGTACTGTAGTGCCGCCATGCATACAGATGAACTATAGGAAACCTGCCCAGGAGTGTCTGCCCAGGTGTCTCTCTGCCTCTCTCTCTCTTTCTCCGCTTTGCCCAGGTGTCTCTCTACCTCTCTCTCTCTCTCTCCGCTCTGCCCAGGTGTCTGTCTACCTCGCTCCCTATTGATCTGCAGTAAACAGCATCAGCATGCTGGAGAGTCAATTAGAGGGCCCCTCCTGCCGAGAGAGAGAGCCCTCACTACAGCAGAGGGGCCTCTGTTCCCACCTGACTCCTCCTCTCCACTCCTCCTGCCTCCCCCTCTCCCCTCCTCCCTCCTCCTCCCCCTCCTCCCAGCTCACTACATCCACTCTGTTCCGTACTGACTCCTCATCTCCACTCCTCCTCCCTACACCCCTCTCCTTTTCCTCCCTACTACCCTCTCCTCCTCCTCCCCCAACCTCCTCCCAGACCCCCACCCAGCCCACTACATCCCCTCTGAACTACGCTGTCTGCCCCCATTGAAGAAAGGGAGGTGGGGGAGGGAGAGAGAGTTAAAGAGAGAGAGAAAGGAAGGGGGTGAGAGGGAGGTGGGGGGAGGAAGAGAGAGCTAAAGAGAGAGAGATAGTGAGAGAGATAGAGAGGGGGTGGCAGAGAGAGAGAGAGAGAGAGAGAGAGAGAGAGAGAGAGAGAGAGAGAGAGAGAGAGAGGAAGAGAGCTAAAGAGAGAGGAAGGAGACAGAGAGAGAGAGAAAGTGGAAGAGAGAGAGAGATAGAGAGGGAGGTAGGGGGAGGAAGAGAGAGCTAAAAAGAGAGAGAGAGAGGGAGAGAGCAGATCTCTCGATGGCTGGATGTCTCAAACCCACAGCAGACGTGTCATTTCTCCAGCGCTTGTTGCTCTGCTCTGTGTTTCAAAAAAAAACAACTTTATTTGTCCCCGTTTGTTTCTTCACTCTGGGTTTCTGGCTAATTGGGGTGCGTATAGGGGGGACGGGGAGGGCTGGGGGGGTAAGTGATGGAAGACGTGGGAGTGGATGTGTTTTTTAGTCTTGGTTTCTTCTGTTTTTCACAGAATTCAAAAGGACAACCGAGCTGGATCCAGAGTCCATGATCAATGCGTTCCATAGAATAAAGGGGAAATGCAGTTTGTTTTGTTTTTGATGCCGCTTAACTTATTTTGTGTATTTGTTGAGAATATCGGGAGTTGAGTCGCTCCTAAGATGGAAATGCCATAAAAATCCCAGAGCCTTCAGCAGATCAACAGATCAGTTATTCATACCGTGTCACAAACAGTACGAGTCTGCACAATCGAAATGGATAGACCCAGTTGTGACTTCTCTTCATGGAGCACGCGCACACACACACACACACACACACACACACACACACATACTCACACTCACGCTTGCACACAAATACACACACACACACACACACACACACACACACACACACACACACACACACACACACACACACACGTACACACACACACACACACACACACACACACACACTCACACTTGCACAAAAACAGACTCGCAGAAACACACACACACACACACACACACACACATACACACGTACACACACACACACACACACACACACACACACACACACACACACACACACACACACACACACACACGCGTGTCAATTGACTGAAGGTTATCACATGGCCTTTTGAAGCGCATGCATACTTTATCAGGAGCAGCGAGCGGGAGGAAAGCTGTTTGGCTCACCGGGTATTTTTCGAGGAACTCCAACAGCTGTCGCTGGCATTTCGGTCCTGCCATCACCGTGGTTCCCCCTGATGGACTCCATTTTACCCTCTATGTTATTACATATTTAATTATCCCCCAGCGCAGTCCACACACACATTATCTCAGACGTTTCCCTCCTCCACGGCGTATTTATTCAGACCGACCCCTTATCTTACCTTTAGAAAACTGCACCATTAGAGAAATTGGCTCCAAACACCAATAAGATCCATTTCCATCAGCAAGGAAGGAAGTCAGACCGCTGAAAAAAGCACAACAGGCAACCCAATTGTGGCCCATATGCCAATCTTAAGATTTCCATCACCCCACCCCCCACAAGATGTTTTAATGTTTTAAGCACTGAAAGGAAATGTGTTTTTTCTTCTGACCCAATCCCTTTAATGACAGGGTTTGAATCCCCACGATTTCACTCTGTTGATTCTGCCCTCAGTCTCCACACTCTCTCCTCTTGGAGGGATTAGGATAATCTGTTTGTCTATCAGTCCACCACACTGCTGTGTGTGGCTGATATGAATCATCCAGGGTCTAGGTAGTGTCTGACTACCACTCTGCTGCTGCTGTGATCTTATCTCATTATCTGCGTGTCATGGAGTAATCTCATTGGATTAAAAAAAGCATTCATTTTCCTTCCGTTTTACCAGGACCTCTTTCTTCTTCACTTTCTTCCTGTGATGAAACATGAACCCCCCCTCTGGCTGGAAAACAACCCTGAGAGGATCTGCTGTGTTGCAACAAGACCCCCTTAGCCCTTGACCCTGCTTGGAATTGACTTGAATACAGCCCACGTTTGTCATGGTGGATGCTAACGTGATGCTAACATAGAGCTAACGTGATTTGCTAGCGTTGTTCTATGACTGTGTATGCGTTCATGAGGTGGGCACTGGGCAGGTGGACGCTGAGTTGTTGTTTCTGCCCTCGAGGTGTCTCGATGGCACCTCTATTATACCACCAGGTGTGCGTGTGATTAGCCGTTACAACGTGACGTTTTGGATAATCTGCCTATTCTGACATCACAAGCGGGCGTATCCACCTAGATCTGTGATGGATAGATGAGGAATGTTGGCCAGGCTAGGCTGATCTATCCAGCACACATCTTGGTGGACACGCCCGACTTGTAACGGCTAATCACACTCACACCTGCTGGTATCATTTGTCACCTTTAAGGCATTTTTATTCCAAGGCGACTCTGACAGGGAACACATATGCTGGTCATTAGTGAGCCTCTGTCTCGGTCACAGGCTTGTTAGCTGACAGTTCGCTCTTACAGTTGCATCATCTGGTCTTTTGCTCTCTTTTGCATTCTTAAGATACGTGTGAATATATCGATCAAACACATTTTAATATTTAATATTTTAAACTTTCATTAAGTTTATGAAATTATTTTTATTGGAATGAAAAAGAAAAAAGCGTATGGTAAACATACCAAGTCTTGGAAGTAATACTAAGAAAAATAAACACTGGTTGTGTTGCTTTGAGGATCTCTGAGGTGAAAGAGACGAATTGTCTCTGAATGAATTGCTATTGATCAAAAATAAGTGGTACTGTTTAAGAAGCCTTCTCTGTCTAGGTCACATATGGGGGTCACAGAAAGGAATGACAAAGTCTCCCTTTCGTCCTCCCCATATGTTACAGAGACAGAGCAGGCTTCTCCGATCTCTATCTGCTCGTAGAAGCCGCTAAAAGTATTGTTCCGCTATTGTTGTTCCGTGTCAAATCCTGCCACCATCCTCTCCCGACTGTTTGTCATGTGCAGCGCAGTGGTTAAAGCAGAACCTGCAAGTGAATCAACTGGAGGATAGCAACTACTACCACCCCCCCCCTCGCTAGTAGATAGTCGGCTGTATCCCAAGGACCTTGTCACTTCCAATAGGGGCTCAATGCATCTAAGCCCCGGCCCCGGTGTATCCAGGCTGCGAGCACCGCTGCCAAATGCCTGGATGCTCTGTGCTGTGTGGCAGTGTGCTGCTGGAAGATTGTTCCTTCAGAGTCCATTACAGCGCGAGGAGAGGGCAGGGTGTGTGCTGGTACAAGATGTATTCCCCCCCCGTGCCACCCCCCCCTGTGTGGTGTATCCATCTTGGAGGAATGCACAGAAAGGTGAAACATAATTGGTTACACGGACAATGGCGAAAACCGAGACGCGCCGCGGTCGATGTGAAATTCTTAAACACTACCACTTATTTTTGATCAATAGCAATTAGTTCGGAGACAAGTAGGGTCGTTCACCTCGGAGACCTTCAAAGCAACACAACCCCTGTTTATTTTCGTAGTATTACTTAGTATTACTTCCAAGTCTTGACATGGTTGCCATATGCCTTTTTCATTTTCATTCCAATAATAACTCCATGAACTTAACCAGGATTTACATTTATTGTTATTAGTTTCATTGGGATATTTAAGCGTGTTCGGGCGATATATTCACAGGTATTTTAAGAAGGGAAAAAGAGAGCAAAAAGACCAAATGATGCGACTGTGAGAGCTGACTGTCAGCTGACAGGCCTGGTGATTCATCCCAGGAAGAGAAGCTTCTATCGGTACAATAGCCTGCAGACCTTGACAGACCGAGGCAACCTTTTCAATTCAAGATGGAAGATGTAGAGGAGGGGGGAGGGGGGGGGGGGAGTGAGGGCAGAATTGAAAGCGATGAGTGTGGGAGTCCTATTCCACACAGACACACAAAAAAAGGAAGGTTAAGAAAAAGCATATTGAAAATCTCCCATCCAATACACAGCTCCATCTGTTCTCTCTGCGCCTTGTTCCACTGCTCACCCTCTCCCCCTCTCTCCCCCTCTCTCTCTCTTCCTCTCTCCCCCCTCCCCCCCTCTCTCCCCCCCCCCTCTCTCTCTTCTCCTCTCTTTCTCCTCCCAGGTACCCAGCTTGAGAGCCTGAGGACCCCAGTAACCCCTGCAGGCCCTGAGTTACACCACCCCACCCAGGGGAGCCGGGGGTAGATTAAACACCACTGATTGAGGTGTTGGGGGGAGGAGAGAGCGGGAGAGAAACAGAGGGAGAGCGAGGGAGCGGAGGTGCCCTGGAGAGAGCGAGCGAGAGCTTTCTAGTTCACCTTTGTTCCTCCCCATCGCCCCGAGCGACGGAACTCTGCGGGCCCCTCTCAGTGAATAACGGCAAGCTCACACCGGTGGATTCACACTGGCAACCTCTGTCACCGCGGCAACAGCGTGAGAGGAGAGAGAGAGAGGAGAAAGAGAGAGAGAGAGGAGAGTGAGAGAGGAAATAGAGAGCGAGAGAGACAGACAGACAGACAGAGAGAGACAGACAGAGAGACAGAGAGGGAGAGAAGGAGAGAGTGAGAGAGAGAGAGAGAGAGAGGAAGAGCGAGAGAGGGAGAGAGAGAAGGCTCCAGTGGAAGTGTACCACCAGCACAGCTGCTCTCCCGTTTTAATTGAATTGGATACGAGAGGCGAGTGTCCCCATGCCAGCTCCTTCAAGAGGCGTTCCCACCAGCCCGCTGGCCATCCTCCAATAAGACCGCTCGTTGTCGCCGCCCCGCGCCCGCTGTCGCCGCCCCCGCGCCCGCTGTGGGACAGGGAGGGCCAGATGACGTACCTGAGGGCTGCGCTGATGCTCCCCGCCCAGGGGTGCGGAGCCGGGGGGCCCGGTTCGCCCCGCACCACAACGCCCGGGAGCCTGACTCTGACTCTGACGCTGCTGGCTCTGCTCCTGCTCAACGGCGCCCCCGCCGTGCTGTCGCAGGCCCCCAAGCCCAAGGGCCCGGGCCACACCCACCTCAACTCCATCCGCATCGACGGGGACATCTCCCTGGGGGGCCTGTTCCCCGTGCACTCGCGGGGCCACGACGGCAAGCCCTGCGGGGAGCTGAAGAAGGAGAAGGGCATCCACAGGCTGGAGGCCATGCTGTTCGCCATCGACCGCATCAACAATGACCCGCGCCTGCTGCCCAACATCACGCTGGGCGCCCGCATCCTGGACACCTGCTCGCGGGACACCCATGCGCTGGAGCAGTCGCTCACCTTCGTGCAGGCGCTGATCGAGAAGGACGGCACGGACGTCAAGTGCCTGGGCGGCGGCGCGCCCATCGTCACCAAGCCGGAGCGCGTGGTGGGCGTGATCGGGGCCTCGTCCAGCTCTGTGTCCATCATGGTGGCCAACATCCTGCGGCTGTTCAAGGTAAGGCCCCCCCCCGTAGCATCGTGGCTATCGCCTAGCATCACCGCTATCATTTGGAATCGTAGCTATTTTTTTTGCATCGTAGATATCTTCTAGCATTGCAGCTATCTTTTAGCGTCATAGCTATTATTTAGCATCATAGCTATCTACTAGCATCGTGGCTATCTCATAACAAAGCAGCTATCTTCTAGCATCACCGCTATCTTTTAGCATCGTAGGTATCTTCTTGCAACACAGAAGTCTCGTAGCAACGCAGCTAGCTCCTAGCATCGCAGCTCTATCTTGATGAAGGCTACATGCTAGCTTAGCATCTGCCATATGAACGCTTGACATAGGCTATTCACTAGCTTAACCTAGGCTATCTGCTAGCTTAATGACTGATTTTGTGCTGGCTTAACGTAGGATAATCGCTATCTTAATTAAGGTTTTTCCCCGCACTTCCTGTAGACTATCTGTTGCTTTGCTTGTTTAACGGTTTGGTTGTGTAGCATTGGTTGGTGTGCTTGGTTCAAATGGCGGAGTGTGTGTGTTTTTGTCCTGAATTCCAGTAAGAAGGTCATTCCCAGCAGAAAGAAATTGCTATATCTGGTGGTTCTGATTTGCATCCTTCTTGGATATTGAATACCAGTGTGCTGTGAATTATTTGATCGATTCCCCCATGCATGTGCCTGAATAATTAATGTAATGACGCAAGTACAAACAGCGGGCAGGGGTATTTAGAGCTTTGAACAGTAATACTTGCTGGGTACACACAAAGTGCCCACACAATGGGCACTTTCATAGAGCAATCCCAGGGTCGGATGTTGCTCTTGGTGAGTCGGTTGCTAAGCAGTGAGAGGAGAAGTTTTGCTTCTTACAGGATAATGCTTCCAAGAACTCAAGGTTTATTCATATATTCACCGGTTTGATTCCTCTGTTTCTAGGCCATCGTGGTTTTGGGTCTGGGGTGCTGTGCATTTACATTCGGTCCTCTAGCAGCAAATGCTTTTATCAAATGCGGTTGGGGCTGAGAACAATCAAAGTACACTATCAACAGTAGCATCTACAAAAAAACAAAAGAGGTTATAGTGCTATTATAGTGCTTTGCCCAAAGGGAGAAAGTAGTCAGAGTAGCCACAGGAATCAGAAAATACAAGGTTGGAGGCTGCTTTCTTGGTATTGCAATGTGAACTAGAGATCTTTCAATACCATTTTTTTTATACCGATTCCTGAACTTGAGTATCGGCCGACTTTCCACCTCTGATGAGGTGGAAACGAACGCAGCATAACACTGTGTTTGTGATGTTCTTTGCCTGTGTAGTAAATTAGATAGTCATGTCATAGTCAAGTCAAGTGATGTATTGGATCGGCGCATAGACTTGCGTACTCGCTGATACCCGATACTGCATTTTAGGCAGTACAGGATACTGGTATCGGTATCGAAACAACTCTAATGAGAACCGGCCAGGAAGGATGAACGTTATAGACTGAGGGATGGCTGAGGGTCGTGGGAGAGAGAGTGGGCAGTGAATCCTGGCAGACGCAATCTTGTGGCGTTCCTTTTGTTTCAGCTGAGATACGGCAGGGGGTGAGATATATATCAACAGCCCCGATCACACCAGGTTGACCTACATTTCCTCCCTCACACATAGGGTGACCACCTGCTAATAAGCCCAAGGGGGGACAAGGGGTATGTTTCGGGGGGACAATGGGGGACACTGCCTGGCGCGGCGGTGCCCCCACCTCACAGGCAGACTCACCGATAGTGGTTTACCCATTTCTAGCACATACCACCTTACATGGTATATTAATAATGCCCTATTCCCCTAAACATGTGTAATTACTGATGTATGCTCATGAATAGGCCAACCAATGTGTATTTTTTTCTAAATAAAGGTTCATAATACTTTGAACATTCAATGAATTGACACACAGATGCACTTCCACTCACGATTTACTTAAGTATTAACTATTTAATTTTATTTATTTTTCATTACAATTTATTCACTTTAAATAAATTATAATGTAAAATTATAGGATTAACAGGAATTGTAGTTGCTCAACACCACAGGAACAGTTAAAAAAAATAAAAAAGTCACAATGTGCCACAATCTCCTGCTCGATATGATGTAGTGTGTTGGACAGTGTGATACACACTCGTCAGCTCTGCAGCAGTCACTTTGTCAGCTAGAAAGTCGTTTTTAGGTCGGAGGAAAGCATCCATAGATTTGGATGTCTCTTTCTGTTGGACACGTTTCTCACCTTTTTAATTGGTGGTAGCGGTGCCTCAGACTCAGTCTCTTCCTCCATTTTTCAAATTGTTTGTCAAGTTGACACAACAACCTAGTCAGCAGTTCAACTGAGAGGTGGGTGTGGCAACAGTAGCGTGCTGAACTGTCAAGTAATCGTTTGGCTGCCAGGGGCTCCAGGATATAGAGCGACCAACTTTTTTTTGAGCAAGCATTGATTATGCGTGACACGGTCTCAATTTGTGGGACGCATGAATTGGGCTTCAAAAGCTGTGCACGCACGCGCTACGCGTGACGGGTGGTCACCCTACTCACACATCTGCAGTCGGCGTATTCCAGACCAGTCCTTGCGTAACAACGGTGCACGGATGTTCAGATGTTGGGTTGAATTGTTTAATAAGTGTCCCGTGCATCCGCCTGATACAAACATAATAGATCTTTCAAATGCGGAGACAATGTGATTGCTGCACGGCTACTTGGCAGTGCACGGAATCACATCTGCGCTGGAAATTACGTGCATAAATAGACTGTCTCAGGCACTTTCATGTGATGCGTCGAGATGGGTTCCATGGCAAATTACACACTGTAGACGCTACGTCTTCAGACCAGTTCCAGCTGGTTTACTCACACACCGGTCACATACGTGGGAAAAAAAAGAAAAAAAAACCCAGATGAGTTGATGACCTCATCGTTAAGTTGATCCATCCATGCGTAAAAGTGTTAATTAATTTAGACGATTGATGTTAGGCATCGTGCTGGTTGATGAATGGCACCGGAGCAATGATCTGTATTAGTTTAATTATGGACTAATTATGCGTCTGTCAAAGTGTGTGCAACCTAACGGTCTTCAAAGAAAGTTTGAAGCCACGATTCCGACGTCGACATCGTGGTTAATATGCCGTGCGTCGCACCGTGTCAGACGGCGGCCATTGAAATGCGTCCATTTAGTTTCCAGAAGCAATTTAAATGTACATTATTCTGCAGAGAAGCTCATAGCGGGGGTATGGCTTCAGCCCGTTCCCCCTACGGGCGGGTAATTGATTTGGTATTGAAAAACAAACGGCCCCATTGAGAGTCTGAGACTCAGGGGCCCTCAGCACGGCTCCAAGGGCCCGGCTCAAGCACGCCTCTCAGGCTCAGAGCCGCTGTCGGAGGGACTATGGGACCACCCGTGCAAGGCCGCCGCGGTGTTTAATGTGTTTCTCTATATGTAAGCCCAGCGTTTCAAGACCACATTTATTTATTTAACAGTGTGATACCGTATTCTCCGTCACTAACACAACAAGCCCAACATGTTCTGTTTGAATGATTCATAGGCAGTGCCGGCCCGCTGTGGAATATAATATATAATATAATGCAGTGGTTCTCAAACTTTACCACCTCAGAAAAGATTTGTCTCCCCAAGTACCATCATCAGGAACAATGTTATAAAATATAGCAAACTACAGTAGCCTAGGCCTGCGGCCCTATTCTGCTACACACAGTTCACGCCGGAGGCACATTTAGTCTTAAAAAATATATTATTATTTATTGTCAACTGTGGTCAGCTGTACAAAGTGGTAACACTAGAACAGACACAGAGACACACACGCACACAACAAGTGAGAACATTAAGAATAACAACTGTGTACCAACAACCTGTTTGAAAATGTAAGGCTAAATACAAATAATATTGAAAGTTGGCCAGCCCGCTGATAACTGAACTTCCTGCGATGTCTGGATACATTGAGGTCAGCTTCAGTCTCAGGTGTGGCTCAGCATCAATCCTGCTTCTGTATTTTGTTTTTATGATGGAAAGTGAAGACAAGACTTTCTCTCACTGATGTGATGTGGTCAGCTGATATTGAAACAAAAATATTACAGGAAAGGCCAAACTTATTTTAAACTCCATTTTTAATGATCTCTTGGTTAATGTATTTCCATTCGTCCTAGTATTTTGATATTATGTTTTTGTTGTTGTTGTTGTTGTTGTTGTTGTATGTATGTATGTATGTTTGTATGTATTAGGGATGCACGATAACTTTTTTTTTTTAACCAATACCGATAACCGATAACTTTCAGCTCCTAAAGGCCGATACCGATACCAATAACCGATAACACACACACATAAACATATATATGATCATAACATTGTTGCTCAGACATCAGTAGAATCAACGGGGGGTTTAGGGGGGCGGGCTTGCAAGGGGCGGGATATGACATAGGGTCCACGACGGCCCCTGTCACTCAGGTGTGTTTTGGTCTGGCAGAATGGGCAGAACTCATTACAATCATTTTAAATGTTGCTGCAGTGATGCATCATATATTTCGTTGCATCCACAACATCCGCATCAATCGATGAAAGATTGGAGCATTGAAGTCACAGACAAATAGAAGAAACGACGCATAAGAAAGGCGTCGCAAACGGGTGCGTTACTGGAGAAAGAGAGCGTCTTTTTTTGCTTCATTTCACATCTAACAAACACTGGGACAAATGTAGTTGATTTCTGTGTTTAACTGAGAAAACAGGGAGTGGAAGGCCAGGACCCTATAATATTCAGCTAACTGTTGTCAATAATAAGTGTTACGAGAGTAGCGTATGTGTGTGCACGAGAATGGCAGTGTGTGTGTGGGTGTGAGTGAGTGGACGAGCGAGGAGAGCGAGCGGTAGCGTGTGTCAGTTTAGTGAAGTAATGAACGAATCTGGTTGTCTCTGTGCCAACGTATACTGTAAAGTTAGTGAAACTAAGAATAAAGTACACAGCCTTTCAATCGGCGGCCGCTTCATTCTGACCATATTCCGACCTATAAGCAGACCCACTGCCGGTCATAGGGGAAGGTGTTAACCCCGAGAGAACATCGACGTCTCCCCTGTGCTCTCGACTACGTTCTGGGAGCCTCAGCCGACAGCAGGAAAGGTGTAACATAATAATAAAAATAAACATTTTCTATATACGCGTGCAGCTGTAGAGGGGCTATTCGTCATGATATCGGACTTATCGGAATGACGTAATAATCTCTGTTATCGGCCCGATAATTATCGTGCACCCCTAGTATGTAGTAATGAATGATTTTGAAACTCTTTTGCGTACCACTTAATAGCGTATCACGTACCACCAGTGGTACGCGTACCATAGTTTGAGAACCGCTGATATAATGGATAATATAATATCTTCAGATGCAGAAGTTAACGCAGAAACAACATGGCGGAGGACCCGGGTGAAGCCGTCCTCCATTTTAAGGAGAAGTACGAGACTTCTATACTCTGTGGCAAACAGAGCAGGTCTTACTCTTAGTGTTTTACGGCCACACATTATCCTTTATCTTCATTAGTTCTCTCTGCACGGCGGTGAATCCTGTTGTTTTTTTGTTTTTTTCCCTATTACCGGCCGTTTGGTAGAGATTTTACATTGCTTACCTTCCTTCTCGATTAGTGCTGCCCTGTATCCCATTGTGACCTTACATGTAAACCGTGGATGGCAAATGGGTTGAGCACAGTTACCAGTCTGCTCGCGGTTACCTTGGTTACAATAGATGTAAAACACAAGAGGCTCTTCATTTTTTGGACTGCGGTCCGCAAGCGTTTTTGTCTGCAGTGCTCGTGAGAGACAGACACAGATTGTTTCCTGTACGGAAAAATGTGGTCCTATTTCTGACAATGATGTACAATCAAAATGCACCGCTGTTCTGTTACCTTTCAGCATTCTGCCACTGTATAATCTCCCTCTGTCAGTCTTTAACCTCACTTACTCTTCAACCTCACCCTGTCACTGTATAACCTCACTCTTTAACCTCACTCTTTCACTCTGTAACCTCACTATTTAACCTTACTCTGTCAATCTGTCACTGTATACCCTCACTCTTTAACCTCACTCTGTCATTGTATAACCTAACTCTGTAACCTCACTCTGTCACTGTATAAACTCACTCTTTGTCCTCACTCTGTCACTGTATAACCTCACTCTTTAACCTCACTTTGTCACTCTGTAACCTCACTCTGTCACTGTATAACCTTACTCTGCTAGTGTATAACATTACTCTGTCACTCTATAACAGGGGTGTCAAACATACGGCCCGCGGGCCTAATCCGGCCCGCCAGATAATATCTAATGTCTATCAGAACTGGCCTGCCGGCATATCGCATTTCAGCGTTAACGTGTTGACGCGCGTCTTGGCGCCCCCCCCCCCCCACCCCCCCGTCAACAACTCCGGCCCGTGACTTGTCTATGACTTCAATTTTGGCCCACTGTACAGTTTGAGTTCGACACCCCTGCTCTATAACCTCACTCTGTTACTGTGTAACATTACTCTGATACAGAGCTATAGATATAGAGCTATAGATCTAGGTCATAAATATACCATATAGATAAAGTACAATAGATATCAATGTACACCCATTAATATATAATATATACCCCTATATATATAGATGTATAGATATCTAGATATAGATGTCGACCTATGGATACAGACCAACAGACATAGCCTCTATAGATACATACTGTAGACCTATAGCGATAGACGCTAACCTTCAGACCAAGGCGAACATGAACACAGTCAAGCGCCCGCACCCGTAGATGAAACCAGTGGCGTCGACCACAATGAGCTCCGGTTCTCACTCTCCCTGCGACCCACTCTCCGTACGCCGCTCTTCTGTGTGCACACACTCACGCTGCTCACACCCGCTCAAAACAAACACAGTGAATATGGAACACATTAATGAGCGTCTCCTGCTGCTGCCTTTTGATCAGGCCGGCGCCGCGTAGCCTAGCCACCCTCATCATTAGCACAGATCCTCTCCTCGTCATCAAAGCATGCGTAGGGGTGTCCCTGCATATTTCATTTGTGCTGCTTTCCCCCCCCCCCGCCCCGACTCGCCCTCCTCTCTCCGAGACAAGTCCTACGTATGTGTGTGTATGGTTTTTGCATACTCCCCTGCTAGCCGCGGCTGCGACTCCCTCGACTATCAAGTAGGCAAACAGCCCCAGGTTAGCTACGTAGCACGGCTATGTAGCGCAGCTTCATTTGGTAGTCGGTCGAATACTGGAGAAAATAAGAATAACCTGAATCAAGCTACCTACCTACCTACCTACAAACCCCTGCATTCAATTCAATTCAGTTTTATTTGAATAACCCTTAATCACTGGTGAGTGATGAAGGAATGATCACAAAGGGCTTCACAGGCCGTATATGTATGACACCAAGGAAGGAATCATGAGAAGGAATGCAGAGTGGGGGATCACTCCTTCCAGGGAGGATCAGGAGTGCAATGGGTGCCATAATTGACGTACATACAGGTACATACAGGTACATCCAAAACATGTATGTATGTATGTCATTCATATACATAGTTATAGCGTAGGGTTACACCCTACTCTATACTATACTAACTATACCCTATCACTGTATACTGTATACATATAGAATACAACATGGTGACACCCTACTCTATAACTATACTCTATCACTAGTATGTATAGTAGTAGTAATAGTATAACTATATATAACTATACTCATCGATATACTATATATAACACTATCAGGGTGCTCTCTAAGCTGTCAGTCTGTCGAACACACACCTGGAGGTGAGCCTGTCTGTGGTTAATGAAAGCTGTGTGTGTGTGTGTGTGTGTGTGGGGGGGGGGGGTCTCTCTGACAGCTGGCCGTCCATCAGGACAGATCGAAGCTCCTCATATTCCTGAAACCCCACCGATCAATCCAGCACATCGCTCTGCTGGGGGCTGTCCGTCACACACACACACACACACACACACACACACACACACACACACACACACACACACACACCTTTAACTTTAAGACAACTTTAACTACATGTCAT
>NC_140272.1:7750256-7881139 GCF_964030765.1 Micromesistius poutassou
AACAGGGAATATAAATGTGTGCTTCTCTGTTTAAAAGAACTCACTTTATTCTGCTGTTCCTTCCCACTGCACCCATGACTACACCGCTTCTAAGCCCTTTGGTGGACTCGTCTCGTCTTCGGAAATGAGTTTGTTGCAGTGTTGCGGGGGGGGGGGAGGATGGGACCGGGACCGGGACGGGGGGTTTGTTCTGCCGACAGACAGACCCTCTAATGAATTCCATTGATTTGATTCACTCATGCACATGCCGTGGCAGCGGCTGACTCTCAGAATGACAGAATATTTATTTTCCAAATCCCTGAATCTTTCTCGGGAGAAATCACTGACTGGCCGTGCTTGGGCTCTGACATTAGGATTTACCGTTCGCCCGGGCACATCATAAAGCCAGCCTCGCTGCTCACAGAATGAGCAGAGGAGGAAGAGGAGGAGGAAGTCAAGCAGACATTTGTCTCTCTCTCCCAGGGATGGGTGGCAGCAGGAGGGCGGTTGTGTCATTCTTAAGTTGACAGTGCTGTAGTTGTTGGCCTATTGGACTCTTTCTGGCTCGTCGTGCCGTTGTTCATAACACTCTGCTCACACAGTACTGGGGGTCAGGGTGAGGGGACGGACCAGCCACTGAACTGTATGCATTGTACTGTACGCAGTGTGAACTGTATGCAGTGTGTACTGTACGCAGTGTGTACTGTTTGCAGTGTGTACTGTATGCGGTGCACTGGACACAGTGTATATTGTAAAGTCGTGAACCTTTATGGTTCTGCGTCGGGTTTTAGTGAGCGGACCAATCACAGCGCTTGCAGCCTGCGTCGCCTCAACGGAAGGTTACAATTTTTGAGAGGCGCACGTCAGGCCATTGCGGTGGACGCAAGGAGGGTCCGCAAGGACGTAAGGGGTCCGTAACCCCCTTGCGTTGGCTGAACGTGGGACCATAATCGCAATGTTCGTCTGCTTGGGGGAAGAGTTAGGATTCAATGCTCCTTTGTAATCCCAAAAGGGGAATTTTCGGACAATATTATTTTACTGTTGAAGATTACACATCACCAAAGCACAATCTATGCATGCTTCACTTTTGAGTGTTTAATCATGAGTTCTAATAAAATATTTGACTCACTTTTATCCCAAGCTACTTAATACTTACAGGTAGGGGGTAGCAGGTGGGGCTAGGCCTTTTGTTTTTTGTTAGACTGCCACAGAGACTGCCAAATCGTACTAATACTTTTATAAATATAATAATATGGTGAATATGATAAATTACAATTATTTTAATTTATTTTAAATGTTTGTCATATGTCTTTGGATAATAAATCCACCAATATATTGGAATCTTCTGGACGTTTTGGTTATGGGTAAATCTATATTAGTTGTGTTCTGTTAGTTATGGAGTGTGCATGGGAGATGGTTTTAGGACAGTATAGCTACTAAATTCAGGTCAACTCACTTTTATTTGTATAGCCACAGGTAGAGTCTCAAAGGGCTTAACAGGCCATATATTTATGATGCCCCCCTGACCCTAGCCCCCTAGAGGGCAAGAAAAAAGTGAGTGGGGGATCCCTCTTTCCAGGGATGACCAGGAGTGCCATGTGTGGCACCCAGACATAC
Organism: Micromesistius poutassou; assembly: GCF_964030765.1. Lineage (NCBI taxonomy): Eukaryota > Metazoa > Chordata > Actinopteri > Gadiformes > Gadidae > Micromesistius > Micromesistius poutassou. The sequence continues at coordinate 7,751,853 of NC_140272.1, forward strand.
ATACATAGGCCTACATACAGAAGCCTAAAGAGGCCTCACTTTAAGATTGATTTGGTGTTAATGCTACACATAGATTTGTGTATCACTAAAGTCACGGCAGCATGCGTGCAGAACCTGTAAAATACACGCTACGGTCATGGTTGATGAGCAGATAAGGGCTCACCGCTGACATACATACAAGAGCAGGCGAGTGTCTCATTTCCTCCACACCGTCTTACTGCACGGTGGGGATGAATAATGTTATCTACTGCCGCAAGAGACTCTGTTATTACGGGAACAAGAGCGAAAACATTAACAATCTGAACCGTTTATTCTCCCCAACCAAGCGCTTGCATCTGGTGAAATGAGGTTTATTCACACGTGAGTGGCTGCTACATGGGCCTGTGCCTGTAATCACTGCGATTGAAAGACATGTCACACGTTGACGTGCCTGGGCTATGTGAAGCTGCAGTTTAATGACACAGCAGCCAGGAGACCCTTTGTGCTCCTCTCCTGTCAGCACAACGTTAGTCAGTCACTGAAAAATAAAGTTGGATCCTCAAAGTGACGTTGATGACTCTGTCTCTCCCTCTCTCTCCCTCTCTTTCTCTCTGTCGCTCTCCCCCTCGCTCTCTCGCTCTCTCGCTCTCCCCCTCTCCATTCCTCTCTCCCTCTCTCTCTCTTCATCAAATTGTTCATAAAAGGACACAAGAAGGTTGGATCCTCAAAGTGACGTTGATGTCTCGCTCTCTCTCTCTCCATCTCTCTCTCTCTTTCCCTCTCCCTCTCCCTCACATTGTGAAGAGGACCCAAGAACACTAAGATTTTGTTCGTCTATTGTTGTGTTGACAATCAAGTTGGAGTTCCCACAGCGATTGAGTAGCACGTGATAATGATTTTATCTTCTCTTCCAAGCTGCTTTGTTATATTTTGACACAGCTCACTGCAAGGGTTTTCAGATACAAACCATTAACTTGTACCTTCACTGCACCCAGCGTAGCGTTGCTAACAATGACAAATAGAGAACAGATATCAGTCGTTCTCTCAGGGGATCAGGGGATTCAAACTTCTCCTTTTTCTAGATAGAAAGATACAAACTCTTGAAATCCCCCGATATACCCACTCCCCTTCCATGAGAGAAAAGTACGTACTGTATATGTGTTTTAAACTTCACCAGAGCTTTAAACATTACGAGTACCACTTGTGTAACCTCTAATCGGGGTTGTTGGTTTGAAACCGCATTGTGTAGTCCTTGCGCTTTAAAATAGTACTTAGCATTGTGTAGCATCTTATCCAAGCTATCTTTGTTGTGTACAGGGAATGGGTTAACCTAGCGACCAAGTGCTTGGCACTTGGTTCTATTAACATCCTTACTGTACCGACAGACATATATTGTTTCTCTTTCTTATGACAAATGTACTTATTGTCAGTTGCTATGGACAAAAGCGTCTGCTAAACACCCTGAATGTAAATATAAATGTAAATGTAATCTGGCGTTGCCGACGGGATTCTTTCCCTCCTCGCCGCTCTCTTTGTCTGCGACATTGTCCTCCTCATTCGCGAGACTCATGTGGCGTCCCCATTCTGTTTGGCGAGACGGTGACCCTGTTAACCAGCCTCCATCCCCTTTCTCCCTGGCGCCACGCGCCAGCGTTTGTGTTTGTATTTATCCACCTCACGGTACACTGGGCTCCTGGCAACAAGAATTATGAATATGTTGGAAAATTTCACACTTCATATCTCACCTTGTTCGCCTGGGTTTTTATGCGCCCATAAAGCTGCCACCGGCCCCCGTGAATGAGGGGCCCGTGTCAGAAATGATTTAGCAGCGCATTTATGGAATGACAGCTAAATCAAGATAAACTAGAATCAGCCCCCGCCGCCGTAAGCTATGTCCTTCCAGCAGGGCGGCTGGTCCAGGGGATAGCCACCAGCACAGAGGGGTCTCCTAAACTCAGAGCCCCCCCAAACACACTGGAGGAGGAACAGACTGAGTCAGACTCAGATATTAACTGGAGTTCAGCCACCACTGCAGATATGGTAAACAGAGCTACGCAGTTAGAAGAGAATGATGAAGGACCAAGTACAAAGGAACTGTTTGCATTTGAATTGGTTCCAGAATGAACCTCTACTGCACCTCTACTGCACCTCTGTGCAGCCATGGAGAAATCATTTCCTTATGACTCATCCTTTTTTTTTTTTTCGTTGGTAGTGGTGTAGTCATAGTAGTGTAGTCATAGTGATGGGGGTGGTGTTGGTAGTGGTGTAGTCATAGTGATGGGGGTGGTGTAGTCATAGTGATGGGGGTGGTGTTGGTAGTGGTGTAGTCATAGTGATGGGGTGGTGTTGGTAGTGGTGTAGGCATAGTGGTAGTAGTCATAGTGATGTGTGTGTGTGTGTGTGTGTGTGTGTGTGTGTGTGTGTGTGTGTGTGTGTGTGTGTGTGTGTGTGTGTGTGTGTGTGTGTGTGTGTGTGTGGTAGTGCAGGAAAGGTGGGCTTTGAGATACAGTGTTTGACAGACAGATGTCAGTGCTGGGATGATTGACATAAAATAAAAAAGAAGACTTCAAACACTTCACATATCTTTCTTCTCCCCTCCTGCTGAGTCTGAGAAAAAGCTTTTTAGTTAAAAAAATAAAATATAATATTTTGGTGCACTTTCTTCAATGTAATTGGTCGGGTTTAATCATCACTTTAAATAGTGGTTTAGTTAAGGTAAAATATTATAGACATGAAAAATGAAATCTATAATTTAAGGGTGGAATAATTGACCCGTCTTGGGCTAAGATAATTTCAATTCTAATTAAAACATTTCTTAAAAGGAGGCATTTCATCGATCATAAATCATGTTGGAAGCAGTCAAAAACCTATTAGGGTCTAATTTAAGCTTATATTCCTCTGGGGTGTGAGACAGAGGGGTGAGACAGAGGGGTGAGACAGAGAGGTGAGACAGAGAGTTGAGACAGGTGAGAGGTGAGAAAGAGAGGTGAGAGAGGTAAGACAGAGAGGTGAGACCGAGAGAGGTAAGAGTTGAGACAGGTGAGAGGTGAGAAAGAGAGGTGAGAGAGGTAAGACAGAGAGGTGAGATAGAGAGAGGTGAGTCAGAGGGGTGAGACAGAGAGAGGTGAGACAGAGAGGTGAGACCGAGAGAGGTAAGAGTTGAGACAGGTGAGAGGTGAGAAAGAGAGGTGAGAGAGGTGAGACAGAGAGGTGAGACAGAGAGAGGTGAGTCAGAGGGGTGAGAGAGAGAGAGAGAGAGAGAGAGAGAGAGAGAGAGAGAGAGAGAGAGAGAGAGAGAGAGAGAGAGAGAGAGAGAGAGAGAGAGAGAGAGAGAGAGAGAGAGAGAGAGAGAGAGAGTATTTCTGACTTTCCATTCCCTGGCTGCCTCCCGTAGTCTGAGTGATGTGTCAGAGGAACTCCCAGAGCATGGGACGTCTGTTGGGAACGATTAGAATCAGATTGACTGTTGGAATGGGATGGAATCGGATTGGATTTCCGTTAAATATTGGGCACACAATGCCACAAAATACCTGTTTTGCCACTTCTCAATAGTCAACAGTGTCTACTGTAGTCCAGTGTAGAAGGTGCAACCCTATTTTAGGTTTTGGGGTTTGTGGTTTTAGGTCATTGTTTTAGCAACCTAAAACAATGAAGAAGAAACCTAATTTCTTTATTGTTTGACCCAGTAAGCGCCCTTTTCCAAGCTGTCAACGGATGCTGTTTACTTTCCCAATGAGGTGGAACCCCATGGTAATTCACTGTGGATAGTGGATACACACAGCTGAAGGCAATATCTGTGTGCCTAATCCATACCAGTTAACCCCTGACCTTATTCCTCATCCACCCAGTGGACATATTGGTTAGTTGGGGGGAGAAAACTCCAAGCATCTTTGGTTAAACCCTGACTGCTCCATCCAAAAGCGTTACCGGTACCTGGTTGGGCAAACGGAATGCAAAGCTACTAATAACTGCTTTCTAGAAGGTTCCCCCCATCCGACTAACTAACTAATAGTACGAGACAAGTGCTCCTCATGTTGATCTACTTCCATGCCTTGGCCTGACTGACGGCTACTTATGTATGCAACTATTTATTTTACCTAAATACCCTTTTTCTGTATTGGGTTTGCTAACATTAACCATTTCTGACACAGACGTTACTCTTTACTTATTTATTGTCAACCTGAAAACGTAGCTCTCCCGCATACAAGTATGCATCCACTGACTAGCTCAGGATAGCTGACTAGCAATACTTCTTGATATGTCTTGTATGCACAGATGTTGATATATCCTGTGGCCATTCGGACCTTCTCCTAGGAAAGTAAGTCTAAACTAAGAGTAAAGTTAATCAAAAAGTGCTACGTAGGTTTTGATTTGACTCAAAGGTTAGCCTATGATGCATGCAGGAAAGGTAAATTAGGAACTGTGTAGCGATTTGAACTTGTAACAACTGAACTGAATTATATTCTACGCTTAGGTTTTACAGTCTTTTTACTCTGGATATAGGGACATCCATAAAGAAGGAGAAAAGCAAGAAGAGAATATCCTCTAGTAATACGCTTTTAATACGCGTGGAACAAATTTGAACTAGTGAGGGAGAGTTAAGGCCTTCAATATGCATTGGATTGAATGTTGAAGCACAAGCTAAATATTCAGGTGAAGACAATGTGTTAGCACTAATACTAATACTACTGAGACATGTTTTAATGTGTGTGTGACCTTCGTTCTTAGGGTGAAAGTTGAGTCATAAAAAAATAATATAACAGGTTAGCAGAAATCCAACACAATGGACTGAATGAAACATGACGGGCGAGGGTTCACTAATGAAAATGATGTTAGGAACTGTCGCCCCAAGAATGATGCTTTGCTGCCAAAATCGTTCAACGTTTTACTTAATGTTTATCCCCCCCCCCTCTCTCCCCTTCTGTTTTCGTTTCCATTAAAGGAATAAATTAGTTATGGCAGGTTTTTGCTTCAACTAAATGTGTTTCTGCTAAGATTTACACAACTGACAGCATAAGTACAGAGAACGCCTTATAGGTGACAAAAAATGAAATCGCACACAATGTGAATTTCAACATTTTCCGTGTTCTGTTTTCTGCTGCGCAGACACACAATGTGTCTTTGTATGTGTGAGTGGTTGTTACTGCACACTTGTGACTTGTTAATGTATATTTGGTGTGCCTATTACCAGAAAGCTTGCTTTCTAGGTGGGCAGCAAATCTGGAATGAATGGCAACGTAGGACTGACCTATTTCAGTTGGACGCTGAGGAGACATCTTGGGCTGATACATTTTTAATGAAACCGAGTCCTCGTTCATTTTCAGATACCCCTTAACCTTGCTATAAGTCTGCTCAGCTTTTTAAATGGGGTACTTTGAAAGGTTAGACATGTTCTTAGATGAGGTGTTTTAATAACTTTAACTTGACTAACGTGGATATAGGTTGAGGTGCTCTCGGTCTTTGTCTTTTAAAGCGTACAAGGGGCTTAATAAGGACCATAAACCAACTGGAGTTGACGTTCTTCCTGTAGATTCCTTCATCACATGCCGCTCTCTCATTGGTTGTCTGATGTCTTCAACTAAGCTCTCTCCACTCTCAAGTAGGGTATTACCTTCGGATCAACCCCCGATAGGAATCCAGGTTATCAAGGCCTCTTCTGAGCAACCTCGCCTCGGACGATATATCTTCTAATTTAATTGCCTGGAGTGTTCCAGTAAAACATGATGTCATGGAACCCATCAAATACGGCGGGAACAAAAAAAGGCTCGCCCGTGGCTAAACGCGGGCCGTAAAAGTAATTGAGTTCAGCATGGCGCCCATGACTTGATTTAATCTCCCGGCGTTGGGTACAATAGCATTGTCTGGTGATGAATGTGACAGATGGAGCCGTGCTATGGTGGCGGCGGCGGCGGCGGCGGCGGCGGCGTGGCGGCGGTGGAGATGGACGATTAGAGCGAAGCCATTGGTTCAGGGAGGCGTTCCGAGCTGTCAGGAGGAACCCTACCTGCAGCCATCGCTGATCTGCCACCGTCTGATAATCTGCCACCTGAAAAATGTCAGCGTGGACCCAATTGAATATTATCACGGCTGGCTTGACACTTTGTTGATGGATGTGATTGCGGCTGCGGTTGACTTGAACTCACACACACGGTAGAAATGCCACACGGGAGATTTTTATTATTATTATTATTTAAATCCCGCCGAGCGGAGCGTTTGCAGACGGCAGCTGTGTGTGTGTCCCGTGTCTGTCCTCTGCGGCGTCGGATAAGTCCAATCATAAAGTTGGGCTAATGATGGTGCGTCTCAATACGGTGACATTGATTGATACCGCGCAGCCGTGCACCCCCACCTCTCCTCCGGTGTTCCGCCTCCCGTGATTGGCTCAGGGGAGTTGCTAATTGGCCGGGATGACATATTGATCCCGCAGGACAGGTGAGGGTTGATTGCGGTTTCGCTCCGCTGCCCCCCTGCTTATCGTTGCCATAACAGCTGCACAGGTGATTAGAGCCAGCGTCTCTGATCAGAGATCTGTACCGACGTGCAGACATGGGGTGGGGGGGGGCAGGGGTTGGGGGGGGGGAGGCTGTGTCTGTAGATGCAATCAGTCATCAGTAAGAGGTCTCCTCAGTCCCCCTCACAAGGCCGGGCATGGGAGGAGGTTAATTGTTAAGATGCTGTGAGAGTGGACCAGGGGGTGGGGGTGTGAAGAGGTACCAGAGTGGACCAGGGTGTGGGGGTGTGAAGAGGTACCAGAGTGGACCAGGGTGGGGGTGTGAAGAGGTACCAGAGTGGACCAGGGTGTGGGGGTGTGAAGAGGTACCAGAGTGGACCAGGGTGTGGGGGTGTGAAGAGGTACCAGAGTGGACCAGGGTGGGGGTGTGAAGAGGTACCAGAGTGGACCAGGGTGGGGGTGTGAAGAGGTACCAGAGCGGACCAGTGTGGGGGTGTGAAGAGGTACCAGAGTGGACCAGGGTGGGGGTGTGAAGAGGTACCAGAGTGGACCAGGGTGGGGGTGTGAAGAGGTACCAGAGTGGACCAGGGTGGGGGTGTGAAGAGGTACCAGAGCGGACTGGGGGGTGGGGGTGTGAAGAGGTACTGGAGCCCCCCACCTATCTTATCATCACTTGGCTCAGCGTGATATGCATATGGTGTTCGTTGGAGATGGCTGACTTATGCTGTATGTATTTGAAAAGGTTAATCTTTATATATGTTGAAAGTGGCGGCGTAATATTTTATGAACATTTTGAGTAAATATGCAAATTTGTTTTAAACATGAACACAGCTGCCTATAAATGACTTTGTTGGACCCGGTACAGACAATCCAGACAATCCTTGTCGTTTTCAGTCAATACTTCCATCTTATCTTTATATAAGATAAGATGACCTACCTACCTATCCAGGTGTCACCTCTCTCCTACCTATACCAGGTGTCATCCCCTCTCCTATACCAGGTGTCACCCCCTCTCCTACCTATACCAGGTGTCATCCCCTCTCCTATACCAGGTGTCACCCCCTCTCCTACCTATACCAGGTGTCATCCCCTCTCCTATACCAGGTGTCACCCCCTCTCCTACCTATACCAGGTGTCATCCCCTCTCCTATACCAGGTGTCACCCCCTCTCCTACCTATACCAGGTGTCATCCCCTCTCCTATACCAGGTGTCACCCCCTCTCCTACCTATACCAGGTGTCATCCCCTCTCCTATACCAGGTGTCACCCCCTCTCCTACCTATACCAGGTGTCATCCCCTCTCCTACCTATACAAGGTGTCATCCCCTCTCCTATACCAGGTGTCACCCCCTCTCCTACCTATACCAGGTGTCATCCCCTCTCCTATACCAGGTGTCACCCCCTCTCCTACCTATACCAGGTGTCATCCCCTCTCCTATACCAGGTGTCACCCCCTCTCCTACCTATACCAGGTGTCATCCCCTCTCCTACCTATATCAGGTGTCATCCCCTCTCCTACCTATACCAGGTGTCACCCCCTCTCCTACCTATACCAGGTGTCACCCCCTCTCCTACCTATACCAGGTGTCATCCCCTCTCCTACCTATATCAGGTGTCACCCCCTCTCCTACCTATACCAGGTGTCATCCCCTCTCCTACCTATATCAGGTGTCACTTCATGGGAGGCTCCAGCTGGTCTGTTGGTATTCTGTGGAGGAGAGGAGCAGACTTCTGTTACCATGGCTATTGATCTAAATTCAGTGTTCCCAGTTTTCTGGGGAACACAGAAACGACAGACGGGGACATGGAAGATAAAGTATGTGTGTTGTACAAAGCACACAGGCAGAGTGTGGTAGGAACTAGGAAGGGTGTTATAGTGGTGATGGGGTAAAAGGTGCTGCATTTGATCCCCACAGTTATTTTACAAAGCCTGGGGCAGTTGCACTCCTTGCCGAACTGCACCGGGTTCGATCCCCAGTGAACGCATCATACCTGGAGGCATCCTGGGGTAGGCTGCCTCTCGTTACCTCGGTGACCTGGATCTGAATTCACTGCAACTCGGAGGAAAGTGTTGGCTGAAAAACAAGATGGTTAGTAGTATTAGACAGGTAGTCGTGCCTTGTTAGTGTCGCGGAATTAAATCACTTACGATGTGAAATGCTATAATACCAGCAGTCTGGTTTTTACATCTTTTATTGAAGCAATCAGTTTATCTGCGAGATGAAAAACAGGTGAATTATTTTGAAGAAGATATAGAACTATCATTCTATAATTACGTAAGTCAGCACATCATAAAGGGATGTGGATGATAATCTTGTGTTTGAGTTTTGTACAGCGCTTGCATTGAATGTGTCTTATAACATCCAGAAAAATCTGTTGGGTTCCAATCAATGTCGTTGGACACAACTGTAATGTGTTTCATATGAGTGACAGTTGTCCAGATTCAAACCGTGAATGATTGACTGAAGCACATGTTTTTGTGTAGGGACATTACATGCTGCCTCATACTTTAAAAACGAAGAGGATATTAAGTGAAATCCTCCCAGCATTTAAATGTCACATTAACTCAGCATGATCGCTTCATTGGGGAAGGAAATGCTGGAACAGAAAAGGAGTACATTAAACCTCCCAGGGTTCAAGTAGGGTAGCTTAAAATAGAACACGTTGCTATAGTGGAGGGGAATACAACTGAACAGAATATGATTACAATAGGAGTACAATATAATAGAATGGAAAGGAGTAGAATAGAATCCAACATAATATAATGCAATGTATTGGAATCTAAGAGAGTAGAAGTCGAGGGGAAGGGAATTGAATAGAACAGAGAAATCTGGATGCAATACTGTAAGCACAAATGTAATTTATTACATGAAATCAATGAAAAGCAGAAGCAAAGTAACAGCCATTTGATGACACAACACAGCACTACCACATAAACACTGACATAACAGCAGATCAGCGGCAGACAGCAGGCACCACATCGTAAAACCCAGCTTGCTTCATCGTTCAAGTCCCACTCTTTATAATTCATGAGAAGGTGAACAAGCTGTGAGTGGCGCCATTATCTCCTCAGACTGGGGATCAGGTTGACACGATGTGACTTGAGGTTTTAATTTGACTACGACACGCCAGTTATCTGAGAAAGTTATCTCAGGCTCTATTAAAGTGCACTCCAACGACTGCTGCTGCGGGCAGAGCCGGCTTTAGAGAGTAAACATCTCAGGGCTCCATTACGACGGCGTGACCCCGACGATGTGAACCCCCGATAGCGATAGGGGACTCTCTCCACGAGCTGAGCCTCTTCTTATCAGCCTGCGACCCCCACGCCCCCCTCATCTATTACAGAGACACGAGGGGGGGGAGGGTGGCAGACTGCACCCTGAACAAGGAGCCCTTCCAGAATTGACTTTGAAACAGAATTGTTTCCGCTTGGTTTGGTTTTTTTTTTCGTTCCCAGTGATTTTCCTCAGATGACTGACATCAAAATAGTTCAAATCAAAATGGAAACAAAATGGAAATGTAATACCGGTACGGTCACCCGCCATATATCATGAAATCCTATTTCCAGCAGAGAAGCACATTTTTCAACGTTTGTTTTCACTTATAAATGTCAGGCGAGCAGATGGCGTTGTTTAATCAAAAGAAGAAAGTTGCTTACCTTGCTGAATCACGCAGAGACACATCCCCCTCACATCCCGGTGTGTTTGAAACTTCCCCCGACCTCTGTTTAATAATCCGGCAGGATGTTTTCCCCGTTCGTCAGCGTGTATGCCTTTACAGAGCCGCTAAACAAACAGGTCTTATTTGATGTAATCAGACCAGTGGGGAAGAACAGTACCTGGTAAATTTTCCCCATCCCAAATCCACAATAGACTCTGTGCTTACTGTACTTTCCAGAAATATTTATTATTCATGGTTATTAGTTACTTTATTGTGATTTGTGATTATTGCTGTGTACAGTCTAGACAGTATTGGGGCAATACAGATAAAGATTTTATGGGATGGTTTGCCTTTCAATCCATATATTATACGCACTCCTGATTGAATAATAATACCGACATGGTGACTGTGAGGTCAGCTGATCCCAGTGGCCCCCTGGAAACACAACGTCAGTGGAAACAATGTTCCGATGTTCCGAGTATCGAGCCTAGTAGTATACAGGATCTAGCATTGTAACTCCTAATAGCACTTGTTCTTATTAAAGGGTTCTCTTATGATGACGGCATTGTATGTCGGTTCACTTACTGTCGACACGTTCAGTACCTCCAGTCTCCCGCGAGTCCCCCAGGAGGAGGCCTGTCCGGGGTCCTTCTCAAAGCCCTCCCTCTCGGTTTGGGGTCTCTTAAAAGGGTTTTCTTTCCCAGGGCTTAGGGTTGGGTCGTGGTGTCCAACGTGGGCCTGTAAACCCTTTGAGGCTGAACTTGACTCCGGGCTCTACAAAGACAGCAGACGTGACTTGATTATATAAACCACAGGCTTGTCTTCGCTGGCGAGGAGGTGGTTGGATTCCAGGCGTCCACAACTGTGCAAATAAAATAGTAAGAACAGTAAGAACAGCGAGTGGTGAGGATGAAGTAGAAAGAGGGTTTTCTGAATCTTGTCCTGCAGATCTAGGTAGTCCAGGCCCGGAGGGGGAGGCTGATGTTGGAACACGTTCTGAGGACTGCGGTTTTGGAATAAAGTTAAAGTAGCCTCAAATGATCTGCTATAAAACCGGTCCAAGCTGGTATGTGGGCAGTTTGTGCAGCCCAACATGTGGTGGTTCTAAGACAAACGTTGATACATCGTTATGGTGTCAATTGGGCTGAGCATATGTTATCTGTATTTAATTACTTTAATCATCTACCAGTCCAAGTTCTGGTATATCCACAGTGCTATAGTACTATTGGATGTTTTAAGTTTTATATTACATAGTTTAGGTCTTTTTAACAATCACGCTTTTCTTTTCTTTTTTTGTTGAACACATATTATCTTCCAATGAATTCAATCATGTGATCCTCATCTTAAGATACAATTACAGAATTAATTAAAACCATTTTTGTAACATTTATAGAAAACCAGCCACCTTTGACATAACAGTTCATTAAATTTAATTGCTTCTGGGTGTCTTGCACAGCGATCGGTGTTGTGCAAGTTCACACTTCACGTGAACAAGTTCAAAGTTCAGTTCATACAAAAGAAAAAGAATAAATTCATGTTCATTGTTCATCAATTCAGTTTTGAACTAGTTCATGTTCAGTTCATTAACAGTTATTTTAGAAACCGAGGAAAAACTGTGGGAGTGAATATTTATGTGCTTATCTTTTAAAATTAATCCTCTCCATTATCAGCTGCCCATCACTACCATCTAAAATTGTTGTGGATATTATTTGCACACCTTTTTCATTCATCACAACTAAGGCATTAACTCTATTTAATAAACATGTCACCTGGACCTAAGTATCAATTCAGAATGTCACAAAATCTGAACTACTTCAAGTTCAAGTTCTTTAGTTAGAAATATGTTAAGTTCAGTTCAAAGTTCATAGAAAAATGAACTTGTTCAATGAACTAGTTATTTTGAACTAGTTCATGCACAACACTGGCAGCGATAATACTGACTTATATTGTAATTCCAAGTAAAATATTAATCAATTAGCTATAAGTGAAGATGTTATGGTGACAGTGACACCATTATATTTAATAAACATTTTAAGTAAATATGCAAATGAGTGCGAGTTATGAATGTCTGATCGAACACAGCTGCCTGTGTTCCAGTAAACGACTTTGTTGTACCCGTGCAGATGCAACTCATTCAAACAAAATGAGCATCTGGGACAACAAAGCCGTGAATCCTCTCTGCTGCAGCGTTCTCCGCTAGCTGGTACGCTTCTCTATGAAGAGCGTGAACGATGATGCTGAGAGAGATGAGGTGTTCAGTTTCCTAGGACGGCCTTCGTTTCAGGCGGAGCATGAGACTTTGGAGTGAAGCAGCGGCGGAAACCGAGATGGAGGTCTTGGTTTCCTGCCTCCCAGGTTGTCCGTCTTCATCTCAGTGTTTTAAAGGAGAAGGCTCGTAAAATCAACCCACGTCCAGCCGGAGGGGCGGACATGTTTATCAGCGCCATGGCGATCCGTGCCACACTGAATGGGACGTGGGCTGAGGTGAGGCGGTGAAGCAGTGAGGCGATGAGGCTGAGGCTGTAGATCTTTGCCCTGGTCTTCTGAGAGTCTGACTGTGTCCACCGCTTGGCTTGATGGTCTGGGAGGGCTGTGCAGCAAGTTCACCCCCCCCCCCTCCCTCCCACCCGACTCCACAGCACTGTAAACCCCTTCCTGATCCTCCTCCACCACCACCTCACTGACCTCCACCTCCTCTACAGCCATTACCTCAGTGAGCTCCTCCTCATCTTCCTCCTCCTCTTCCTCCTCCCCTACCTCAGTGAGCTCCTCCTCCTCCTCTCCTATGCTCCACCGTCTCTGCCCCCTCCCCCCCCCCCCGACACTCCTCCTCCACCCAAGCCCTATGAACCCCTTACAGACTGGACTCTGAGACGTGGAGAGTTCAAGACATTACTGCAGCTCCCCTCCTCCTCCTCCTCCTCCTCCTCCACCCCAGTGCTGTAAACCTCTTACAGACAGGATTCGGAGACGTGGAGAGGTCAAGACTTTACTTTATCTGCCCTCCTCTCCAAAGTCTTCTGCCGATGGCCACGCCTCTCTCCCTGAGCCCCGCTGGAGAAACTTTCCTCTGGTGGAAGTCGCCGGAGATATGAAGTTGGTTAAATTAGGAGCGTTATGTCTGATGATAATTGAATTGTCAGGGATGAAGTGTACCATATAATTGTGTTCCTGATGCGGTGCAAGAAAAGCTTATTCTGTGGAAATTGAGCTCAGCAGTGAACATGAGGAAGTTAATTATCCATGGGCCGGCCCACGGTGATCCATCGCAGCCCGCTGGACCAGAAGGACCAGGGGGTCCCGGCTTAGACATCCCCCTCCTCTGTGGAGCCCTATACTGATGCTCCTCTTCCCATCTCGCCTCCTCTCTCTCTCTCTCTCCTCTTCCTCTCTCTCTCTCTCACCCTCTCTCTCTTGCGCCCTCTCTCTCTCCCTCTCTCTCTCTCCTTATACCCTCCATTGGTGCCCTCTACTGATGCTCCTCTACTCTCTCCCTCTCTCTCCTCATCCCCATCTCACTCAGAAACCCCCCTCTCCCCCCTCTCACAGGCACACGCACACAATTACACGCGTACGTACACACACTCACACGTAATCCATTCAGACACACGCACGCACACACACACCACGTCTAGTGGTGGCGTGGCTGAACGATTGAAACCCCATCAGCTTCTCGCTCCTCTTCCTGCTCCTCCTCCTCCTCCTCTTCCTACACCTCAATGAGCTCCTCCTCCTCCTCCCCTTCCTCCTCCTCCTCCTCCTCGACCTCCTCAGAGAGCTCCTCCTCCTCCAGCATACCTCAGTAGGTAGTAGTAGTAGTGATGGGAAGTGTCTCCCTGCTCTCCCTCCTCCTCCTCCTCCTCCTCCCCCTCAGTGGGGCAGTGATGGGCAGTGTTTCCCTGCTCCTCCTCCTCCTCCTCCTCCTCCTCCTCCTCCTCCAGTAGGGCAGTGTTTCCCAGTGTCTCCCTGCTCCACAGCTTCCTCCTCCTGGAGAAGACTGGAGGCTGAAGCTCTCCTCTCCTCTCCGCCTTCATTCTCACTCCAAATGGACCTCATAATGCCCTATAATGTATGCACATTATTCCATCTGTATTCCCTATATTAAGTGTGTGTGTGTGTGTGTGTGGAGGTTCAGGGTGGGTAAGAGGGCATGGTGTACTTGTTTTAATTAATCATCCCCGCTGTGAAGGCTTCCAGTTTTTCTCGAACATATTCATCTTCTACGCGCTTTATTAGAGTGAAATGCAATTTCCCTCTCTCTCTCTCTCTCTGTCTCCCGCTCTATCTGTATCTTTCCCTCTCTCTGTAATCTCTCTCTCTCTCTGTCTCTTGCTGTCTCTCTCCCTAGTACCACTCACACTCTCCATCCTTCTCTGTCTCTCACCCTCCCCCTTTCTCTCCCTCCCTCCACCCCTCTGTGTCTCTCTCTCTCTCTCTCTCTCTCTCTCTCTGTCTACCTCCCTCCTCTCTCTCGTTCTCCCTGAATATTTTTTCTTTCTCCCACTCAATCTCCCCCATAATCCCTATCTCTCCCTAGATCTTTCCCTCCCATTCTTCTTTCCTTTCATCCCACTCTCTCTCTCTCTCTCTCTCTCTCTGGCCTTCTGAGGCTCTCAGTCAGAAGCTGTGGTGAGCGTTCATGAAACATGCATGAGCCCTGACCACACAGAGACCGGCTGCTGCTGCTTCAGGCCGGCAGGGGAGGGAGGAGGAGCAGGGGAGGGAGGAGAAGGGGAGGGGAGGAGGAGCAGGGGAGGGGAGGAGGAGCAGGGGAGGGAGGAGGAGCAAGGGAGGGGAGGGGAGCAGGGGAGGGGAGGAGGAGCAGGGGAGGGAGGAGGAGCAAGGGAGGGGAGGGGAGCTGGAGCAGGCGAGGGAGGAGGAGCAGGGGAGGGGAGGAGGAGCAGGGAAGGGAGGAGGAGCAGGGGAGGGAGGAGGAGCAGGGGAGTGGAGGTGGAGCAGGGGAGGGGAGGAGGAGAGGAGGGGAGGAGGAGCAGGGGGAGAGGAGGCTGAGTGTTGTGAGGGGGAGGAGGTAGATGGCTGGGGAGGGGATTGAGGAGGAGAAACAGCAGGAGGAGGAGGAGAAGAAGAGGGGAGGGGGGAGAGAGCGGATGTAAGTGATGGAGGAGAAGGAGGAGGAGCAAAGAGGAGTAGGAGAAGTGAGGAGTCGGATAAAGAGGACGGAGGAGGAGAATGACGGTGGGAGGAGAAGAAGGAAGGGAGAGTAGGAAGAGGGAGGAGGACGAGGAGGACGAGATGGAGGAGAACAACGCTGGCATACACCACACACCGCATCTCCACGGCAACCGTTTCCAGGAAGTGTCCTGAAGGGAATGTCTACTTTTTTGCCGGGAAGCGCGACCCGACAGCGTTTGGGTTGGATTCGGTGTCAAGTCGAGTCCAATCTATGAGTGTAACCTTAAATCTCCCAGTTACAGCCTCAGAAGGGATTTACAGGATGACTTTCTACGACACCCCATAAGTCTGAACCCCCGGAATAGGAAACCAAGGACGAGGAAACAGATGGGACTTTGAGCAGGATGACCTGAAGAGGATCCCTCCGTTACTGGATGGAGTTCATAAGATCCTGAATGTGTCGATGGATAATGGCCGTCATTCTTTTAAAGTTTTAGACACAAAGAACACAAAGCAGTCTGTGAAAAACGGAGATGTCTGACAGCTGTTTTGGGATCAATAGTTGATTGATCATCACTTCAACTTGTTGATCAATCACCAGTTCAACTTGTTGATCTGAGTCAATGAACGGTGGAGAGGAGAGGACTGGAAGGCCAGGCAAAAGTTTTCTGGTTATTACTCCGTGATGGTGGTTTTATACAATGCTTTACTATAGTACACCAAACAATATTAAGCTGAGAGTAAACAGCTCCCTCATATTTGCACTGCGACACAACGCAGCACCAGGATCATTTAGTTTTAACGATGCAGAGCACACAGGGAGCAGCGAATAACATCACATCACTTATTTAGCTGATGCTGTTTTCCATGGCGACTCACAATGAGTGCATTACACCATGAAGACGCAACCCCTGAAAGTGAAACAATCTGAATGAAGTGGTCTGCATTTCATTTCGTCTTCTTCGTCTCTCGCCTGTGCCAAAAAGAGGATTTAGTTACAAAAGGCGGAAGCCCCTCTCCTTAAGCCACGGCTGTGCTCTTTTGTCAGGCAGTGTCCTTGCCCGTGGTGGTTGTCTGTTTGTGTCTCTGAGTGCCGACGAAAACGGGATGGAGTGGGCTGGGAATAGCGTTCTGTATTCTACCGGCTCGTACATAATGAGTAATTAATTGTTGCCCTGTAATTGGCTTGGCTCATTAGGGCCGCTGCTGCGACGCAGACGGCTCCCAGATTCAGCAGGTGACCGCACCTGGTGGTCGGTACATCTGACCCCTCCCTCCGTGCACATGGTTCCATTCTGCCAGGGGCCCATGGGCACACGGATACGTCATCAGCGTGGAGCACAGCTGTGGGGGAGAAGTGTTTGGTGTTGGAGCCCAAACATTTTAATTGGTTTCTGATCCAATGTGCAACAGAGATTATGAAATGCATACCTTGTTGGATGTAAAATGTGTTTCATAAGACGAGAGGAGTCTTGGATAAGCGTTCTCTAGGGTGGGGGTGTTTTCATAGCCTACATTTTGAACATCTTATCTGACTAAGATAGTCCTAACCCCTCATGACACACAGCTGAATTCACTTTGAGGGGCTTTGGATGAAAGCGTCTAAATGACTCAAAAGTAAACAGTACATCTCTGTGTTTATGTGGCTCGCGCAGGTAAACAGAGTAATCAGATCTCTCTGCAGGTTTTAAATTGGATGTTGTTCGGTCTAACAGGCACGCTGCGGTGATAGAGATGTTGCAACAGGCCTCTTACACCTGAACAGGACGGGCTGCTTTGGGGTATGCTCGCATTTGTTGTCTTCGCTCATGAATATTTGACCTGCCCGACGGCCACAGCCCACCAAGATGACCTCTGCACCGGTCTGCCTGCGTCAGCGGCAGGAATCATAATTACCTCGACATCTACCAGAGAATATAATAATTGTGCTTTTGTCAAAATATTAATTATCTTGTATTATTATTATCTTGCGTAATAACATAACATTTATGTGTGTGTGTGTGTGATGGTGTGTGGGGTTGTGTGGTTGTGTGGCTGTGTGGTTGCGTGTGTGTAGGGGTTGTGTGTGTGTGTGTGTGTGGGGACGGTGCATGTGTGTGGGGGGACGGTGTGTGTGTGTATGTGTGTGTGTGTGTGTTAAGGGGTGGGTGTGTGTGTGTGTGTGTGTGTGTGTCAGAGTTGACGTAACTACAAGAGTACATGCAAGAGTACGTGCTGCACGACAAAGTTACCAACAACAACAGCTGGACGGGGAGCAGGGCAGCGAGCGGAATCACAACAACACAACAACAACAACATGTTTCAATTTACATTCTTTAACCGTGATTTATTCACTGAGGAAAAGGTAGGAGTGTTCGCCAGAGAGAGGTGGAACGCTGCGGCATTTCCCGGAAAGGTCGGCTTGTCTCCCGCCTGTGCTTCCCCCTCTTCGCTCGCTTGACGTATGGCACGATAATTAGCTGAGCATGGCGCTGGCGCCGTCGTGTGTCTGCTGTCCGTCCGTCCGTCCGTCCGTGGAGGTGAGCTCGGCGCGGCGGCCATTAGTCCAGTGGGGGCGGAGCCCTAACCCTCCTCGGGGGCTGACGGCTGCTGGCTGCGGGTCTTCATTAAGGCGGACGTCTCTCTCCTCCCCTGACCCCTCACCCTGACGTCCCCTGTGAGCGCTTAATCACTCTGAAGGAAATAATTACCACAACGAGCCATTAAATAGGTAGCTGAGGTTCTTGTTAATGCTGGGCTCTCTTTTATCCCTGGGGGCTCTGGTTATCTGGGGGGCGGGGGCGGGGGGGGGGGGGTTCTGGAGTTCTGGTTATCTAGGTGGGGGTGGGTTTTCCGGAGAGGGGGGGTTGTCGGTTCTGGTTACTGGGCAGGGTTGGGTGTTCTGGGCAGGGGGGGTGGGAGTTCTGGGGCGGGAGTTCTGGTTATCTGGGTGGTGCGGGTGACAGCTCCACGCCCGTTCCTGTATCACATGCTAGCTAGCACAGCGGGCAGATAAGGCCTGCCGTGTGAGACAGGCAGGTTGGGGGCCGGGCCGGGCGTCCCCTCCCTCCCCCGAGTGGAGATAGTCACGGTCTGGTCCTGCTGGGGTTGATAGCTGCGCGTCCGCAAGGCGAGCGGACAGTAGGGGGGGTTATGCAAATGGACGCTTTAGCTATGCATTAGCATCGGTTTAGCGATAGCTTCAGAGGTGGCTGGATGCTGACTTTATTTCCACACTGCGATGTCTGGCTGCGATTAGGGACGTGTTTGTTGTAGATGGATACAGCAACCATCGCCTGGGATTCATTTATTTATACGGATGGTTGTTGTAGCGTTTTTACAGAAAAAAGACAAGATGGAGAATGACTTCTCGGTGGGCTGCGGTGCGATCCCTCAAGTGCAAAGTATGAAATATGTGCTTGGTATTAATATCTATAATGAATGGAATTCATATGTATAATACAAATATTAATACAATCATTCGTCAGAAGCATTGTGGGGATATTGTTGCCCGACGCCAGCTATGACTGATTTCCCCATTTTGCAATCCAAGTAAAACTAATTATTTTGGGATTTATTTTGTAAGAGTGCTGCCTCTCGCGGGCTCTTAGCTCGCTGCCCAAAGCCAGCGTGGTAATGGAATCTGAGCTGCCAGTTTCTGATTCATCCCTTCGCCATGAATGGGGAGAGAAGGGGGGAGGAGAGGGCCACATTAAATAGGGATTTATATAAGACTATCTATGGGCACTCACAAACTTCTTGAGACTTTTTGGCCCCGTTTTTGAAAGGCCAGTGTCTGACGCGCACCCAGGGGGGCCCAGGGGTGGAGAGAGAGGAGAGAGAGGGTGAGGAGAGAGAGAGAGGGCGAAGAGAGGGGAAAGAGGAGAGAGAGAGGGGAGAGAGGGTGAAGAGGGAGAGAACGTGAGAGAGGGTGAGAAGAGAGAGGGTGAGCAGAGAAAGGACAGAGGGGGAGGAGAGAGAGGGTGAGATGGGGAAGGAGAGAGAGGGGGAGAGTAGAGAGAGGAGAGAGGGTAGAAAGGGTGAGGAGAGAGAGCAGAGAGAGGGTGAGGAGAGCGGAGAGAGAGGGTGAGGAAAGAGCGGGGAGAGAGGAGAGAGAGGGGAGAGAGGGTGAAGAGGGAGAGAATGTGAGAGAGGGGGAGGACAGAGAGGGTGAGGAGAGAGAGCAAGGAGAGGGTGAGGAGGGAGAGGAGAGAGAGGAGGAGAGAAATGGAGAGAGGAGAGAGCGGGTGAGGAAAGAGAGGGGAGAGAGGAGCGAGAGAGAGGAAAGAGTGGGTGAGGTGAGAGAGGGAGAGAGGAGAGAGAGAGGGTGAGGAGAGAGAGGAGAGAGAGGGTGAGGAGAGAGAGGGTGAGGAGGGGGAGACTGGCTGGGACCCCAGGGTCTGGGGTCTTCGATCTGGCTGCGAGCCGGCGGGTCGCATGCCGTCGACGTGGTGGGTGAGGGAGAGGGGGGGCGGTGATCGCTGATCGCTGATCGCGTCACCCGGCTGATCGCCGGGTGACGTCCGCGTCTCTCTCTCCCCCCCCTCCCCGCCCCCACCGTCGCGCCTGCGAGGGGGAGAGATGATGTAAGCAGAGTACCACGAGAGAGAGAGAGAGAGAGGGGAGAGAAAGAGGCGGGGGAGACAAAGGCGGAAGAGTGGCCTGTCTCTCCTGAAAGCGGAGATGCTGACCCGTGGTATGACGGGTGTGTACTGTCCCTGGGAGAGCCACACAACACAGTGTTTACAACCACCGGCCTGGCGAACGCACCAAACACACTCTGCCGGCCTCTCCAGCTGCGTCTCTCTCTCTCTCTCTCTCCTGCTCGCTTTGTGCATCTCTCGCCTCCCTCTACATTCTGTCTCTTCCTCGGGCTTAGTTTTATCTCTCTCTCCGTCTTTCTCTCAGTCGTCTCTGTCAGTCTTTCTCTCTCTCTTTTCATCTCTCTCTCTCCTTCTCTTTATCTTTGTACATGAGTCTTGCCCTCTCTCCTCTCCCTCTCTCTCTCTCCCCCTCTCGCCTCTCTCTCTCTCTCTCCTCTCTCTTCTTCTCTCTATCTCTCGCTCTCTTTCTCACTCACTCCAACACAGTCTCACTCAGAACGTCAAATTCCGACTAGTGGCAAGGGCACTTTAGCATCAGTCACTGACGGGAAAGGTACCCTTCGCTGTCGTCTGCAGACGGAGAAGGGATTCAATTCACTACAATGTAATGCCATCCCCGTCGATGTTTGACGTTCAGAGTGGGTGCTCCATTCACTCCTGTATTAACCCAACTACGGCTCTAATAGATGTTGTGAGCATCTTTCCTATCGGATAGTTATTAGGATTTTTTAATGTGAAAATGGCGAACATACTTTATAATAACATGGTTGCTATGATGGTTGCTATGGACGCTGAAACCAGCAGCTTGCGTGCCGTTTAAATCATGGCTATAAATGTTTGTCTTTGCTGATTATGTTATTTTATGTAACCGTGTAATGATGTTCTCTTATTAACGTGAAACCAGGAATTTTTGACGAGTTTTCAGTGAGACTGTGTTGATTCTCGCCCACCTATCTTGAATTTAATAAACCATTTTCGTTGCTTCGAGGAGGTCTGGTGGTCTCTGTATATAATAAATAAATAAATAAATAAATATACATATAAATATGTATATATATATATGGCACACGGCGAGGGGATTCAATTCACTACAATGTAATGCCATCCCAACTTTCAGAGCGGGTGCTCCAGCAGCCATTCACTCCTGTATTAACCCGACTACGGCTCTAATAGACGTTGTGAGCATCTTTCCTATTGGATAGTTATTAGGAAGACATTAACATGGTTGCTATGGACGCTGAAACCAGCAGCTCGCATGCCGTTTAAATCATGGCTATAAAATCATTGTCTTTGCTTGTTATGTTATTTTATGTAACTGTGTAGGCCTAATGATGTTCTCTTATTTAACAACTTAAAAAAAAAACGTTAATACATTTTTCGAGCAGGTATGGCGTCTTCTTTCTTGGGATTTAATAGAGCGTGTTAATATACCATTTCCGTTGCTTTGAGGAGGTCTGGTGGTCTCCGTATATAATAAATAAATAAATAAATACATATATAAATATGTATGTCAATGGTCAATGGTCAGATACAGATCTTGTTATAACGATAAACTACATAGCTACATGGTCTACTTATAATATTATGACTAAATAATTGTATATTTATATATATATATATATATATATATATATATATATATATATATATATTTTTTTTTTTAAATTTATTTAATTAATTCAATATTAAACCAATGCATTTCAATCGGGAGATTATTTTCAGAATATGGGGCAGGCTGCGCAGGATTCTATGGAGCTATGACCTGGCCATTATTTAATTTTCTGTAACATCTACGCATATATTCTGCATTTAATACATGTACACTTTACATGCACAATATTCTGATAATCGTATGCATCTTTTGAGACCCCCGTTGAGAAAAAAGAGACCCCAGGTCTATAGCTTACTTGTTACTGTCCTTGACTCAGAAGTTACATATTGCATCACTTCCTTTAGGGCTTTGGCCTGCTAATTGATCATTGTAGTATATTTGAATGCCCTTTTTCATATATATGACACCACCACCACTGGGACGTGGCAACAATTCTCCATATCCATATGGGGAGGGGAGGGGGGGGGGGTGCTTGTGGACAGTACACACTCAGGAGGAGGAATGACCTCTCACACATGATAACTTAATTAATTGTTTCAAATAACATGCCTCATTAAATCAATGAGCTTGATGTTTTGCTTTCACAAATTGGCTGTGTCACTACAAAATCTGTCCATGCGCTCCGTGCTCTCAGGGTGACGTGACTAGCCACCAGACAGGGATTAAAAAAAAAAGGTCAGAAAGTCAAGTTCAATACAAAAGTAACTTATTAATTATAAGTCTAAACTGCGGAAAATAGAAAGATATTCCAAGGTGAATTTTTAAGGACACCTTAGAATATCTGTTGTCTATTTCCTAGCCAGCGGACCCTAGATTATGACAAAAACAACACAATTGACGGCAGCTCAGTTGCCGCACTTCGGTTAACCGCATGTCGTTAACATGGTTTGGAGCAGAGCTATGAATGAATGTTATTGTAAGAGCCAAATGCTGCTTTGTATTCATTGTAATTTCTTTTGTGTAACACTGGGTGGCGCATGTCTGTAAATTGGCCTCAGGTATATAGGTAGGAAATACAATGTTGTTGGCAGGGGTTTGAGCCGGAAGGGCAAAGGGTTTTTGACCGCTTGCGTGCGGCGCCTTGTTATGCTATGCTGGTGGGAACTGCTATGGGCAATGTGCTGTATTGGAATAAATGGACCACTTTGGATTTCAGCATCAAGTCTATTGTCGATTGTCTACATGCGTTTGTTTAGCACAGGGCAATCATGTGAGCGTAGCATTCTTAACATCTAGCGCGTCAGCCAGGCCTTCCCCGGTCTCAGGCACCTCAGTAGTTCTGTGTTAGACCAAACTCCTTTAATAGTTATGTTACAATGAATGTTTATGTTTGAACTCATGAAGTCGTTTGCAACGTGAACGGTGCATACATTGTGTACATTAATGATCACAGCATCCCGCTCCTATCACAGGAACCTAGAATCAATATGTTCGGGGGTTTGTTCAGAATATTGTGCATATAACGTGTACATGTATTAAATGCAGGATATATGCGTGGATGTTACAGAAAATTAAATAATGGCCAGGTCGTGTAGTCGATGGCAACCACCATAGCTCCCCATATTCTGATATATATATTATATATATCAGCCTGCCCCATATTCTGTTGAAAATAATATCCAGATTGAAATGCATTGGTTTAATATTGAATTAATTTAATATAAAAAAAAAAATATTATATATATATATATATATATATATATATACAATTATTTATTTTGTTTTCTCAGGAGGGTGGCTGGCTTCTCCCTTAGGGATAGGGTGAGAAGTTCAGTCATCCGGGAGGAACTCAGATTAGAGCCGCTGCTCCTTTGCTTAGAAAGGAGTCAGTTGAGGTGGTTCGGGCACCTGGTAAGGATGCCCACTGGACGCCTCCCTTGGGAGGTGTTCCAGGCACGACCAGTGGGGAGGAGACCCCGGGGAAGACCCAGGACTAGGTGGAGAGATTATATCTCAACACTGGCCTGGGAACGCCTCGGGATCCCCCCGTCAGAGCTAGTCAATGTGGCCCGGGAAAGGGAAGTCTGGGGCCCCCTGCTTGAGCTGCTGCCCCCGCGACCCGACCCCGGATAAGCGGATGACGATGAGGATGAGGGACAATTATTTAGTCATAATATTATAAGTAGACCATGTAGCTATGTAGTTTATCGTTATAACAAGATCTGTATCTGACCATTGACCATTGACATACATATTTATATATGTATTTATTTATTTATTTATTATATACGGAGACCACCAGTCCTCCTTGAAGCAATGAAAATGGTATATTAACACGCTCTATTAAATCCCAAGAAAGAAGATGCCATACCTGCTTGAAAAATGTATTAACGTTTTTTTGTTAAATTGTTGTTAAATAAGAGAACATCATTAGGCCTACACGGTTACATAAAATAACATAACAAGCAAAGACAATGGTTTTATAGCCATGATTTAAACGGCATGCGAGCTGCTGGTTTCAGCGTCCATAGCAACCATGTTAATGTCTTCCTAATAACTATCCAATAGGAAAGATGCTCACAACGGCCGTGTCCCAATTCAGGGGTTGCATCCTTCGAAGGACGCATTTGAAGACTGCATACGTCACAGCGGCGCGTCAAGTGCTGTTCCATTTCGAAGGCCGAGATATGCAGCCTTCGTTTCCCGGATTTGAAGGACCCACCGGGTGGATCCTTCACGGCCCAACGTATCCCAACATTCATTGCGCGTTCGATATTTTTTCAGAAATGGTGCAGAGAGAGCGGAAGCAGCAGCTGCAGCGAATACATATTTAATGACAAATTTTTACTATGTAAAAACATTTTTTAAATATAAAAGTAAGGTTGGGACCATTTTAAATATGTAACTTTATTGTCAAAGTTCAATGACATTAACGCTAGCCATATAACGTTAAACTAATTAACGTTAAGCCAATGTCCTCTCTTCCTCTTCACCGGGTGAGGAATCTTCTCCCACTCCTCCAATAAAAGATAAAACATAACCAATACAATTATGATTTCTGGCTCCATATTTCTCCTCCGCTGTCCGGTTTGAACCACAGCTGTCAGGGTTGCTAGGAGACAGGAGCGGCGCGTGGTCACGCAAGGTAAAGGATGTTAACGGCTGGTTACGCAATCCGGAAATGCTCCGTAGGCTAGACCGTCCCATTCCACAACACTCGTTCGGCCTTCGATGCAGCCTTCGCGGTCTACGAAGGATGCAGCCCCTGAATTGGGAACGTCCAACGTCTATTAGAGCCGTAGTCGGGTTAATACAGGAGTGAATGGCTGCTGGAGCACCCGCTCTGAACGTTGGGATGGCATTACATTGTAGTGAATTGAATCCCCTCGCCGTGTGCCATATATATATACATATTTATATATATGTATTTATTTATTTATTTATTATATACGGAGACCACCAGACCTCCTCGAAGCAACGAAAATGGTTTATTAAATTCAAGATGGGTGGGCGAGAATCAACACAGTCTCACTGAAAACTCAAAAATTCTTGGTTTCACGTTAATAAGAGAACGTCATTAAACGGTTACATAAAATAACATAATCAGCAAAGACAAACATTCATAGCCATGATTTAAACGGCACGCGAGCTGCTGGTTTCAGCGTCCATAGCAACCGTCATAGCAATCATGTTATTATAAAGTATGTCCGCCATTTTCACATAAAAAAAATCCTAATAACTATCCGATAGGAAAGATGCTCACAACATCTATTAGAGCCGTAGTCGGGTTAATACAGGAGTGAATGGAGCACCCGCTCTGAACGTCAAACATCGACGGGGATGGCATTACATTGTAGTGAATTGAATCCCTTCTCTGTCTGCAGACAAAGGGTACCTTTCCCGTCAGTGACTGACGCTAAAGTGCCCTTGCCACTAGTCGGAATTTGACGTTCTCGGAATGAGACTGTGTTGCTCACTCACTCACTCCTCTCTCTCTCCCCTCTCTCCCCCTCTCTCTCTCTCTCTCTCTCTCGTTCTCTTTCTCTTTCTTCTCTCGTCTCCTTCTCTCTTTTCTCCTATCCCTTGTCTCCTCTCTCTTGTCTCTCCTCTCCTGTCTCTCTCCTCACTCTGAACAGGGCTGTTCACAAAGCGCTCTTCTTCAGGGTTACGGCAGTTTACTGAGAACAAACACGCTTTGGCCTACATGTATGTTTGGGTCTTTTGTAGTCTTTTTTTTCTCCAGTTGCGCTAACGGCTTTCACTTGCTTGTGTCGAATTAGGCTAGAAATAGCGGTTGTTAGCCAAATTCAAAGTGAACAACGTCAAGGCCATTTCAGCCGCGGCTCCAACTGTCATTTGTCAATGGATCCCTGCTAGCTTGTTGCTTGTTGCTAGCAGAAGCATAGCAGCACTTAAAGGTATAATCTCGCACTCCTCTCTCTCTCACTTTATTCAATGCTCGCCCTACCATCGCAGCAGGGGGCGGGGGGGGAGAGAGTGATCCCGTAGAGACCTCCGCCTTTCAAAAACATTTACATCCTGGGAGGGCCTGTCCACCATATTGGACATATTTGTAATATCGGACCACGCAGAGAGACACACACACACACACACACACACACACACACACACAAAAACACACACACACACACACACACACACACACACACACACACACACACACGCACACAAAAACACACACACACACACACACACACACACACACACACACACACACACACACACACACACACACACACACACACTCCCCTCTAATCTACTTAGCCCGTGTTAGTCCATAGGGGCGGCGGTCTAATTGAAGGCCAACATGAAGCGGGGGGTCGATGGCGACATGGAGAAGGTGCAGAGAGCTCTCCCTGCTCTCGTACTATGGTATTATTAGATTGGGCCCACTCTGATAACCCCTCCGTCCGTGTGATTGATCTCTTCCATTCCTAACGTTGGGCCCGGGATCGATGCTCCCGGCCCCCCCGGCCGTCCCAGTCCCCCCCTGGTGGGAGGGGCCCCTCTGACCGAGCCGCCCTGGTCACTCTGGGGCAGATGGATGGACGGGGGTGTTCTGTCAATCTAAAGGAGATGGACATGTGTGTATGTGTGTGTGTGTGGGGGGTGGGGGGGGCTGTTGTGTGTGTGTCTGTGTGTGTGTGTGGGGGGGGGGGGGGGGGGGCATTGGGGGGGATGTGTGTGTGTGTGTGTGTGTGTGGTCAATCTGGAGAACATGTGCGTGTGTGTGTGTGTGTGTGTGTGTGTGTGTGTGTGTGTGTGTGTGTGTGTGTGTGTGTGTGTGTGTGTGTGTGTGTGTAGTGTGTGTGTGTGTGTGTTCTCAAATTGCACGGCACGAGGAAACAATCAATGTGCTCAAGAAAAGAACGGGAGGAAGGAGAAGAGCAGAGCGGCATCGTTACTGGCGGTGGAGAGAGCGCTCTGAAACACAAGACCGGCTACATGGTGAGGAGACGGCGGCTGGCTGATCATTGAGCACGCTCTACACGAGGGGAGAGGGAGAGAGAGGGGGAGAGGGAGAGTGGACGAGCGCGGAGACATGAAGTGGTGAAGCCTAATGAAACCTAATGAGATTAATAACTTCTGGCACACGAGAAACCCTTTTTACACGGCTCTTGGGTTAGGCACGTATTGAACAACCTGGCCTGAGGAGTGTGTGTGTGTGTGTGTGTGTGTGTGTGTGTGTGTGTGTGTGTGTGTGTGTGTGTGTGTGTGTGTGTGTGTGTGTGTGTGTGTGTGTGTGTGTGTAATGTAGGGACAGAAATGTAAGTTGAAATGTTGCCAGAGCCATTAGCCAGAAACTGCTTTGTTCTGTTCTCATCTGTTAAGGGAGACAGACAGACTGACAGACCGATAGACGACAGAAACACAGACAGACAGATAGAGGTAGACAGATAGATGGATAGACATACTAGATGGTACTCTATTAATACCAGAAGGGAAAATTGGCTTAGATAGATAAATAGATAGATAGATATATTTCTAACTATATATATATATATATATATATATATAATGGAGGGCAGGCAGACTCTACATCCATTGCTGCTGCTTGGTTAGTATTTTTACCTGTAGCTGTTTCTAAGAGCATTCAGAGCTCAGTTCTGGAGGACAACATCCTCCTCATCTGGATAGTCAGAGCCATGAAAGAAAAAAAGAGATGCACAACGCTAAAATAGAAAGCCATGTCATTTCCGGAATATTATACGTTTTTATGTGTATGTAGGCCTGTGGACCCAAAACAACGTTTTATTATCTTTAGACAAAATAAATGATTAAAACCAGAAATAGCAGCCTGTTCAATATTAAGATTAATGTTCTCATCAGTGTAAGTAAGACGAGACTGCGTGTTCAGTTCACACAAAACAATTATGTTTAGCTTTTCCTCTCTGGAAGTAGATTGTGTCTGTGAAGTCACAAATTCTGTTATTTTCCCAACACCTTCCCCCGAGATCACAACCGAAGGACACCCGAAGCAGACGTCTATCTGCCTTTTGTTGACGAATCTAATTACATAACCGTACCCACCATGCCGTTTCGGTCAGTGAGAAGCAATCAAAAGATAACCCAGAGTGAATACCCTTCCTCGCAGCACAACCTCATTGTGGTCGGCAGGATTATTCAGAACCGCGTGTGTGTAAACACACCAGTCGATCCCGGTCGCTGGTCTAGAATCAGCCAAAACAAACGTAGAACACCGTCTTCATTAGTGGCCCCTGATGCCTAACCTTTCCCGGGCAGAGACGGAGCTGTCTGGTGTCCAGCCTCTTCGCCGAGAGTCTTAGAACAACAATTAGGAAGACACACGCCTCTCGCCCGTGATTCAGACGGCATCGCCTCCACGATGGGGGAGCTCACACACCCCTTTACCTCACACACCTCAGTCTGCAGGAGGAAATGTAACCAAACCGAGGGGCGGTCCTTACTGCTACCAATGAAGAAGACTCTGTGTGTGTGTCTTTGTTTGTTCTCTTGTTTTGGTCTTATTTCCCTGGCACTCGAGACAGAATGACCTAAGGAGGAGGATGAGGATAGTTAATGCAGCCGTTATTAATACTGTAATTGATTTGTGGAGGACTGTGATGTTCTCAAAGGGTTCATGTTGTGATGGAAGCAGAAGGCTCTGATTGAGGTGATGAGGAGCAGGCTGGTGAACCAGGAGAATGACAGTAGTTTGAGATCCAGGTCCCTCTAAAAACAACACCTTAGGTTTCATGACAAACATTATTTACAGTTACATTTACATTTAGGCTATTAAGCAGACGCTTTTATCTAAAGCGACTTACAATAAGTACATTTGTCAGAAGAAAGAGAAACTAAAATATATGGCTGTCTGTACAGCAAGGATGTTCATAGAAATAAGCACTAACAATTGTTAATTAACCGTAAGTTTTCAACAACCTCAAAGTAAATTCGATGAGTTCCGCTCTATGAAGGAGTTATGCACAAAGCTACAATTAAAACACATGATTACAATGCGATCAAGAGCATGTGATGCATTCTTTGAAAGTTTCACTTTATAGTCATAGTTAACATTGAGCTACATGGAGAATGTTTTGGCTGCCACCAAAAGCTTTCTCAGAACTTCACCGTCCCCAATTCCCAGATGACCATGTGTATCCATTGGCTGCTGATCCATCCCATACTAGTATTTCCCTGGTATATACTCCCATGGTATACCATGCCATACTTCTGTTTGATCGCATGTGTCTTTATCGAATGAATGTGGGACTGAATGAATGAATGAATACGTATGATATCCGTTGTACTGTAATTGATAAACCTGAGGAGTTTCATAAAGACATAAAAACTGTTGGAGATGCATTAGTGTAGCATGTGAGATGGAACACATTTAGGGGCTTGAGTTCAGCAGTTATCGACATAATGCCATTTCTTGTTTTGACGTCTCCACTTGTGACAACAAACGGTGATGAGAGAGAGAGAGAGAGAGAGAGAGAGAGAGAGAGAGAGAGAGAGAGAGAGAGAGAGAGAGAGAGAGAGAGAGAGAGAGAGAGAGAGAGAGAGAGAGAGAGAGAGAGAGAGAGAGCAAGAGAGAAAGAGAGAGAGAGGGACGGGTGACAAAGCTCAGAGAGATCTGCATATATCTGCATAACACAAAGTACTAATTAGGCCGTATTAACGACTTACACGATGATCCAGCACCTCTAATCTAATGAAGAAAGAACGCAGGACCGGAGGGATCTGCATTAAGGTGGACGTGTTAATCGATCCACGCTGATTCGTGCCAAACGCTTTCTGTAATTGAAAGGGCTTCAGTCGCGCAGTCGAGGCTCGGCCACTCTGAGCACGCTCACACCGCCGCGCCGCACGCTATCTCAGTCCGCGGGGCCCGAATCCATTCGTTGTAGACGCCTGCTGAATACCTTCAAACTCCTTCAATGAAATATTAATTCATCCACGTGTTGGGTATTACGAATAGATTACCTTTGAAACATCTCTCTCCTGCTCATCACGTCCAGTTCGGCACCGGCGTCGCCGCGGGTAAGGGTGGTGGGGGGTTTTCAGTGGTGAAGCCTTTTCTTTAGTTCCCAGTGTTTCTACAGCACTGCGTCTCTCTGCCACTGGACTGCGGCGGCGGCCTGTCATTCTCTCTAAAGTATTCTCTTAACCAGCCTTGATGGCCAAGCTGTGAGCTGTCAGTGTGGTCTGACACGCAGCCACGCAGCGAGCAGATCCTCCGTCAGGGAGCAGAGCGCCGAGACACGGAGCTGTCCGCAGGGGCTGGTTACACACACTCGTCGGGACTGATGCTGCGTGTCTCCGTAGAGGAGTCACTCTCACCCCTGGATCAATGGTCTCCTGTTTCTGGGACCGCCGCCACGACGTCTTAACTCATGAGGAATACCTTGATGTGCACACTGGTTCATTGTGGTTCATTCTGGGAAAAGGTTAGATTCACTATATCAGTGGTTCTGATATAGTTTCACTATATCATTTTCAGCTGAGTACCCCCTTCACCGGCACAAAACAGTTTGGGGAGAAAAACAAATAAAATGGACATAAATAATGTATGTGCGTTGTGTTTGGCATTGCGTTGTATAGTGTAAACATGAACATTAGAAGGGAATGCAAATGCCCTGCAAATGCTCACAATTTTGTGAGAAACGGGCCTGTGCTTCATGCAACTGTTGGCTAATTTCTCCCCACAAAAGAAGCCCAACACCAGGGGAGGGTCAGAGCATGTAGAGGTGAATCCCATTCAAATATATTCCTCCTGAAACTGACGACATTTTGGTGTTTCTGGATGCGCTTTCTTTTTCACAGTCTCCTTTCTCCTTGTTGTCAGATTTCCCTTTTCAGTCTATCTATCCACTTTACAATACTGCCTAACATTCACCCATTCATTCACACACCAATGGCGGTGTCAACCACACAAGGTCGACAGCCAGCTCGTCAGGAGCACTTAGGGTGAGAAGTCTTGCTCAGGGATACCTCAACACTTAGTTAGGAGGACCCGGGGATCGATCTTGCAACCTTCCGGTTACCAGCCAACCTGCTTTACCTCCTGAGCCACATGCCGCCCATATATAAATATGGAATATGAATATGGAAATGAGAGCTCACTGCCTGGTCTATCTGGACGGGTTTTGACAGGCTTCTCAGTGTGACTCACATGTGATAATTACTATGTGAGCTCTCGCTCTCGTCAGGGCGATGGAAGGAACTCATTAGAAAAATGCCACACCTTCCCCCCCCAAAAGAGGTAATAGCAGAATTTCATGGGCAAACTCGCAGCTTAGGGACATCCATTTTGAATGACTCCCTGTGACCAATAGCATTCGATATGGCTTTTGCAATTCGCCAGTTCATTCCTGGACCCCGGGAAGACTATCTTCTGAGGAAGCCGGTGAAATGTGCGCTGCCACTGGGAGAGAGAGTAGGAAGTGTCAATTGGTTTCACCTTATCTACCTTAAACATGCCTGGGCCGACTTCCGGCTAGCTTCATTCTCCAAACTGTGCTATATTTGTTTTACGGCCCCCTGCTAACCATCAGCAAGGCTGCAAACGCATGTAAATAAGTGAAGTCAATTACAGGAAACGCATTGTCGAGCTGAAGGCTCACAAAAATGTCTTCAGAATATAACCAAACCCTGCGACTTCAGCAGGCAAACGTCAAAAGATGCTCCCTTTTTCATTTATGTGATGAGTAGAGAGAAAAATAACGTAAGTGTTTTGTACTAATATTTGGGGGACCATCAAAGGAACTCGCCCCGAATGAAAAAAGGAACTCGCCCCGCCTGAGAAAAGGAACTATATCAGGATGATTGAATTGAAGTTCAAAGGCATCCGGGCCAGCCCTGCCACAACAGAAGGCTTATTGTAGGAACTCCTGAATCGATGACGCTGCATGCTTCAAAGACCCTTCGGAACATCAACACTTTATTTAGGTAATGGAGTGAAACAATGACGGTGTCTCTCTAGGGTGGAGGGAGAGGGAGAGAGAGCGAGAGAGGGGGAGAGACAGTGAGAGAGACAAGAGGATGGAGAGACAGGGAGAGAGAGAGAGCGACCAAAGGATGGAGAGACCAGATGATCAATAGAGAGGGGGAGAGAGGGAGAAAGGGGGAGAGAGAGACAGACAGAGAAGGAGACAGGGAAAGAGAGAGGGCGACAGAGATGGAGAGACAGGGAAAGAGAGAGAGAGAAAGAGACCAGAGGATGATGAGATTTGGGGGAGGGAGAGAGAGGAGGAGAGAGGGAGAGAAAGAAAGAGAGGGGGGGAGAGAAAGAGGCCGGAGGTGAGGGCGAGCGGTGTGAGCGACCCGGGCCAGACGTCCGGCCTTCAAAGACCAGCGGGGTAATTGCGGCGTGGCGGCGGTTGATTGAAGGCTAATGTCAGACGAGACGAGGCAATCAGGAGGACTTGTGTGTTTCCTGTCAGAGGAGGAGGTCACGCCAAGAAAAGCGGGACGTATCCGGTGGCACGCCGGTGATTCACCGGCCCGCCCAGCGCCGTTCCCCTCACCCCATCGCGGGCGCGGCGTTGATTGGTAATGCATGGTAATGACGTCGAGGCAGAGCAGGTTCCAACCAGTTTTCACTCGGCGACCGGGTCATTCTCGCCCTCCTAGAAACCAATTACCTGCCACCCTGGCTGGACCCCTCATTGGTCATTCAGATACGATTGGGGGGGGGGGCATAGGAGCCTGGGTGTGTGCATTTTAAACGCTTATTACAGCGGACGGGGAATGCTTGGCCAGGTGTTGATAGCTGTTGGAGGAGCGATGCGATATGGGCAGATATTAGAGGAACGCATGGATAGATTGTGTATAGATTCATGGTAAAATGTGTTGTGTTTGTCATCATATGTACAACATGTGCAGATATATAAGGAATGTATATAGAGTGTGTATATAGATTAATAGAAACACAAGGTTGACGTGTATGTACATTTAAATTTACATTTAGGGTATTTAGCAGACGCTTTTATACAAAACAACTTACAGCTGTTTATACACACATTCACACACCGACGGCGGAGTCAACCACGCAAGGAGACAGCCAGCGCGTCGGGAGCAGTTAGGGTGAGGTGCCTTGCTCAGGGACACCTCGTCACTCTGCTAGGAGGAACCGGGGATCGAACTAGCAACCTTCCGGTTACAAGTCACCCCAAATGTGTATGTACAACATGTGCATATGATAGGAATGTATATAGAGCGTGTATGCAGATTCATAGAAAAACAAGGTGTATGGGAAGTAAAAGACAACAGTGGCCCACACTTGTTCTTAGTTAATTTGACTCTAAGTACCGTACTTAAATACACTATGGAACTACTTGTACTGTGGTCCAGTCATTTGTTTTCAGGCACTTTACACTTTAATTACTCTACTTCATGACCAAAGAAAATAATGTACGCTTTACGTTTCATGATTCAGGTTATTGTTGCCCTTTTCCCTATCCGAACTATTTGAAGCAAACCAGAATGCATTGTTGGTCTGAAAGCTATCACTCCATTTAGGTAGCGAATGGGAAAACAAAGCCTGTGTCTCTCGGTGGTACGCTGGGTGACATGGCAGCACATTGTGGGGATTAGGGTCTGATTTCCCATCGCTGGTGCATCTCCATTACTCTGCATCACAGTGTTTAAGGGGAGTCTGGGCAGGTGCGCTCTACGAGTGCGTGGCATACCAAAGCACAACGATAAAAGCCAGGATCGCATTACCATGTAGTCTCTCTCATTATTGTCCACCACAGAGAAAGCACTCTGTAGTGAAACACGCACAGCTGCTGAGACATACAGCCCCGCTGGAGGGCTGCATGCCATTTGCTTATGATATTTTGGTAATTTAGTAAGTGCTTTTAGATCAAATGCCCCTGTCACTATCCTGTATTTGCAAAGATGGTTCGCCGAGGCAGGGGTTGTTGGAAGGAGAAACAAAATGGAAGTAAAAAAGGTTAACGCAACCAAGAGGAAAAACTGTTTTTAGAACAGATCATGCATTCATTATTAAGGTCATGACCAAGTACTTGTGCTTTCAATACCATAGAGTGCATTTTACATTCAGGACTTTTAATACTTTTAGAATGGAATATTTAAATTAAAGTTGCGGTAGGCAATTTGTTTTTTGTCATATTTGTTGAAATTCTCTTTTGACATCCAGACAGCAAACAATAAATCAAAAGCTAAGCACATCCAGTCATTTCATTAGCCCTGAATGAAATGAGTGGATGGCCAGGCAGACATATTGCTAAAGCTTTGGGGCTAGTTGTTTAAGGGGGGTGGTCTCTGTGTCGCTGTCTCTGTCTCCGCTAATGTGTCTGTGTCTGTCTCTGTGTTGCTGTTTCTGTCTCTGTCATTGTGTCCATCTATTTGTCTCTGTTAATGTGTCTGTCTCTGTGTCTGTCTCTTTTTCTCTGTAAATGTGTCTGTCTCTCTGTCTGTATCTGTGTCTGTGTCTCTGTGTCTTATTGTCTGTCTCTGTTTGAGTTGCACCCAGAGCTGAAAAGAAATTGCTGTATTCTAGAGTGACGATAAGAATGGGATTTATGCGGTTGGTGAGTGACAGTAGATAGATTTGTTCAGGCTGACACAGATCGACACAGCTCCTTTGCTAAGATAGCAAAGACGTCGAGTCTGTTACTGTAATGTCAGGGATGGTAATTACCTTCTCAGCACTTGGATACGGAGTTCGCTTTGACAGTTAGTTTTGTCCTCCCACTGACATGTTGTTTAAGCATGTTTTTAGATGTATATATTTGTGTGTGTGTTAGAGAGGGTTATAGTTGTGATGCATGCTAATTGTGTGTTTTATCGTTTAATTTTTAAACTGAAGGAGAGGTCATGGTTTCTTTGGATGGCTCACTTTATCAGAGTTGTCTGAAACTTGTTGAGTCACGATGAAGAAGATTCTTGTTCTTGTGGATCTGTTTGAGGTAGGAGTTGTACTTGGTGTGGGCACGGGTCAAAGTTTGTGTGGACGTATTCAGGTTGTTCAATATGCTGTCGTAATCTCACCCTGATATCTTTGAATAATAAGGTCAAAGTAAAATGCATTGGAACAATATGAGGACCCTACCCAGTTAGAAGCAAGGCTTCTAAAGTCGGCCTTCAGTTGCTGCTTTTGTAGCGTTTGGTTTATTATTTATCACTTATTCCCTGTGAACACTTTCACAATTCCATCATTGGGTTATTGTGTCAAGGCCTCAGTAAAATCAGCAATTACTGAGCTAATGCCATCTTCCCATTCAGAGTCGTTTATTTCTGTCCAATAGCCAATGGAGATCCATCATGTCAATAAAGTACTCTATAGCATTATTGAGCCAATCATGTGTCAGCTGATCAGCGCTTTACACTATTGCTTCCAACTACAGTTGGAGGCAGCGGGGCGTGGCTATGTCACAACAACAACACCAGATCAGCCAATCAAACAGAGACTTGCTCAGAGCCAAATCCTTTGCCTTTCAGATCTATATCAAAAGGTTCTGCGTAAAGCATTTCTCTGTCCGTGTTCCGTGTTGTAGGGAGCGAGGTCACCTTGTCCCCCGGGGCTTGAGATACTTTTCCGTGGCTGGGTGGCTAAACAAAACAGAAATCGAATTGCTTTTCAAAGAAACGACAGAATCGACAGAATGAAACAACAACCGGGGGATTTTAGCGTGGTTGATCGATGAAGACATGAGGAAGTCGACTGAACAACTCGCTGTAACTGTTGGAGCTGCGGTTGTTTTGTCCGTTGGGATGAAAGGCTCCCCGGCCGGCCCAGTGAGGCCAGTGAGGCCACCCAACCACACCAGTGGTTTGAATAGCTGGTCGTTATGTCCTGGTATTGTCACAGCCAGACAGAGACATCTGAACATGAGCCTGATAGGGGATCAATCCAACAGTAGCGATCACAACCAGTCCAGTCATAGCTGATATGACTGAATTTAGAGACAGTTATCAGAGTCAAGGGTGTAGGATAGTAGTGCCTACAAAATACTCACTACAGTGTGAGTCCCAGTGCAAAAGGGTTCTGGGTTCGATCCCTAATGTCCGCAGACTAACCGGTAGGCGCCCATGAGCAAGATGCCCTGAATCTCTTTCTGCTCCGTAATGAAGTGTATCTGAATTCACTGAAACTCACTATGGATAAAAGCGTAGCCTAGTTAGTAGTAGCTGCAGCCTAGTAAATAACAACTTCAGACAAACAGGAACTCGAAGAGCAGTGATATCTATTTTACTTTACAGTATTTACTGTACTGTTTTTATTTTACAGTACATTCATAATTGAGCGAATGATTCATAACCATCGAAAGGTTTCAACGCCTGATTCCTGCATGCTACTTTGAATAGAAAAGGCAGTTAGCCCAGTGAATGCTTCGCAGAAGA
The DNA here is from genome assembly GCF_964030765.1 of Micromesistius poutassou. Taxonomy (NCBI): domain Eukaryota; kingdom Metazoa; phylum Chordata; class Actinopteri; order Gadiformes; family Gadidae; genus Micromesistius; species Micromesistius poutassou. The sequence goes on from NC_140272.1 coordinate 7,788,067, forward strand.
TTGACATTTACACTGTAGAGCAACCCACTAATAGGAGGCAGAGGTAGGAGCAAGGGAGCCAAGACCCGCCTCCTCAGCATCAACATGCTGTTCCTCAGCAGAACCTCTGGTTCTGTGTGGATAACACCGTTGGGGTCAGGACTCGAAACCTTCCTCTCCCGCGCTCAAGGGCAGAGGCGGCCGTGTGTGGTCCAATCAGAAGCCAGCACATGACCTTCTGGCGACCTAGTGGAGGATTAGACCTGAGCTCTCTTCAGCCACAGCCGAACTGCTGCGTCTACACGGCCTCTCCGGGCTGCAGATATGGAAAGCACACAGAGATATGGAAATCATACTGGATTGGATTTGTGCTACGGCCGAACACACTGAGAATATACTGGATCTACTGGAACTAGCTACTGTCAGCGTGTTTTACTAAATAAGGTTGTTAATATTCATGTGTATGTTTTCTAAAGTGTGTGTGTGTGCGTGTGTCCCTGTGTGTGTGTGTGTGTGTGTGTGTGTGTGTGAGTGGGGTGTGTGCGGGTGTGTGTGCGTGTGTGGATGTGGATGTGTGTGTGTCCTTTGTGTGTGTGCATCCTGTGTGTGTACGTGCGTGGGGCGTGTATGGGTGTGTGTGTGTCCGTATGTGCGGGTGTGTGTGTGTGTCCCGTTTGTGTGTGTGTGTCTGTGTGTGTGTCTGTGTGTGTCTTCAGTATTCAGGACAGAGTCTGCGATGACATGGCTTTTCTTGGCCCACTCTCTCCCCAACAGGCCAGCGCTGGCAACTTGGGTCGTCCATTTGTCTCTCTTTTGCTTTTAGGGATTCTTTCCCCGGCTCGCGTTTCCACGGGAATATTGTTCACAAACAAAGACATGCTGCCATCAGCATCCAGCCGCGCATAATAGCACGTGTCGTAAAAGCTCTGCTTTATTCCGGGCTCATAATTTATCTCCTGAGCGGAGCGCTCGGCACTGAAGGGGCGACGAGAGGAACCGCTCACCTCTCGCTCAGCGCGGGAGAACACAACTCAACGCAAATAAAACTCACCGCGGAGGGGATTCATTACAATAACATTTCGCAAACGGATGGCAAACCTCCTAAATAACTGATGAGTCTTCGTGCTGCGGAGGTGGTTTCTCACACCGGCACCAGTTTGATCGTTCCAGTGAATGAGTGTGTGTGGATGAATGAATGAATAGGATGGATGAATAGATGAATGTGTGAAAGGGAGGATGAAAGAAGGTAAAAAGGGAACATGCATCGACCAATGGGTGAACGCGTGCACAAGCAAGCACATGACCTAGAGAGCCTGAACGAGTGAATCAGTGAAAGCACGATTGAAACGACGACAGCGACATGATCGAGCACACACACAAAACGATGAATGTGCCGTTAAATGAGAGGATGAACGGCAGATAAAAGACCGATGCGAGGACTGTCGATGAGAGGATGAGCCCGGCAGAAAGAGGAGCCGTGGCCCTGTCTCTTACTGTGATGTTATCACCATGACAACTGAGAGCTGTCACATCAGTTCTACATGAGGAGACGGTGCGAGGGTTCCAGAGGCGGTGCGCTCCGACTGTCCTGCACTGTGAGCCTCATGCTGGAACCCACAGCTCCCTCTGCCCCTCTGGGTGCTGCGGCGTCATCACACCCACAGAACGGCGCCGATGCGACAGGCCGTATCAGTGGGGAGGAGGCAGTGGTGAGGGCCGGGTTCAGATCCCGGTGGAAAGGTTCTGCAGTCAATAGTCAACCCTGAATGTCCACGGACCTGTAGGCCTCTGGAGTCGTCAGAGTCGTCTGATGCCTACCTGTATCAGTAGCGAACCGTGACTCTTAAAACTTGGCTCTCTGACCCCACTTCCCCCGTCGAGAAAAAAGCAAACCACCAGCTTAGCTTACTGTGTCCTCTCTATAGTACTGCAAAAGTTACCTATGACAACTCCAGCTCTGAAACAAAAATGAATACACTAGTCCAGCCTTAGCAATGCAACAAGCAAACAGCACAGAGAGAGTGAGAGTTATCACCAAAACTAAAAACAGCTAAGCTCTCTTAAGCTTAAGCAAAATGCAAATCCTCCTGACAAATAATCTCATCATCACACAAGCTGTGTGTGCACTTCAGTAGAATATGACAATGGCCCGGGGTGCAAAACGCATAACAGCAGATAGCCCTACCACACAAAATCAACAAAATTGTAATGTAAGCCAAGCCACAATTGCCGCTTTTCCACCGACAGTACCAGGCACGTCGCGTTTCCATCTAAAAAAGTACCTCTTCAACGTGGGCGGGTCGTAGAAAAGAACCTCTCCAACATGGGCGGGTCGTCATTAGGTTTTAATCCCGGGAGACGGGATTCCCGGGAAATCTGATTCTGATCAAGACAATTTCCTGATTCCCGGGAAAGGTTATGATGGGAAATAAAATAAAAAGCGCAATGACTGCGCGTCTATTGTTGTCATATGTTGAGCAAGGCGAAACTCGAGCCCTGGGAAAGGAACGACACAAAAACGAAAAAGCGAAACGCTGATCCGTGTCCCCCTCGGGAGTGGGTCCGTGGACTCCAGCCACGCCGGACACACACAGTCGCTGCAGTCCACTGTCCATGGTTCTGAAGTCTGTCGCTGCTGTGTGCGTGCTGTCATGATACAGCGCGCATAGCATTACATGAAATGTTATGCACATTTACCGTGTATAATGACTGCTGAGTTGGTCAATTTACAGATTGACTGGTAATTCTGCACAATGACCGTTTTCCCAAATAAACCTTTACATACACAAAACAGTGGCAGAGTAAAATCGGAATAAAATCAGTTGGCACGGCGGCCTATACGTTTTTTAATAACTTACCCTTTGATGATCGCATTGCTTGAAAACAAAGTCCATCCTCCTGTCCTTTTGGATGAAGTGGTTGATGGCGACTGATCCTTTGCTTTTAATTAAATTTACTTTTGCTCCTTGGTCGATCCCGTCATCCACGGGTATCACGTATAGTTGGTGGAGTTGAAATGCCTTTCAAAAGCTTTGGTTTTCTGAACCAATTTTAGCTCTGGCGTGGGTCTTCCTGTTACGACTAACTCCAACTTTTTATTAAAAGTTAACCTAGAAAACAGCGTACATAATAAATCAGAAACATTGTCCTCCTCACTAGCGGCTATGTTACTCGCGGTGGCTGCCATCGTGAAGTAAACCAAATCATGCATAAGCTAGCTAGATAGTTTATTGGCTTGTGATTCGTGTCCCTCACAGCGGGCGGAACTTCATAAAGTCATAAAGTTAGCGATAACAAAGCCCACCCATTTAGAGGGAAGATATGATTGGTCAATTTTACTGTTGAAATTAGTCTCGTTGAATTACTATTACTCGACCCTAGAGGGACCACCAATCACAGAGCTGCATAGCATTTTCCTTCCCAACAACTGCAGTCAGCAAAATTCTGACAAAGGGGCTTCTTTCATTTAACCCAGTGTTTCTCAACCTTTTTTGAGCAAACGCCCCCCTTACCTTACCCTGATCCTCTGGCGCCCCCCATTATTGTTAATTTTGTTTAAAAGAAATTGCGACACCCGTGGGTAGGCTATATCCATTACCAACTCCACTCCAACTCGTGCTACATTGCTTGAATAAAAAAAATAAAAAAAAAAGCCGTCTGTGCCGTTTTGGTTTCTTCTGGACAAGAAAATGTGTATTCAGAGTTTTATTAAAAGGTTTAATTATTGAGCTATTGAAGTTTAATACGTAACAGTGCTTGTGTACATTTTTATTGGTTATTGAACTGTTAACCCGCGAACTTGGGTTCAATATGTGCACGAAAGACTCCCTTTGTTTACGTGACGTTGCCTAGCAACGCTCATGTGCATGTGCAGCCTTTATCCGCTTCGTTCTGAGAGTAGCACGTTTGCGGCCAAATAGTAATTAAAGTAGTTTGTTACTATACAAGTTAAGCGCCTGTAACATGAGTGTTAAATGCGTATGTGCCGGTTGGTGTGCATACCTTATGAAAAAAAGTGTTTATCGGTTCGCAGACGTAATGAGAGATGTTGCAGTGGTCTACATGTAATGCGCACGTTCTATTCTATTGTTTACAATACAATCCCCGAAGAGGACGGAGGGGTTTCATCGATGGCCTATGTTCCCTAGGGAACTTAAAGGCCTAACAAACTAACTAACTATTGTTTACAATTAGCATGCTAAGCGGAGTTAGCTTTATTCACGTCTTATGTTGATTCATGTTGCTTAGTGTAATGCCCCATCCACCGCTTGTTTTGCATGTCCCGCAAACCAACCAGTGGAAGTCAGGGGAGGGCGAAATAGTTTCGGAAAGCACCACGCTACTGCGATGAGGTGGATTTGTTTATCGGCGTTACTATAGCGATCATGACGGTACTGAGCATAAAGTAAAAAGTAGATAATACGATAGAGGGGTTAGAAACCCATATGAAGATAGGCTTTTTATTTCAGTTATCCTATTTTTTCACCGAAAATATTTGAAAACCGTGAAAGTTTAAAAAGTTAAAAATAATTACTTCTACACAAGCAAAGTTGTGACGCTCCCGTGTTCGTTCCCAGCGCCCCCCTAGGTTCTACGAACGCCCCCCCAGGGGGCGCTGCCGCCCCCGTTGAGAAACCCTGATTTAACCCTTCACATTCCAACACAAATTGAATAGGCAGGTTTGAAGGGTTTATTTCCTCAGAAACATTTTTGTTTAGATGTTGATTGTCAAATTATGAATTAATAAAATAAAATTAGAATATCTAGAATATCTTAGGCCCTCTCTGAGGGCTTAGAGGGCCCTAACGAGCTGCCGCACCAGCTGCCGCAGAAGACTCAAGACTGACTTGTTCAGAGATCACTTAGACTCTGCATAGCCTCTCCCCTTACCCCCCCACACCCCTCTTACCCTTACCTCTTACTTATTGTATGTTGTACGTCCTGGCACTTAAAAATAGTACTTAGCATTGTGTAGCAACGTATACGGGGAATGGGTTAACCTAGTGATTGTTAGTACTTGGCACTTAGTTCTATGAACATCCCTCCAGCAATATATGGTTGTTTCTCTTCTGACAAATGTACTTATTGTAAGTCACTTTGGATAAAAGCATCTGAATACCCTAAGGGTAAATGTAAATGTGGACCCGGACTGGCTCCTCAACCACCTGTATCTGTGTCCACTGATCAGTCCCTCGTCTCCAGTGGCAGGGTAGTGAAGGGGTGAGGGTGCGGGTGCCTGGGCTGACATTACTAAACAATAAGGGTATCTGCTGAGTCACTCAATCGCATTAGAAATGTGAAATACAGGCAGGTTCGCCATTTAGAACCGCTACTCGTAAACACGTCGTCTAAAGCTTCACCTAGCTTTGAAGAAAATCCACACACAGTCTGCTAGTCTGTCTTTCTGCCTGTCGTCCATTTGTAAGTCTATCTGTCTGTCTGTGTTTCTCCCTGCTTTTCAGTCTCTCTCACCGTCTGCCTGTCCGTCTGCCTGTCGTCCGTTCGTCCCGGGGGTTGTGGGGGGGGGAAATCCCAGCGGTTTCTGTGGCGACCTTAATTGCATATATTTCTCTGTCACTCAAAGCCGAGTATTGACCACCCCTCCAGCCTCTGGGGACCCCCACAGGTGAGAGGAGGGGCCCCCTGTCCTGGTGGGGGTCCCCAAAGGCTCCTTAAACATGTGTGTGTGTGTGTGTGTGTGTGTGTGTGTGTGTGTGTGTGTATATATGTGTGTGTGTGTGTGTGTGTGTGTGTGTGTGTGTGTGTGTGTGTATATATGTGTGTGTGTGTGTGTGTGTGTGTGTGAGAGGGGTGCAGTCTTCCAACCCCTGCCCCTAGTGGCGAATGCTGCTAGTGTTGGTTTATTCTTTTGCCGTTTCGTGAGGTTTCAAGGTTTTTCTTCCCTGTCCTTTTTTCAGTTTGGCTATTGTTCCCCCCGGCCTCCATGACTCGCTCCTCCTCCACAGCCTCACCACAGAGCCCCCGCCGCCAGGTGTTGGGCTCTCTCAGGGGGAAGATGGCCGCCCTCAGGGGGCGTCTGTCGCTGTTGAGTTCCCACGACCTTCACTCTGCACACCAAGAAACACAAACACCTCTCTCTGCCATCTTTGAACTGGGGCCATTAGTCACGGTGCACAGGCGGTGATAGGAGAGCGCGTGTTTGCGTCTGCGTACGCATTTTTATGTTCCTGTGTGTAGTGTATCAGGATGTGTGTGTGTGTGTGTGTGTGTGGACGCATTTAAACATCCATGTTAGTGTGTGCAAGCATCAGGATGCTTGTAAGAGTGTAAGTGTGTGTGTGAGAGCGTGCGTGTGCGTTCTCAGACACACAGCGTATTGTGCGTTTGCAGAGCTCTCACCCGTACGAACTACATCCCTTGTCCTGTCGCCGTGGAGATGGGAGACGGGCACCTGCACGTGCCCTGCAGCGCACGGGCCCCCCATCTCCACCGCCCCCCCCGCGACGGCAGCCCACTCCCCCTGGTGCCCCTCTGGGCAGCGTGTGAAAAGACACGGTCGCTGTCAACTCATGCCAGTCCATGATCTGAGTGATTGGCAGCCTTCCACTGGACGGAGGCGGACTCTCCTCTCATGGTGATGGCGTCTAAGCGGAAAGAGGGGGGGGACGAGAGGGGGGGCGGGAGAGGGGCGGGGGGAGAGGGGGGGTGGGAGAGGGGGGCGAGGAGAGTGGGGGAGGGGAGAGGGGGGCGAGGAGAGGCCGGTAGGAACACATGCTGGGCTGGTCCACACAGCTGCCGCTCCAGAGTGGGTGGGCCTGTCTGAGGGCAGCCGTTATCCCTGGTGCTGCTAGCACCATGCCCCCCCAGCACCATGCCCCCCCAGCACCATGCCCCCTCAGCACCATGCCCCCCCAGCACCATGCCCCCCCAGCACCATGCCCCCTCAGCTGGGCTACATACAGGACCATGCACGCACCTGGCTGGGATCCACCAGGTTCCGTCGTACCTTGTCATCATCTATGTCAGATATCCATGCAACGTTTCACGTGGATCCAAACCCTATCTGCCAGAGGCCTGTACTCCTCCTCGTACCACACACAGCGTTGTACGAGGCGACACGTTCCAAGGTGCTGTCTGTCTTATCAGTTTATCTGGGGCACAAAGCCCTTCTCTTAGAAGGCCACTACAGGTGCTTTACTTCCGAGCACTTTGGCTCTGTTACGGTTCACAGAAAGAGCTGCAGAGAAAGAGCCGCCGTGCGATCTCTCTTTGGCGCCGATTTTTCACTGACAACCTCTAATTGGAATGGGATGGATGGTGAATCAGAGGAACTCTATACCTCTGGTACGGTCTAATCCAGTCTGCTCTCTGGAAGGAGGCAGTGCATTGGGCGGCATCGCATTACCTTGATTAACGTCTAATGAAATGGCTGAGCCATCATTTGTCCTATCCTTGTCCACATGCTCTCTGTAATCCATCCACTTCTCTCTGGTTTGCTCCAGTTCCAGACGGTTTTTGAGTGGAAATGCGATGTATTGGTTGAACGTGTGTTGCAGTATTTAGTGTGTGAGTGTGTGCCTGCTGTACATCATTTTGATGTGGTAGATAGATAGATGGATAGATGTATACTTTATTGATCCCCAGGGGACATTCAAGTAGTAGTCCCCAGAAGTTATATTCTATTTAAGCTGTTAAAATGCGAATGGCGACATGGCGGGTGAGGTTTACCTTTTAGTTCAGGGAAAAAAAAAGTCAAAAATGTGAATTAAGAAAAAAAACGTATTATGAACTTATAGCTCTTTTTAAATTGATTTAAACATAATTGAAATCTCCCTTCCTTTGTGAATTACATATTGCGATTGGTTCGAGGAAATGTGACATATTTTATGCTTAAATGACACAATTTAGATGGGTGGTTTTATCGACTACATTATACATTAAGATGAAGCCTTCAAACATCCTCAGGAAGTCGTGAATCTGCTTCAGTGCTTCGAGCCCGACGCTCCGGTCAGAGAGAGTTCACGGCTCGTCATGCTAAAGGGAAAAAACCCCGGGAATCTCTCGGTCATAAACGTAACCGAGAAGCCACTCAATTGGGGGTGAAAGGCGGCCATTTCTATGTATTTTTAATCTTTGTGCGCTGTGCTTCTTCTACGGTGCAACTCAAGTTCATTACAGCGCTCCAATAAGTTCCCTCTCCGAGCTGCGATGGCCACAGCCGCCAAACCAGGACATTTCCCCCAGTCCAGGGGGTAGGGTTGACCACGCGACCACTAAACTACACCCACACGAGTACACTCCCGACCATCAATGATGCATCATAGGTAACTCCACACATCCATCTCCTGGCAGTGGCCTCAGCCGCCAAATAAGGGCATTTCCCCCAGTCCAGGGCAGGGGGTAGGGTTGACCATGCAACCGCCCACACACACACACACGAGTACACTCCTGACCATCAATGATGCATCATGGGTAACTCGGTCAGGGGTCACCCAGGTGCGTCCTCAGCAGTACTTGTAGGATGTACTATGGTGGTCTTTGTAGTTAGTGTCTGGCACGCATGACAGGGTCCGCAGGGGGGGGTGGGGGTTCAGCCGTCTGTCCACTGTAGTTATTCTGCACGTTCTGTTTGCACCTGACTCTTACACACACACATGCACACACCCACACACACACAAAGGAATGCATGTACACCCACACGAAAGCAGACACACACTCAAATGCACACATTGAAACACACACACACACACACACACACACACACACACACACACACACAAATGCACATACGCACGCACACACACAAATGCACATACGCACACACACACACACACACACACACACAGGAATACACACACATGAATGCACACACACACACACACACACACACACACACATTCACACGTACACACACACACACACACACACACACACACAAATAAAGACACAAACACACACACACACACACACACAAAGACACACACACACACACCCATGTTCCCCTGTTTGGTTTCATTAGGCGGGCGAGGGGGTCAGTGGAGATGCTCATGGGGGTCACCGCGGATGGACTCGTCTCATTGGTGGAAGGAGATGAAAGGGGAGAGGGGAGGAACACTGTGTGGCGGCACACACACACCTGCGCTCTCACACGCCGGACGGAAATAGCGCGAGGCCACCTGGGTTAGGCGGTCCGCAACGCCATTACAGTCTGATGTCCCTGCTGGGGGAACGGGGGGCTTTTATTGGAGGGGGAGTGCTGATGCATGCTGGGAGATTCTGACCCTGGCATGTCTGTAAGAGCGTGGCTGTGGAGGATCATGCTAAGGGGACGGTCGTGTTGTATTTATCCCTTAGCTCTCACAGCTGTTTCATAGCTGTTGACATAGGTCGTGAGGCGTGCTGACTCAACCCACGAGCCAGGCGCTATGTGATGTGGGTAAAGATGTGGGCATCGCACCCGGCAGTGACCCGGGTTAGGTTCAGAGCTGTGAGTGCCGGGTTCTCTTACAGCTCCCTGCTATCTGTCCTCTCTCCTCACCAGACGTCGTCATTTAGAAGCCAGCTTATATTAACTTTTCAATTCCTTTCCAGGAAATAAGGTATATTCTTATCTGGTGCTTAACGCCAGAAATTAATAACATTTTAAAATCCGAATCCCACCAAAATAAGTTAAATAACCCGAGCGGCCGACCTATTCTGTTCTTCTTGGGTAAGGGAGGGTAAAGATGCATCACCCTAATTTGCATTAATGAGCACGTAGCGTCTGAGCTGAGGTTATTATCGGTGGGGGTTTAATTGGTGCTGCTAATGACACGGCATAATTGAGGTAAAGGTTAACTCATCATGTTTTAAAACAAGCACAAAGCCGAACCGCATTCACCTGGGCTCGATTCTAATCACACCAATTAAGAGCGGCATATGCTTATGGTGTGTCGGTGCATTAATGAGCAGATAGGAGGAGGACAACGAGAAGGTAAGACCTGACTTCCTGTTGGCTCTACTCCGGAGAGCAGGACGGGTCGCCGGGGGGGTAAGAGGCCTCCATCATCCCAATCAGTGTCTGGTTCAGACCGGAGCGGGGGGTTCTGATTGGAGCATCAAAACACGCTGCTCAGCCATTGGCTTGCAGCGGGCGTCCGGGGGGCGGGGTGATTTCTGATGCATTGTGGGTAAGGGACATGGAGGTTCTCAGTGAGGAAAGCGTCTCGTTCTCAGCGGGAAGACTGCCTTTCGGGACGGGTGTGGAGGGCCTGGGTGGTCCGGCTGAGAGAGAGAGGAGAGGATCCTGGGTCATAGCGTTATCTTATCACAGGAAACAGCTATCGCTCCACTCTCGTACTTCCTGTGATCTGTGTGCTGGGTAACAGTCTGCAGAACAAAGACGAAGAACATGACAAGAAGTAGAACGACAACAACAACCACAAGAAGTAGTTCAGAGCTCACCTAGACTCTGCATAGCCTCCCCCCTTACCTCCCCCCCCACACCCCTCTTACACACTAATTATGTGAACGTCCTGGCACTAAAAGTACACACTTATTGTATGTTGTACGTCATAGAACTTAAAAATAGTACTTAGCATTGTGTAGCATCTTATCCTAGCTCTCATTGTTGTATACAGGGAATGATGGTTAGTGCTTGGCACTTGGTTCTATTAACATCCTTACTGTACAGACAGCGATATATTGTTGTTTCTCATTCTTCTGACAAATGTACTTGTTGTGATTCGCTTTGGATAAAAGCGTCTGCTAAATGCCCTAAATTGAAAATCAAAATCGAAGAGCAAATATGTAGTTGGGACTTATTACCGGACAAAGTAATAACTAAAAGATGTAACAAAAACAGACGTATCTTTAGTCTGGCTGACGGGCCTGCCCTCTCTCTCTCTCTCTCTCTCTCTCTCTTTCTTGCTCATTCAGACCATTCTGTTGCAGGCTTGTTTCTTGGGGTTCTATAGTTGTGTGTGCTGATGAGTCAGAGGACTGCGGGGGGACATGTCCCCGGGACATGTCTGTTAAGACAGGAGAGAGGCTCTGGACAGAGGAGATTAATAACAGAACGTCAGAAATATAATGTTTGAGAGGGAAACCTGCTCACCCCTGAAAATAACGCTTATGATTAAATCAGAGTTAGACTCGGAGCGCACAAAGATAAAAATAATGACATGAATCCGATAAAGTGAGGATAGGCATCAGGAAACAGCTGAATCAGAGGGCTATAAAACGATGAACAACCAAGAGAAATCCTAAAGGTCTTAATAGTGCATAGAACGAAACATAACAGGGTTTGACCGTGGTGAGGGTGTTCAACTCAACAGCCAAAAGGCACTGGGTTTGATTCCCAATGTCAACAGCCTCACCTTCAGCCGTCCTTGAGTCAGACGCCTACCTGTTCCTTAATGACCTCTGTTAATGGTCTCTGTTCTGTCTAACCCCTACCTTCTCCTTGATGACTTGTCTCAGTTCTGTCTAACCCCTACCTGCTCCTTAATGACCTGTCTCTGTAGTGTCTAACCCCTACCTGCTCCTTAATGACCTGTCTCTGTAGTGTCTAACCCCTACCTGCTCCTTGATGACTTGTCTCGGTTCTGTCTAACCCCCACCTGCTCCTTAATGACCTGCATCTGAAGTCACTGCATGTGACTTTGGATGAAGGCTGAAACTACTAACTAGTAAATACAGTTCCTGTCTGGGTTACTCCTTTTAATAATATTCAATAGTTTGTGTTCATTTGCATACATACATTATATATGTAAATGCTTCATTATAACCCTGCCTTAAAGTTTGTGTTAGAATTAGTTTTACTTACTGAATGTTATACACAAAAAAAACACAACCTGCAGCGAGAGATTCACTCAACTGTGCAGCCCCCCCCCCCCCCACGCCCCACATCACCACCCCCCCTCCCCCACATCATCCCCCCCCCACCTCCCATCCCTGCTCTGTCTGCACATCATTGCATTACTTATTACTTATACTTGGAAAAGCCCAGGTGGGGCAGACAGGTGGGGTCGACCGGCCTCCCCCTCTCCCCCCCACCCCCCCTTCCCCAGCAGTCATCCTGACGGTGGGCCACTGGGTGGAGGTGTCCGTGGGGGGAGGGGGGCGGTGGGGTGTAAAGCCTTATTGGCCCCATGCCATCGGCCATGGTGACTCTCGGTGAGACTGAATGTCAAAATATAAAAAGGTCAAATTTGAGAGATGGAAATGCTGTGAAAGGTCTGAGGCGTGTTCAGAGGTTTATCACCGGCCCCGCGGGACGGGACATTTGACTGGACGGACGGACGGCATTGCTAGGGAGGGTCTCTTCCTGTCCCTTTCTCTCGCGCTCTCGCTCTCTCGCTCTTGCTGCCTCTCTCTCTCTCTCTGCCTCTCTGTCTCTTCCCGTTACTGTCTCTCTCTTTCTTTCTCTCTCTCTCTCTCTCCATCTCTCTGTCTCCATCTCGAGCCATGTATTAAGGGGAGACCTTGCCATGTACTACAGTCTGCAGTGCTTCACCTACAGAAACAGAACGTAGACCTACAATTACAGGCATACTCTCGTTGTTCATTGAACATTGTCATTGTTCCAGGAGAGGAAACAAAATGACTCCACTCAAATATATGGAGTTCTGGTTCTTCTATTAAAAAACACGTAAATGTCAAGGTGTTTAGTACGTAGTGTTTATTCTACAGTGAGAAGTGGTTATTCTGCACATTTAGATTCATAATTCTTAATGAGATTCAGTGTAGCGATAATGATTACAAACTAAAGCGCAAAAGTTGGAGATTCACTTCAACTCCTGGAGAAAAATTAATATAATTAAAAAAACTTGATTTTCAAATTGCCACGGCAAGGGTAAACATAGGTGAAGCTCGTTATGCAAATTGTGCTAATCGCTGGGCGTGTGTAGCACTCTGCACACGAGCGACGCGGGGAAGTGAAGCACACATCTGTGAATTAAATCGAACCGTGATTCACGCTACACACCACACCCTCACTAACCCCGGCGGCGCTGGGAAAGCAGTCGATTTTCTATCCAACCGAAGCAATTTAAAATGCTGCATCCGCCGTGCCTGTAAGGGTACAGACACCTGGAAACATCGCTCTCCCTGGGCGGTGGCGCCTGATGCTGTTGTTGTCTTACGTAGTCCTCGTGTAGGATTAGCGTAGCATTAGCGTCGACATAGCCTGGTGACGCTAATGTTACGCTGGGACTATGAACAACAACTGCAACAACAGACACCCAGGTCCCCATCGTTCTCCCTGGGCGGCTGTGTTTGTTGTTGTTCATAATCCCAGCGTAGCATTAGCGTAGAATTAGCCCGGTGACGCTAATTCTACGTTAATTCTATGCTACGCGAAGCATTAGCGTAGCATTAGCGTCGCCGTAGCCCGGTGACAACCTGCTTCGTTATGTCATCATGCTGGGACTGGTTTCTTATTTAGCTCAGCTCAGCTGTCTGCTGGCCCACTTAGCCTGACGCTAACAAAGGGAAACTTTCCGCTGTCTGCGGCATCAGGGAGAGTCAGGCTTGAGCCCCAGACACACACAGTTATGTAGTTGTAGAAGTCACGACCCCGCCCTACCCCTATACCCCCCCATCATCATCCTCCTCAGTGACTCAGCTCACACCCTCCAGATTCCTAAAGAGGAGACTCTTATCGTTGCCATTGGTTGCAAGAATCCATTTGTAACTATTGACTGTGTGTTACTATTAACCGTGTGTAACTATGAACCGTGTGTAACTACAACACTACAACCATGGTTACTGCGTAACACATAACATGCGTGTGTCTTCATCAGCCATATGTCATAATGACCATATCTAAAACCATGTGTCGTCCTGAACCATGGGTAACCAGTAACTATGTCTAACCAGTACAGCCTAAAGCCATGTTCCCGTTCACGTACCCAAGTACGTGAGTTCTCCTTGGTGTCTCCTAAGCTCTGTCCAGCTCCACTAACACGACCACATCGCTCCCTCCCTCTCGTCGGATGGACGGATGGGGGGGCGTTCAGCCAGCTGCAGGGCTCTGAATTATACATCACTCTCTTAGGGCCCGGCCCTCCGTGCTGAGGGGGGAGGCGGCCTCAGACGCCTGAGGGGGGAGGGGGGTGTTTATATATGGTAAATGGACTGCATTTACAGTATGTAGTGCTTTTCTAACCAGTGGCCACTCAAAGCGCTTTACAATATTGCCTAACATTCACCCATTCATGCACACATTCACACACCGACGGCGGAGTCAACCACGCAAGGCGACAGCCAGCTCGTTTGGAGCGGTTAGGGTGAGGTGCATGGGCGTCAGTTTGGTTTGAAATGTGCTGGGGACAGAGATGCATTCGAAAGTGCATTTTCAGAAGTGCTGGGTACAATGAGGATGCAATCTTTTTTTTCTCTTTAATGCAGGTAATGAAAGGTTCTGAAAGACGGCATACCCATGTAGCTTACTAATGAAAAAAAGGGTGTCATCCCTATGTTCCCCGGGTCCTATGTTACCCGCTTTGTATGTGACCGGGGAGCGAATGTGTTTTTCGTAGGTGGAATCCGGAAGAATCATGAATATTAGGGTTACGGTCAGTGGCGGATGCAGAACATGACAGATGGGTGGGCCTGGATTAAGTCGGGGTGGGCCTGAATCTAGGGTGTCCCAAAATCAAAGCAGTTGTCCTGAATCCTGAATTCAGAAGCACCACTAAAGGGACAGTGTTTCCCATACATAGACATAATTGATTCTGCTTTTTTTTTCCCCCAGCGCGATTTGATAATAGCCTATAACTATCATTCCATTTATTCATCTGAATGCTGTTCCTCGTTCACACACACGCATGCGAGTGCCCTATGAGTCTTATCATTAAGAACTAACTTTAAATAATTAATATTGCGCTGAATCATTTCAAATGCTTCTTCTTGCTTTAAAACTGTCTCAACAGGTGACTCTGAAGAACAACAGATAAGCATACAGGTATATTTAACCTAGAATCAGAAAGTGTGAGTTGCTGCCCGCTTCACACACCGCGCTGACCGACTCCACCGAACACCATGACACTCGATCCACAAATTAATTAAACGCCTGTCCCTAATAGACGCAGGTCCTCAATAAAGGCAGGGTGCTTTCAGTGATTTAAGCAAATAAACGCCAGGGGTATTATTAGAAGTTTTACGGTAGTTATCAGGATTACTTGTTATTTTTCTCTTTTTACCATGTTATAGATAAAATACACCACATACAGTCGTAATATCCATGTTTTACTATACAGTTTTTTTTTTTTTCTTTTTCTGATTGGGCGGGCCAGCTGTCAATCAGGGCGGGCACGGGCCCATCCAGGCCCGCCCACAGCTCCGCGCCTGGTTACGGTTAGGGTTAGGGTGAGGGTTACGGTTATGGTTAGGGTTAGGTTTAGGGTGAGGAGTCAGCGTGTGAGTTTGCCTGACAGGCTGCCTGTCCAATCCTAGTGTTTGAGGCGGAACCTTTTCCGGATTCCGCCTACGAAAAATACTGTCGCGATCGGGGAACATAGGACCCGGGGAACATAGGTACGCTCCCAATAAAAGGTATACAAAAAACTGATGTCTGACACGTTTTATGAAGAAAGCGTTTCCAAAAAGCATTGGACATATTCTATGACCCACTATTGTCACGCTACCAACACAAACAAAGAGTTAGGAAAGCAAATTAACTACGTGTTTAAGTTGTGAAGGGGCAAACGTGTGGCTACACACAGCACTACAGATGTCGAAACAGATTGAAAAAGCAAAAGATATTTGTTGCACAGCTGAATGCTGTATCACATCATGAGCTGGCTGTTCTCAATTCACAACACGCATCCATCCAATCTACATCAGGCATTCTGACCAAAACTCATGCACTCCCCACCACGATTATTCCACTAATTACTCCACTATCGTCATCTCTACTACCCAATACTGTATGAACGCAAACCATGGATAAGTTAGGCTACTTGGTGGTGGCTATGGCTAACTTCAATCGAGTTAAAACAGCCGACCACTTGAGTGCAAAAAAACACAAAACACCTCACCACAGCACCAGCAAATCTTAAGCAATAAATATCGCATCTTACCTTTATTTATGTGGCAGTGGTCTGCAGATACATCCCGTGGTGTAGCCTGCCACATCCATTTAGTTCTACAGGTTATCGCTCTGTATGTCCATGGTACTACCAACCTGCTCTGGTGCTTTTTACCTTCATGTATTCAGGCTAAAATGACTTGATTGTCTGATGCCTCATCATTGCATCCCAGCCAAAGAGTATTGGTATTAATACCTCATTCATTGTCCAAGCCAGGCTGGCAGCTCATACAAAAATAAGTAAGGGATAATTTATAGAACGCCGGTCATTATCGGGAAAATAAGCCCCGACAGGGCGGACAGGGCGAACCGGACACCGCGCGATGCTAAGGTGTCTCGCCCTGAAGGGGCTTGTTCTCAGGCCTGGCGATTGTCATAGGCAAACTAGGCGATCGCCTAGGGCAGCAAAATGTGTTGGGGGCGCCCAAATGAAACATGTCTATTAAACATGAACATCCTCCCCCTGTCAACAATCCTGATCGCGCGCCCCCCCGTCAACAATCCCGATCGCGCGCCCCCCGTCAACAATCCCGATCACGCACCCCCCCGCCTTTTTTTTGTGTGTCTTTTTACAATTCATTTGTTATTACCATTCGTAGTGTTAATCAGCAGAGAAATAGTCCGCCAAAGACGTTGATGTTGCTTAGCAACCAAATACGCTGGGGTTGATAAGTTACCGGACTACTTGCGGAGTGATACGAGAGACGTGAATCAGAGCCACTTTCCTTGACAGCGGACATTATGCAACGGTCAATTATCGAAAAATAATTCACCACTGCAAGTCGGGAAGGACCATGCAAGTGAACAGCGCATACCACAGCATTGAGAAGAGCCGTGTAATAATCCATAATAATTAAACTCAAGTTTTTTGTCTTTTTAAGTGGTGGGTACAAAATTAATCTTGACGAAAACTGGTGGGGACTCGTGCCCAGCGTCCCCAGCGTAACTGACGCCTATGGTGAGGTGCCTTGCTCAGGGACACCTCAACACTCTTAGGAGGTTAGGAGGAGCCGGGGATCGAACTATTAACCTTCCGTTTACCATCCAACCCGCTCTACCTCCTGAGCCACATGCCATTGAAAAGGTGGTGCTTTTAATCTGCATTAATGTAGACATTGGACTTGCAGTCTCTCCTAGTGGCTGTGGTCAGGATGGGTTCCCTGCACTGAGAGAGAGCGTGCTGATTGAAATGCTCCCACTTAGCCTGGTGATTGGTAGTGATTGGCGGGGGCGGTTGTGATGTCGTTCACAATAAGGTGGGCGGGATAAGTGATGATTGGCCCTGACGTGGCTGCGAGCCAGTCGGTCACTTCCTATTTATTGAGCACACTCACACACATACACACAGGCAGACACACAAACACATACACACACACACAAACACATGCAGACACATGCACGCTTACGCGCACAAAGGAAAACACATGCACACTCACAAACCCACACAGGGACACACACAGACACACGTACACACATATCCAACCACACACGCAAGCATACACACACACCAAGCAGACACACGCACACACACACACACACACACATACCTGAACACACACACATTCACACACCCTCCGACGCAGACACACCCTCCCACGCAGACACACACACACACACACACACCTGAACACACAAACACACACACACACACATTCACACACCCTCCCACGCAGACACACACACACACACACACACACACGCACACACACACACCCTCCCACACACACATTCACACACCCTCCCACACACACACACACACACACTGTTGTCCTTTCGCTGAACTGAAGCTTGCTGAACTTGACAAGCTGAAGGCTTCTCTTAAATATAGCATTAGTTCTGTGTAGTTATTCAATGCTGGGGTCTATCCGTGCTGTGTGGCCCTGACACGATCCATAGCTGCTTGGTTTAAACACGGCTTCTGTGGAGGTGTACCAATGCATTAGCATAGCTACAGAGGCGATTGTTATTTATTAATAGCAGGGGAGACCTTTTCATTCAAAGGCTGGTGGATGCCTACAGGTAGACGTGGTCGTCACGGGGACGGAGTAGATCCGGTTTATTCTGGCTGAGAGTCGGACGCTCTGCCCAACCGCACTATCCCGACCACAGGATCGGCGACGGCGATGAACAGGTAGTGGATGATGGTGGTTTGTGGTTTGATGGAACATTGTATGTTGTATGTATGTGTGTGTGTGTGTGTGTCTACGTCTGTATGTATGTGTGTGTGTGTGTGTCTAGGTCTGTGTGTGTGTGTGAGTCTAGGTCTGTGTGTGTGTGCATATGTCTAGGTCTGTATGTGTGTGTGTGAGTCTAGGTCTGTGTGTGTGTGTGTGTATGTCTAGGTCTGTGTATGTGTGTGTGTATGTGAAGGAAATGCGATCGGTTAAGTGAGGAGAGACACTGGGATGTAATACTGTGGAACTTACGAGATTGAGGAAAAATGGTCGAAACCAAACCCACCGCGCGGATAACGAGGTCACCGGGACCTCATCCAGTTATCTCCTGGTGTCGTGGCTTACTCCTGAAGCACATTGTAGTCTAGCGTGGCAGGAGTTAGCCTAGCAAGGGTTAGCTTGCTGATATCCCAGCTCTCTGATC
Organism: Micromesistius poutassou; assembly: GCF_964030765.1. Classification (NCBI taxonomy): domain Eukaryota; kingdom Metazoa; phylum Chordata; class Actinopteri; order Gadiformes; family Gadidae; genus Micromesistius; species Micromesistius poutassou. The sequence continues at coordinate 7,806,677 of NC_140272.1, forward strand.
GTGCAATCGAGGCTATCAGCCGATACGGTTGAGTTCATGCGTTAAGACTACAACATTACCATCTGATCTGGGTCGGATCCCCAGTCTCCAGAGCAATGGACCTCCCGTGTGAAGAGTAAGACCTCCTCCAGCGAGACGCTGAACCCTTCCTGCTCCGTATCCGAACTGAGTGTGAATCCCTTTGAGTTAAATTGTGTAGCGGCTGCCTGGTGACCTCATGGTAGTAGATACGGATGTAGATGCAGCTACAGAGGAGTGGCGTGCGTGTGATGGTTCATTCAGAGGGCCATCCTGCACCAAGGCTCTCCAGGAGGGCTCAGAGGAGCTGACAGGGCTCAGAACTACTGCCGCCGTCAGGGCCACTGAGGGAGAGCTTCATTAGCTATGCAAATGCAGTCAAACATGATTCCCCTTATCATCATTTGCACCTTTGCCTTTGATGGTGGGATGTGGGGGCCGTCTCGACAGGCCCCCCTGGGAGGCAGGGGTGCCCTGATGCAGGGTGCTGGTTCAACAAACTTGCTTGTTGTTGGTTCTTTTTGTTCTGATTAGTAACACCGGCAGCGGAGGTGTCTTGTTTTTCTGATCTGTCAGCAGCTGGCGGTTGGACCCGTGTTGATCTCAGCAAGTTTTTAAATGTTACCGTGAAATGTGTTGATATCATAGGGCAGGAATTGAATTATACATCAGGCCACAGAGTGAGATGTTAATTAGGATCACAACAGACAGAAGCAGCACTTTAAGCAGAGAGAGGTTTATATAAATGAACCGTACGTCCCGTATAATTGACTCTGTTAGGAAGTTGGAAAGGTTAAATCAAAAGTTATTTATTTTTTCTAAAAAACACTAATGTGTAGATTCTGACATTTTTCTTATGTAGTAATACGAAAAATGTCATTTTCTTCAGGGTCAAGGTAATTGGGATTGTATTTCCCTCAGGCGCAGTGAGTCCTTTACAGGCCGTTCAATAGACATTCATGTTGTTTTTGTAAACAGGGTTTCAATTAAAATCCCGATGGTGAATCAGTGACCCCTTCAGTGTGTTTCCTCGAGTCTTGATGTCCGGGGTCCCCCACAACTAACCCCATCCTGCTCCCAACAAGCCGCTCCCTGGCACTGTGACACCGCCGTGTGTGTGTGAATGTCTGTATCACAAAGCGACGCATGAGTTGTTAAGTTCGTCCGCTGACGACTCACAACATGCTGTCGGTTTGTACACTCTGTAGCTTCGGACTCTTGCTGGTCACAAAATAATTCAAAATAATAGAAATAATAATTAGAGAATAAAAGTACTGTTTGGAATCTGAAATATAGATTCCTCCCATGGGTAGCAGAAGAAGGGACATGGATGCCAGGAAATGAAACCAGAACAATCTCCTAGCTGGTAGCTCTGTTCTCTCCATCGGAGAGTAGTGAGCGATGTTGACATCGATGGACGCTACAGGACTACGCTACATCGGACCTAGTTGTGTTCCAGTTGCAGCAGAGGAGGAGACGCATTGGTCCCATTAATTACCTCCCAATCAGGGAGCCCCCACTCCTCACACAGCGATGGTGGGGCGGCATGTGGCTCAGGAGCTAGAGCGGGTTGGCTGGTCACCGGAAGGTTACTACAGTAGTTTGATCCCCAGCTCCTCCTAGTTGAGTGTCGAGGTGTCTCTGAGCAAGACACCTCACCCTTACTGCTCCCGGCGAGCTGGCTGTCGCCTTGCGTGGCTGACAATGCCGTCCAGTGACGGACTGGACGGTCTGGCATTTGGGCAGATGCCAGAAGGGCCGGCCCCACATTATCTATTCACCTCCCCCCCCCGCCAACAATCGTGTCCGCGCGCAACCAACCCCCCCGTCAACAATTGCACCCGCGGCCTGTTATAATGTGCAAATGCCAGGGCCGTTTTTTGATCCCAGTCCGTCACTGCTGCCGTCAGTGAATGGGTGAATGTTAGACAATATTGTAAAGCGCTTTGAGTGGCCACTGGTTAGAAAAGCGCTGTATAAATGCAGTCCATTTACCACTCCTCTGGTGGGGGGGGATTCCCGGGAACAGTGTGGCACCCAGGCGTTGCCGTAGTACCCGACCCGGGGTCCTGGAGATCCGGGTCTGGACGGGCCCCTGGACCGGTAGGTCGGCGGGGCCGGCACACACTGCTCCTCTGCTGCGGTGATTGGCAGCTAGCGTAGGGTAATGAGGAGATGAATAATTTAATCTCCTGCTGTAATTGAGCCGTTTAGTGGACTCCTCGCCCGAGAGGACTTTGAGGTGAAGACGGGGCGACTGCGCCGTGTGTGACCTTTCATAAAGATTTATTATTATTAACTCAGCCTACTGTAGCTGTGTGTGAGTGTGTTTGTGCATGTGGGTTTGTGTTTTTGTCTATGTGTGTGTCTATGTATGCGTGCGTGTGTGTGTTATTGTCTAGGTGTGTGTGTGTGTGTAGATCTTTGTGAGTGTGTGTCTATCTTTGTGTGTGTGTGTGTGTGTGTGTGTGTTTGTGTGTCTAGATCTGTGTGTGTGTGTGTGTGTGTGTGTGTCTAGATCTGTGTGTGTGTGTGTGTGTGTGTGTTTGTATGTGACGTCGACGTGTCTAGGTCTCTGTGTGTGTGTCTTTTTATGTGTATTGTCTAGGACTGTGTGTGTGTGTGTGTGTGTGTGTGTGTGTGTCTAGGTCTGTGTGTGTCTGTGAGTCTGTGTGTGTGTGTGTTTAGCTGTGTCTATGTCTGTCTCTGTATGTGTGTATATGTCTCTGTATGTGTGTGTGTGTGTGTGTGTGTGTGTGTGTGTGTGTGTGTGTGTTTAGCTGTGTCTATGTCTGTCTCTGTATGTGTGTATATGTCTCTGTATGTGTGTGTGTGTGTGTGTGTGTGTGTGTGTGTGTGTTTGCCTGGAGGCCTGCTGTCTGGTGTAATGAATGCAGCCGCTACAGAGACGGCCCTCCAGAGGGAAATCACCATAATGTTTTTTCATTAGGATCCGACCCCAGCGGCCGCCGCCGTTGGTTCGGAGTCCCTCCATACATCGTCATCAGGGCAGACACACTCTGTATAATTACCAGGAGCCCCCCCACCCCACCCCACCCCCCCCCCCCCACCTGCTGTTTACTGAATCAATACCACCGCCAGGACGCACACGTCACCTTCTTGGACACACTTTATGTTTTGAGGGCGGCATGAGGCTCAGGAGGTTGCTAGTTCGATCCCCGGCTCCCCCTAAGCTGAGTGTCGAGGTGTCCCTGAGCAAGGCACCTCACCCTAACTGCTCCTGACGAGCTGGCTGTCGCCTTGCGTGGTTGACACCGCCGTCGGTGTGTGAATGTGTGTATGAACGGGTGAATGTTGTTATTGTAAAGCGCTTTGAGTGGCCACTGGTTAGCAAAGCGCTATATGAATGCAGTCCCTTTTCCGTTTGATTTATCCCCTCAAACCTTTCCGCAAAACAAACGTGTGTTCACTTTAGGAGGAGAGGTGCTGTGGGTGGAGGTTCATTTATTACTCTGCTTTTGTTTTGCTGCGTCGTGTCTTTCGGTTCCAAGGGGTTTGACGTCTGTTGATAGCATAACATATCGTGTATCATAGCTTAGCGTTAATACTGAGTGGCCTAGCGAGGTCTACTTTCCCGCTGTATCTATAGGCAGATATTATTTACGTTACTTCTCCCTAGGTTAGCGTTTTATAGCTAGCATCCTATTACTGCAGTAATAGGATGCTAATTATCGTTCTAGCATGCGTCTTACATATACTGTATATATATATATATATATACTATATATACTATATTTACCTGCACTGAAGCAACCAATAAGAAATGCTTTTGCTCTTCAGTTCGGTCTGGAAATAATCGAAATGTGTGTTGTTTCTCACGGAGAGCCCAGTTGCTCCCATCGTTTCCATGTCATCGACCAGCAGAAGTAATCGTTTGATCGTTAATGTTGGATTGATTACAGCTGCGCTCAATACCCAGGTCATCATGAGTGCTGAGGGGAGTCACCGGGGCCGTGCCTCATGGGAAACACACATCTGGGGCCTCATGTACAAAGACTTGCGTGGATTTCTGACTAAAACTTTGCGGACGCCAAAATCTGGAAAGTTGCTGCGCACAAATAAATCCGGATGTATCAATCGTAAGCACGATTTCACGCAGATTCTCTTTGTACATCCCAATTAACGTGAAATTGAGCGCATATGCACGAGCCCGTCTCTCCACCCAGTCTCCTCCCTAATTTTATATGCTAATTCGTATAAATAGGCCTGCAGTAGTGCACTCGTTAGGAGAAAGGAGAACATGGAGAAAGGAAGAAAAAATAACTTTAGTGAATGCGAGGTGGAGGTGCTGATTTCGGAGGTAGAGGCCAGAAATACGATCTTGTTTGGCTCTCTTTCCTCCGGAATCAGCACCAAAAGCAAAAAACTGGCGTGGGAAAACGTTGCCAAGTCGGTCAATGATGTTGGGGCGAAAAGCCGAACTGTGGCTGACATAAAAAAAAAGTGGTCGGACATCAAGGTGGACGTAAAAAGAAAGGTCTCTGCTCTGACCCCGGAGAAGCGTGGGTCAGAGCGCAGCGGAGCGGAGTCTGGGAGCTCGCCCTATTTGAGCAAAGGGTGGCAGCTGTGATTTGGGATCGGCTCTTTTTTGTCCAAAAAATCATAATAGTCGCGGAACACCCGTTAATTTTGAATGCGACCATCTTCTAACAAGGCCAACACTGCCATTGTCAACCTATCGATTATTGCCACATTTTGCGCATGCTTTTATATTCTCATTTATTTGGATGCATGCTGACGATAGGTTGTATCCATACACCAAATGTGTCAATAATATGTACATAATTCGAAATTGGCCGACTGGTTCATTGATGGATTGATTTTAAGTAACAATGGCTTGTGCTTACTCCACTCAACATCACATAATAATATTGCAGTCAAGAATTTCACAACAAATGTGTGAAGAGAGATCATATGTCATGCGTGGTCCGGAAAATATGTAACGTTTAATAAACAAGCCATCACTGAAAATAATATTGCTGGGGGTTCCTTTTAATTCCAATATTGACAATTTAGTTTTATGGGTCTGTTTAAGTTTAGCCTAACAACAGTGTCACATTATGCGTCTCGACAACAATAACGCATGATTGAAGCGCATTTAAGATCACGCATTCCGACGTTCAAATCCACTTTGAACTCGCCTCATATTGCAATATTACTTCATGACTCGTGATTGCGTAGGCTTAATGTTGTTGCGCTGCATTGCCTCTATGTGCCGCCAACTGACAAAATGCAGCAGAAATGTGCGTAAGCCAGGCATTTAGTTTGCGTGGAGAACCGCACTTTCTCACGTCAAGTCAGTCTTTGTACATCCGAACGTTTGCGTGAGAAGTTGCTTACGCAGCTTTTTTGTGCGTAAGCAAGCTTTGTACATGAGGCTGGTCCCTAACACAGCAGACGACTTCAGGGTTCACCTGGACCCTGCATAGCCTCCCCCCTTACCCCCCCACACCCCTCTCTGTTGTATACAGGGAATGGGTTAACCTAGCGATGGTTAGTGCTTGGCACCGACAGAGATATGTTGTTTCACTTTCTAATGTAAATGTACAAATGTACTTATTGTAAGTTGTGTTGGATAGCATCGTCTGCTAAATGGTGAGAGAAATTGCGGTCTGCAACTCACACTCCAAGTCCTGGAAAAGTTGGGATTCTTCCCTGGCTTAAAGTGGTCCACCAATCACAACCCTCCCACAAACACTTCCCTGTTGTGAGCCAACTTTTCTGTTTTCTTCTTCCTGATCTCTCTTTGACCAAACCCCCCCCCGCAACCCCCAGCACAGCCCGGCGCTCTCACGCTCCTCAGGCCGGGCGTGATTGGAGGGGTGTAGTAGTGGATGACCTCCTAATCACAGCTCTGACACACTCATCATCTCAGCGAGCAGCCTGACCCTGACCCTGGCCCCCCCCCCCCCCCCCCCCCGTGGTGCCCCCCCCTCCCCCCCGCGGTGCCTGGTGTAAACAGGCTCCGCACGCTCCTCTCTGACTCCTGCAGTCAGGGGAGACAAGAGGGCCCGCTGTGGAGGGCGACACAGTCAGTCCCTGGAAGAAAGGGAAAGAAGCATCTCTCTCTCTATTCTTACTCTGTCTCCATTCAGCGCCCATTCAATCCACCGTCCTTTCTCACTGGAAGAACCCCTTCTGTGCTTCAATGGCGAACCTTTCCTTTATGCACATACTGTATAGACAGGTACTTGATGGATATATATATATATATATATATATATATATATATATATATATATATATATCGGATTTGCTTCCTAGGGTTCTATACGGGAGGGCGAGACAAAGGAACGAGGAGTTTGTTCTCTCTCATTTTGCTGGTGTGTGCTGCGTGCTGAGTGTGTGTATATGTGTGAGAGTGTGTGTCTGTGTGTGAGAGTGATAGTGTGTGTGTGGTTGTGTGAGAGTGTGTGTGGTTGTGTGGAGTGTGTGCGCGTGACTGACGCTCTGTATTCCACTGACTGACGCTTCTCCTCCTCCTCCTCCTCCTCCCCTTCCTCCTCCTCCTCCTCCTCCCCTTCCTCCTCCTCCTCCTCCTCCTCCCCTTCCTCCTCCTCCAGATCCCCCAGGAGCTACGCCTCCACGGCCCCCGAGCTCAGCGACAACACCCGCTACGACTTCTTCTCCCGGGTGGTGCCCCCGGACACCTACCAGGCCCAGGCCATGATGGACATCGTGAAGGCCATGCGCTGGAACTACGTGTCCACCGTGGTGTCAGAGGGCAACTACGGCGAGAGCGGCGTCGACGCCTTCGTCCACAAGTCCCGCGAGGATGGTGAGTTTGGGGTCTGTTGGTGGTTTGAACTTGTTCTTCACGGATTCACGGAGGAAGAACCAGGGAGGTTTAATGGTTTAATGGTCCGTTAAAGAGAAAGAGTTGGGAATCTGAAAAAAGGTTTACAATAAAAAAAGTTTGGAATCGTAAAAAACGTTTACGATAAAAAAAGTTTGGAATCGTAAAAAAACGTTTACGATAAAACGTTGGCTACACAGTATAAGAGCATTTAAAGCATCCGAAACAGAATAATGTTCGAATTAGAAATATGATTCATAATTATGACTGCAGTTTTACAGCACATTTAAAAATAAGAAAGTTACAAAACTTCCCTCACAAGTCACTACATTTTTGTCGCAACAATAAAAACGCCCAAAATTCTCCCAAACCTACGAGTGACCAACTTAATGACCTCAATGTTCGTGGGTCTGCCAGTCTCGCTGAATCAGGTTGAAGGAGTATCAATCAGAGAGCTTCAGAACAGGAGAACCAGCCTGTAGGTCAGACCCCCTTAGAACAGGACAACCAGCCTGTAGGTCAGAACCATTAGAACAGGAGAACCAGCCTGTAGGTCAGAACCATTACAACAGGAGAACCAGCCTGTAGGTCAGAACCATTAGAACAGGAGAACCAGCCTGTAGGTCAGAACCATTACAACAGGAGAACCAGCCTGTAGGTCAGAACCATTAGAACAGGAGAACCAGCCTGTAGGTCAGAACCATTACAACAGGAGAACCAGCCTGTAGGTCAGAACCATTAGAACAGGAGAATCAGCCTGTAGGTCAGACTCCTTCGGAACAGGAGAACCTGTAGGTCAGCCTGTATGTCAGGAGTGACCCCCTTAGAACGCGGGAACCAGGCATCCCTTCCCCCCTTCAAGAGCTCCGGTTCACCTGGGGTTCAGTGCCCGTTTAACCACGTTCCTCCGCTCCCACTAAAGACTTTAATTAATAAGGATGGGCCCTGGCATGGCCCTGGGTGTGGGCGCGGGGCCCTTGGCCGGGAGCGCAGACAGGGAATGGGCTCCGGAAGTTCATCAATCTGCTCCTTGATGGCCTCCACCACTTTAACCCCGTTGGCACCCAGTCCTGGACGTCTCCCGGCCTGAATTAGTGCTGTGGTCGGAGGTGGTTATACGGCCCAATCAGGATCAAATATTTAACAGGACTGGGGTGTAAAGGAAGCTTATGTCTGCGCATTTACATCCAGTGTCTGCACACCGGCCCGTAGAAGCTGCGGATGTGGCTGGTGCCAAGGTGATTGGAAAGTAGGAGTACATTCTCGTAAATTATTTACACAAAACATTGTTTTTGTGTTTTTGTTGTTTGTCGTTTTTATATCGACACTGTTTTATAGACTACGGTATGCGCTGTAATGGGCTTGTAGCATTCAAAGATGTTGTTTTTATGGAGATGGCATCACCACAAACAACATTTCCTTGTTTCGTACCTGTATCCATCGGCAGACATGTTTGTTAATGAGTCGTTTGAAGCCAGCGCTCCGATCAATACCGCAGCGAGCAGTGGGAACGGCAAAGCACGCGGCGTTCCAAGGATGACATGCTCGGGAATCAAAGCAAGGGCTAGCCGTGGTGTTGTTGTTTTTCCTGTGAAGCCACGGCCGGCGTGTCCACACAACAATCAATGAAAGCTCTCAGAGCCAGCCACCTCTTAACGGTTCAATCAGGAGGGTTCCGGAACAGATCCGCCAGGTCAGGAGGAGCGGAGAGGTCACGGAACATCTGAACAGAACCCATCAAACCCACACAACACAGTACCCCGGGTTCCCACTGTACCGGAACCGAGCGGTGATGACATAACGGGCGCCGCTGTGTGCAGAGAGCCCCGCTTAGAACATAATGTTGCATCTTGGGCCGCGACAATGGAGCCTCGTCGACACTTGTGTGCCCACGACGAGGGGAATCATAATGGACCGCGCTCATTTCATCCGCACCGCAACACCCACTGGCTGTGGGGCTTACAGGAATATGGCTAAATATTACACTCACATATCATGCCCACAACGATGGGACTTCCAAGTTTTCATTATAAGCCCCCCCGTTTCCCAGCGCGCACGCCGACGCGTTTTGCCGCGGGGCTAGCGGTAGCCTCGCTCATACCCAGCGACGCTGGAGCAAATTTCCATCCTTATTGCTGAGGGGTGTCCCCCGATTTGAATCATGGTTAACGCTAACACAAGAGAAGTCGCATGCGTCACACGGGACCGCGCCCCCCCCCCCCCCACCACCTATCATCATCATCATCATCATCATCGTCCTCTTCGTCGGCGTCACGTCCCAGGCGGACGGTGTATGTACAGGGGTAGTAGCGTAGCTCTTGACTTGCGGCGAGATCTCTTCACGGAGGATGCGAGTACGGAGGCGGAGAGGCCCGGGACAGGAGCGCTCGCTGTTAATCTCCACCCAGAGCTCGGCTTCCTCTTGTCTTCCGATGGGTCGTATTTGAATAATTGAACATCATTTATATTCATGAAGTCCTTTAAAGGCGCCCCCTAATGTTATGACTGCCCATTTGTAGCAATGCTGTGTTATCATCCTCATCCAATAGTGGAGGGAGAGAGAGAGAGAGAGAGAGAGAGAGAGAGAGAGAGAGAGAGAGAGAGAGAGAGAGAGAGATGGAGAGAGTGAGAGAGAGAGAGAGAGATGGAGAGAGAGAGGGAGACAGAGGGAGAGAGGGAGTGAGACGGAGAGAGAGAGAGAGAGAGAGAGGGAGAGGGGGAGAGAGAGAGAGAGAGAGAGGGAGGGACGGAGACAGAGACAAAGATGGAGAATCAGAGACAGGGAGAGAGCGAGGGAGAGACAGAAAGAGAGAAGAGAGAAAGAGAGTGAGAGAGGCATTAGTCTGTTCAAGTGAAGTGACTCCAAACAAGGCGTAACTTGTTACAAGGCGTAGCTTGATACATTTAGAGTAGGAGGAGTAGGGACAACATTTTGCTAGGTTGAAGATTTAAAATATGAATTCCTGTTAAACATATTATATTGATTGTTGCTAATCAATACATCAATACCAATAGGTTAGGAGACACTGTGAGTCTCAGGACACACACATGTGTGCTCAGAATCCAAAGGACGTTCTCCAGCTCAAACACGCTGTTGGGACGTGTACATGACTGTGTATACACTGTCACTTTAAATAAAGAGTGGTTCATCTGGTGTCCCCGGGACCCACAGCGTCTGGGTCTGAGACCTCTCCAGCAGGGTCAGAGCACTCTGGATCAATGAGAAGCACTTGTGCTGTCCACATGCCGCTCCTCTGCCTTCCCCTGCAGTCGTCCCCACCCAGTTTGATCCATCGCTCAGACTCCAAACGGGGTTAGATTTAGATTTCTCTGCGGCAAACTGTGGTAATATCTGGCACACTCTCCGTTTGCTGAAGTTTTCTTTCTATCCTCAAATCATGCGTCGTTGGCAAAGGTACAATGATGACAATTAATATGTAATGGTAGGGATAATAATATCCTGCTATCCAAACTTTTCTCTGTTTTCTCTCAGATAGTAAATCTAAAGTAAGTCTTTGCTGTGTTTTCTCCCAGATAGTCTTCCTTTTTAAATCTAATGTGAAACTTTTCTCTGTTTTCTCTCAGATAGTCATCCTTTTTAAATCTCAAGCGTTATTCTTTTCTATGTTTTCTCCCAGATAGTCAGCCCTTTTAAATCTCAGGCGTTATTCTTTTCTACGTTTTCTCACATAGTCTTTCTTTTAGATCTCAAGTGTTAGCCTCTACTAAGCTCCCGGTGTAGGTTGCGATACATACTGACAAGTGCATCGTGAGGGATTAGAATACACACAGAAACACATTGTCTATTCTAGATTCTGAAATGCACTGCAGTTCATCTTTCTACACTCTTCCAAACAACGCAGGCACATCACAGCAGACGGGGCTCACGGCGTCGGTTTCTAAAAGGCGCCTTGTCGCTGTAGACATGTCTGGGATGGCCTCTCGATACGACGGTATCTGAGGGCAGAGTCGCTCGTTCGTCAAGGACAGGTTTTGAGACGGTTTAATGTCTACAGCCGCTCTCCTCTAGAGACACACTGACGAGACGGAGCTAAGCCAAATTGACTCTTCAAACCCATTGAAATGTGTCTAGACTGGGAATAGAAAACGCCCCTGATAGTGAGACGCATCGTGGCTCCTCTCACGCAGCACGAAGTAGGTTGTTTAAATCTCCCAGGATGAGCACGGTAAACATTGCGTCGCTGTATCGTTTTACAGTTTCCATAACACTGAGCCCGGCGTTGAGATCCAGCGATTTTGAATACACAGACGCACGCAGAAAGCGTTTCTGGATGGTTCTACACAGCCGGTGAGTCCCGCTGAATGGGTTATTGTCTGGCTGCCAAGGGCTGCTCCCGCCGAGCACAACACTGGAGCACGATGACGACGGTCTGAAACCCGATTGTCCCGTTTGCGGTTGGGTTGTGTTAACATGGAGTAACTCCTGAACTCCTGTTGGGGGGGGTGGGGGGGGGGCCAGAGCCATCTGGCCCACTCTACCGAGGGAAGGTCTTTGAGGGACTGGGTCTTTGGCTTTAAATCCACTTTGCGTTACTTTTGCTGTCTCTGTATCTTCCTGTCTCTGCCTGTCTCTCTCCTTCTCCCCCTGTCTCTGTCTCTCCCTGTCTCTCTCTCTCTGTCACTCTGTCTCTGTCTCTCTCTGTCTCTCTGTGTGTGTCTCTCTCTCTCTCTAACCCACCCACAAGAGCTCTAGCAAATAAAGCCGAGCATAATAAAGGAAAATAACTAAATCTAGATTAAAATAAATATCTGTGGTGTTTGTTTTGGTTTCCTGGTAAACAGCAACAGTAGCTGGGGTATCCATGCCACAAACAGCCCTCTGTTGAGTGTGTGTGTGTGTGTGTGTGTGTGTGTGTGTGTGTGTGTGTGTGTGTGTGTGTGTGTGTGTGTGTGTGTGTGTGTGTGTGTGTGTGTGTGTGTGTGCTAAATGGGGGTTAAGGGGTGGTGGGCAGGGGATTTGTACTGCAGCCCCACTCCCTGCTCCCGGTGGTCGATGGGAGCGGTGGTCCGTGTTACTGGGACCATCTGTTGAATAATAATGGTTCTGGTTCATAATGGTTCTGTCTAGCAGGACCGCTGGAACATGGCGTTAACACTGCCAGGGTTAGGGGTTCCATTCCCCTGCTGAGGATGTATGGTATCGTAGGCTACGGCGCTGTGGCTGAACGCACACCACTGATTTGATTAGTTTGTCAATTAACCAATTAACCTTGATCAGGAAGTGAGAATGATGGGCTCTACACTTGTAGCACTTTTCTGACCAGTGTTCACTCAAAGCACCTTACACTTATTTCCTCACGTTCACCCATTCATACTCCCAATCATTCATCCATTCATTTTTCATTTGCCCAAACATTCACCAAGTCATTCACCCATTCAATCACACACTCATACACTGACGGCGGTGTGTGAGTGGGTCTACTCAGGGGCACCTCGACACTAGGATGAGCCGAGGATCCAACCAGCGACCGAACCAGCAACTCTTGCCGGTTCGATTGTCGATGGGGTTATTAGCTGCCTTGCTAAAGGGAACCCTTAGCTGTCTTCTACACAGGGCAACATTTCTGTCACAATAGGATTTCATCTATCGAATTAATCAATTCAAACTAATTACACAGTGGCTCATGTGAGTCTCAGCAGGTGGAGCGGGACTGGAACCCCTGCTGGAGCCAGGGGTTCCAGTCCGTCTGCGATGGGACGATGTGCTCTCTCGGTGTTGTGAGGCGCTCTGAATAAAGGAGTCCACCAAACGGCACGTGTCCTGTCAGACCTACACTCAACAGCCCAGGCACATTCCACTTAGCAGGGAGAGGGATCCTGGTGGCAGCAGTGTGAACCATACAGACCCAGTGGTGCACACATACTCACACACACACACACACACACACACACACACACACACACACACACACAGACAGACAGACAGACAGACAGACAGACAGACAGACAGACAGACAGACAGACAGACAGACAGACAGACAGACAGACAGACAGACAGACACCCTCGTACTCTCTGTCACGCACACATACTCTCTCTCACATACGTGCACTCACACAAACACACACACACACACAGACAGATACTCACATATACACACTCATGTAGTCTCTCTCTCACACACACACACACACACACACACACAGACAGATACTCACATACACACACACATACACACTCATGTAGTCTCTCTCTCACACACACACACACACACACACACACAGATACTCACACACACACACACACACACACACACACACACACACACACACACACACAGATACTCACACACACACACACACACACGCACACACACACTTCGCTCTACAATAAAAAGTGGATAATGTTCATCTTGGGGGAGGCGGCCCGTGTGGGGAGCATTTTACTGCATTCTGTGTCGGTGCTCATGAATACACATCTTCCTCCTTCTCCCCGCCTCCCACTGCATAACCTCCTCCTCTTCCTCATCTCCCCCTCCACGTCCCCGTTCCTCCTCTTCCATCTACGTCATCACCTCCTCCTCCTCCTCTTCTGTCTCCATCAACTTCCCCTCCTCTTCTGCCTCCATCACTGCCTCCCCCTTCTCCACCTCCTCCCCCTCCTCCTCCTCCTCCTCCTCGTCCTCCTCCTCTTCCTTTCCGTACTGAATGCATAAAGTCCCAAGATGAGTGAGAGTCAAGTGTTTGGGCTGACGGAGGTGGAGTGGCGGAGGGGCGGGGGCTAATGGGCCCCTGAGAGGCTGGTGAGACTGCAGAGAGAGGAGAGAGGGGCCCTCATTGAGGCGGCGAGGTTGATGAAGGCGGCGGTGGCATCGCATGGCCCTAAGAGGGGCCATTCATCATGTTAATGAAACGCACAGTCAATCGCGGCCCCCCCAGCGGGCCCCCTGCACTCACTGATCGTCTCCCATCAGGACCAGACAACCTGCCACTGGGGCCACACGTCCTCCCATTGAGGAGGCGTCGCTGGAATAGGTTCCGACTGGATTAGAATGGGTTTGAACAACAGGCTGTTGGAGTGGGTTTACTTGTTGCAAGGATAGAGATGTTCCGATACCGTTTTTTCCTTCCCGATACCGAATCCGATTCCTGAACTTGAGTATCAGCTGATAGCGAATATATACCGATACAGCATCTAGCATTGTAACTACTTATAGCACTTGTCTTTATTGAAGAGTTCTCTTACGATGAGTCATTTATAGTTGCTTCACTTAATGTCAACACATTTTTCTTTCAGAACTGGATCATTTCCATTTATAATCTTTAATTCTAATAATACATTTGTATTCTTGTTGTTGAGCGTCCATGTTTTTCCGACTTGGGAACTCAGAAGCACGTAGGTCGGAGACACGTTTCCAATTCCGACTTTCCACCTCCGGCCGCTAACGAACGCAGCATAACACCCCACGTGTTTGTGATGTTCTCTGCCTGTGTAGTAAAGGAGCTACTCATGTGATTTGACCCATGTATCAGATCGGCGCATAGACTTGCGTACTTGCCGATACCCGATACTGCATTTAAGGCAGTATTGGAGGAATTTCTGATACTGGTATCAGTATGGGAACAACTCTAAGCAGGGAGCACTTCCATTAGTATGCAAGTATGGAATCCCATTTTACATTAATTTTACATAGTGGTTTATATTCACGCAAGAATGACTATTTAATATAAAACTGTAATACACCAGAAGTGCATTTGTCCTCAGAGATGTACTTGGAAAACATGGCAGCATTATTGATTATGTTTTTAAGGGAGTTTATTTGTAAATGCACAGGGGCTGGAAGAGCAAGTATGAAAACACAATTGTTTGGTTTTAACATATATGTTCACAGAACCACATTTAATTGCAAATACAAAGATTATGAAACGTTGCTTTAGGTTGTATGTTTACCAGTAGAGTATAATACATGCAGAACAGCAGCAGTTAAATAATCGTAAATTAAATTAATAAATTATCTATTGCTGAGATGCATTGTTACACACACACACACACACTGTTTTCCCCCCTGTGGTTAAATCAGACGTTTCCTAATAAACACTAGATAGAAACACACACAAGATAGAAACTCCATTTTCTCCAGCCTCACCATGCAGTGAGCAGGGCTGCTCCTCCGTCCAATCAGACACTTTCGCTGAGGTCAGCAGATGAGTGATTGGTCCAGTGCACTTCCAGATGACCGTGGGGAGAACCCGGGCAGCCGTGTATGTGTGTGTGTGTGAGCGTGCATGTGTGTGTGCGTGCGTCCTGTCAGCCACTTATGTCTTCATGTTTTATTCGCTCTGCATGGGCGACCCCTGAGGCGCACGTGCAATGGCTTCCAACAATAACACGTCTTTGCTTAATTGTGCACGCCGTGCGGGCATGAATTCATCACTCAGCCGCTGTCACTGCCCCCCTCCCCTCTGCCCTCCCCCCTCCGTCTCCCTACCTGCCTCGGGGGGGCCCTCCCCCATCCCATAATGATTACGTATCGCTGGTAATGCGTAGATATTGTGAAAGCCAATTATGCTGGGAAGTGGTGGTGCTTTAACCTTGATCCGGACGCCGCCACTGCAGCTACTGCTGAGGAACGGGAGCTCCTCCCCCCGCTGGCTTTGTGTGAGGGCGCACGCACACACACATGCACGTATGTGCACGCATGCACCTACACACAGACACGTACACACCAACACACTCACACAGACACGCACGCACCTACACACTCACACAGACACGCACGCACCTACGCAATCACAGATGCGCACGCACCTACATACTCACACACACACACACACACACACATTCCCACACACACACAGGCACGCACACATGCACACACTCACAGGCACGCACGCACCCACAAATGCACACACACATACTCGACACACGCCTGCCTGCACACACAAGCACACGCACACTTATGCACACACACACACACACACACACACTCACACAAACACACACGCAAACACATACCCCTTGTGCCCCCCTGTTTGTGGGGTGTGTCGTCGGCGGTACCGGGGCGGCCATACATCACAGCCCCGCCGCCATACCTCCTCTCTGTTTACAGATCTGAAAAAACATTCAATTAAGAACCATAAAGATGGGCAGAGAGAGTGATCCGAGGAGGGGGGGAGGGGCTAATGGATGAGAGGGGGAGGGAGGTTCGAGGGAGGACGGGGGAGGTATCAGGGAAGAGGTCCACAACATGGCCGCTCTCTCCTGCGGTATTCGGGGGAGGCAATATGAAGCAATATGAATCAGGGCCGATAATGTAAGCGCTTTGTAAGCTAATTCATATGGGTGATATAACCAGGGAGAACCTTTAAATGTATTTATATATGGAGCAAGGCGATGGCTGAAATTATTGGTTCACCTAAGCTCATTCGGTGAGATTTATTGTGTATGTACGTTTGGTTGAACATATTTATCGTGGATGTTCCACTTTTTAACACAACTTTATTGCAACATTTCTTACTTTACAATGGTCTTTTTTTCAAAAGCTAAAATAGCTTCTATAATATACATATATATATATATTATCCTATACCATGTAAAAAATGGATCTCACCCCCAACAAAAGAAAACAAAACACCATCATCATCCCAAAAGTTTTTAAAAGAATCCAGATCATTCATTTTTTCATAATACTTAAATTCTATTATAATCCTTGCTTTTACCAACCCCTTGAAAATTGCAACACACTCTTTTGCCTGACCACTTTCTACTTTTTGTTTCCTACTATAGTAGATGGCCATTTTTGCTTGCCCAAACAAAAAATTTATCAATCTGCCCTTTTTCTTTTTTATTTTACCATACGAAAGGCAAAAAATAAAAAGCTGCTCACTAAAGTTCTCTCCAAAGGAGTTTAACAAACTACTAAGCAGAGTAAATAATGGTGTCAATCTACAACAATATAAAAAACAGTGAAAAATTGTCTCTCTACATGAACAGAATGGGCATTTATCTGAAACGGCAGGGTTTAAAATAGATATAAAAGCATTCACTGCAATTATCCCGTGTAGAACTCGCCAATGAACATCACCAATGTTTTTAGCCAACGGTGGCTTGTACAACATGCCCCAAGCAGGTTTTGTCTGTCCTTTGACCCTAAAATGTTCTCTCCATGGTGTATCCTTTCTAGTCTTTAGTTTTCCTTTGTTCACAGCTTTAACACACACTTTATACAGCTGTTTTCCTTTAATACAGTCCAGTGCCATCCACTCCTTACTCCCGACCTCCAGAAGAGGGCTCAGCACCTCAGAGTCTGTTAGTTTGGCCTTGATACCCAATTTTGGAAAAGGGTCATTCTGATCAGGTATCTTCAGTCCATTACACCAGTCTTTAAGTAGTCTATGTTCCTCTTCTGATATTGTATTCCTAAGGCTTACAAGAAGCTGTTCCATGCGAATAGAATGGATCTCCAGTTTGGCAGCCAGCGCCATGGTCTCAGCTATATTCCCACCAGTCAGTTGAACAAATGTTTTCACTGTCACCACACCACATCTGATTAGAGATCCAGGTTGCCAGGGAATCTCCAACCGTGCTCCTTTTAGAATTGGCTCCCTTAAAAGCCAATTAAGTGATGGATTTGAGTCCAAAACAGTTATATCCATCATATTCCACATTTTAAAAACACTCACATAGAAAGGTGGCAAACATTTAAGATTGAAAAAAGATGAGTCAAGAGTACAAAATTCCCTACCAAAGTTCAAATTCCCCACTCGACCTAAAATCAATTCTGCAACTGGTCTCCATGGTAAAACTGGTGATCCATAAAGAAGACTTTTTAAAAACTCCAATTTAAAAGCTCCCTTCCTACTTTCGAGGTGAACCAAACCCTGTCCTCCCTCTTCTTTTGATAGGTATCCAGTGCAACTTGTTCCAAAAGAAATCTAAAATAATGCCCTGAATCCTTGCTAAAAGACCAGCTGGGGGGTCTAAAATGCTGAGTCGATGCCATAAAACCGGTGCCACAAGATTGTTTGCAATAATGGTGCGCCCCCTAAATGACATACGGGGTAAAAGCCATCTCCATTTCTTTTTCTTTTTCATTTCAAGTGCCTTGCATTCTTTCCACCACTCCTTTTTGATCATTGACTCATCCCCCAAGTGAACTCCGAGATACTTGATGCCATTTGTGGCCCATATAAGCCCTTCAGGTAATTTTGGTCTCTCCTCTTGCCAATTTCCTACAATTAATGCAGTACTCTTTGCCCAATTTACTTTTGATGATGAGATTTTTCCATAAAGTTCCACAATATGGGTCAATGTTTTAACATCACTATCCTCCCTAATAGCTACAATAACATCAACTGCATATGCAGAGAGAAATAATGGAGCAATACCCTCAGCTACCCTGACCCCTCTCAGCTCCTTCCTAAGCCTAGTAAGGGTTCAATTGCAATTGAGTAAAGCATACCCGAGACATTACAACCCTGTCGAATACCCCTGCCAATGTTAAAAGGAGTGCTTAACCCACCGTTGACTTTCAGTACACTTTCAACCTTACTGTAGAGCACCCTGATCATGCCGAAAACCAAAAGCCTCTAAGACTTTCCAGAGATATTGGTGCTCCACCCGGTCAAAAGCCTTTTCTTGGTCCAAGGAAATAAAACCAAGCTGGAGATCCAGTGTGTTTGAGATATCTAAATAGTCCCGAATTAATGCAATGTTATCTCGAATCGATCTGCCAGGGATACAATAGGACTGGTCTATGTGCACAACCTGATCCATCACGTCTCTCAGACGATTTGCCAATGCTTTTGAGATGATCTTATAGTCAGTGCACAGTAGACTTACTGGCTGCCAGTTTTTAACCTCACAGAGGTCACCTTTTTTAGGTAATAGGACAGCTCTCCTACAACTCAGAGGAAGACAGCCTTTCTCCATACTGTCATTTAAAACTGCCAGAAGGTCTTCCCCCAGAATGGACCAAAAGGCTTTGAAAAACACAACTGGAATGCCATCAATCCCTGGTGCTTTGCCATTTTTCATGCCTTCTAGTGCAACTGTTAGCTCCTGCAGAGTGATAGGTTGTCCCATTTCAGCTTTTTTTTGAACAGATACCTGAGGTAAGCCACTGAGAAAAAAGTTTAGACCATCTGGGTTGTCACTGTATTCACAGGTGTATAATTGAGAGAAGAACTCTGCCGCTCTTCTCCTGATATCAGACGCTTCAGTGAGTTTGCATCCATCCCCAGATCGAAGACAATGGATGAGACGGCTCTGTCTGTTCTTTTTCTCTAAATTAAAAAAGAATCTTGATGGAGCATCCATCTCCGCAATGTTCTGGAACCTAGACCGGATCAAAGCTCCCTGTGCCCTCATCCCAGCAGATCCGCCAACTTGGCTTTTTTAGCTTTGAGTGCCTGCATCTTGGCTTGATCTCCTGTGGATCCATATGTTGTTTGGAGCTCCACAATATCTATCTCTAAATCTCTGATTGAACTGTGGGTGTCTTTAGTTACATTGAAAGTGTACTGATTACAAAATTGTTGTATTTTTATTTTGCTAATGTCCCACCATTGTTGAAGAGACATATACTTGGCCTTCTCCAACTTCCAGGTGCTCCATAGATAAATAAAACATTGCCTAAAATGCCCATCATTTAATAATTCTGTATTAAAATGCCAGTATGCGCTTTTAGGTTTGACCCCATTAATAAAAACAGTGCCAATTACCATAAAGTGATCTGAAAAGCCTACTGGTGACATAATACATGACTTAAAAAAAGGGATGTGATGTCCATAACAATAAAATCTGTCAAGCCTCGCCAGGGATAAATAATTGTCTCTGCAATGAGACCAGGAATACTCTCTTTTAGTACTGTGTTTAGAACGCCAAACATCCTCCAGATCATAGCTCTCAACAATACGCTTTAAAATTCTCGACTGTAGATGTGGTTCAATGTGATTCCTGTCCAAATCGCTAATGGTGCAGTTAAAATCACCCCCTATTAAAAAAATCGGTTGAATTGCAGCCTTCTAAGGTGCTCGATAATTCATCTAGAAATACACATCTATCCCTCTGCAAAACTGGTGAGTAGACATTTTAAAACACTATCGTGTTTTTTTCATATTTTCCAGTGACTTTTAGGAGTCGGCCTTTAACAACTTCTTGATAATGAAAGGAAATTGGTAAAAAACTGTTATGCACCTGGCCTAGGGGCGCCAAGCTACACAACAAAAACGATGGGAGACAACAGTTTTCCAAACAAAATAAGTATTTATTAAATAAACTAAGTTAAGTGTTCAAATCATAATTCAAAATATGGGATGTGGAAGTCAGTAAATCAGTGGTGTGTAGTGTGTAGGCATGAGTGGATTATATGTGTGTGTGTTGTTTCAACAGAAGTGTTGAAAGGTGTGCATGGCTGTGGAGCTGAAAAGGAAATGAAATTAACAGAGAGCAGCAAGGGAGGAAGGACTGGGGAAGCAGGCTTTTATAGGGTGTTGGCACCTGGGCCCAGGTGTACGCCAATTGCCAATCAATTATGTCACTGCTCCCCAGTCCTAGAAACAAATAGACAACAGAATGAATAAGGGACAAAACAAACTACAACAACCCATAACCAATAACCAAAGAACCTAAGAGTGCAATGACAAAGTACTATACCACAATATACAGGGAACCGTCACAAAACAAACTTGAAAAAAGTATTGCAACTCCCCCTGATGCTGAACTCAAATGGCTAAAAACCACCTGACCACCCCATTCTCTCTGCCATTCGACCTCAATATCCTTGCTACTGTGTGTTTCTTGGGTAAAAGCAATGGCAATTTGTTTTATTTTCAGAACTTCATAAAGCGAATTCCTTTTCTTTGCGTCCCTTGCTCCGTTTAGATTTAAAGACGCAATCCTAAAACTACTCATGATAAATGTGGAAAACAAGAGGCAACGTATAAATAGTGTAGGCCTATATCCCCTCAGTGGATTATTGTTTACTGCTTGGCCATTCATCTTCCTCATTTTTTTGCAGCTTTCGCACCGGTTTCCTTAGCCTATATACCTCTGTCTCTAAGAGACCGTCACTTCCCCTCTGTCTAATTCATTTCCTCACAGTGCCAATTAACAGCAAACAATTAGGAAAAAAATCTTCAACAACAACGTCCCTTTTGCCTTTAGTTTTTTCCAAAAACGTTCTTACTTGATCCAGACTATATCCCTGTCTCCTTTCCTATTATCTTTTTTCTGCTTTCTCTTATTAGGTGGAACTTTAAAAAGCGTACCATCCTCCTGTACCATTATTTGATCCTCATTAACTGAATCCCCTGTCATATCCACCTGACTTGTTTCTGCAATGCTTTGAGACTCTTGAGTTTGCTCGCCTGACTTGGGATAGACACTGTTTGAAATAATCACGATTTCAAAACGAGTAGGCGCATTGCTTTTATCTTTCTCTGCCATCTCAGCCTGCTGCTCCGTTTCCAAATTTTCAACGACTAATGTCACCCCACTACCCTCCACCGCACACTACCCTCACACAGCGCCCTGCGCGCCACCGGCTCCGGTGCCACCGGCCCCGGCGCCACCAGCCGCCGTGCGGCCGCATCATCCGGACAGCTGCGGACAGCGTGACCCGCTTGACCACATCCAAAGCATTTCATTGCTTCTGTGGTCGCATAAATCTGGTGGTCAAAGCCATCAACCTTAAATCTCATTGCCAAACTTAAATCATCAATACCTTCTTTTAAGATCATATACACGTATCTCCTGAATCCTACAGCATGCTTTAGTTTAGGCGATTTACAACCCGATGACATCATCTTTATAGCCGACACAAGCTGCCCATGACGGGACAGTTCCCTTTCTAAAGCGTCATCGCTTACAAAAGGAGGCAAATTAGACAGAATGACTTTTTTTGAGGGATTATTAAGCGGAAAAACTGCAGTTTGCGTGTTTCTCATAACGATGCCTCGTTCGACAAGAATGTTAACTTTGTCTATGGAGTCTAGGAACATAACAACCGCGCTATTCATTCTGGACAATGCCTTAATACTATAAGCCCACCACCTCACCAGCCGCTAACCCACACTCCTCCACCGAAAACTCCAGCCCGACCGGCACCTTAACGCCATGCCGGCGGGAGAGATTTCTCAAACCAGTGTTCATTTTTTGGCACAACAAACAACCAGCTTATCACTGGCTGCTGCCATATTTTTGTATTTAAAAAAAAAACCTCTAAACAGTGCTCAAACGTGCTTGTGACAATAATGCAAAATAAAAGTGGGAAAAAAGTGTGTAAAACCAAACCTTAGATAGAAAGTAACCGGTCGCTCTCCGACACATTCCCCACACTCCAACCTCCACAAACGCTCACGCATGCGCACGAGAGAGAGAGAGAGAGAGAGAGAGAGAGAGAGAGAGAGAGAGAGAGGGAGAGAGGAAGAGAGGGAGAGAGGGAGGGAAGGAGGGTAGGGAGAGAGTGGGAGAGAGAGAGACAAAGAGACAGAGAGGGAGAAAGAGAGAAGGAGAGAGACAGAGGGAGAGAGGGATAGAGGGGGAGAGGGAGAGAAGAGACAGACAGACAGAGGAGCGAGGGAGAGACCGCAAGAGGGAGAAAAAGAGAGCGAGAGAGAGAGACGGAGAGAGAAAGAGAGAGAGAGAGAGAGAGAGAGAGAGAGAGAGAGAGAGAGAGAGAGAGAGAGAGAGAGAGAGAGAGAGAGAGAGAGAGAGAGAGAGAGAGACGGAGATAGAGTTAAAATCAATCCAACTGAGTCACTGGCTACTCACCGGGATTAGAATTGAACAACTAATCCATCTCCTCATTAGCACAAGCCTTTGAGAGATAGGGAATATGTTGTGAGACAGGGAACATGTTGTGAGACAGGGAACATGGTCTATATCACCCACAGCCTCCCATCTCCTAGGCATCAGCCCTGCATGGACGGCTCTGCCTCACACACACACATAAGGGGTGGACGATGTTGTGTGTATGAACTGGGCTTAAAACTGGGCTTCAAACTCTCCTACCCTCTCTCTCTCTCTCTGTCTCTCTCTGTCACTCCTTTTCTCTCTCCCTTTCCCTCTCTGTCTCTCTCTCTACCTCTCACTTTGTCTCTGTCTCTCTCTCCCTCCCTCTCTCCCTCCCACTCTCTCTCCCTTTCAGGGCGAAAAAGTGGGTTTTATAATATAATGGTTTAGTCTGTTTAATGTGTATATACTAAACGGCACATTTTCTTGGCCCTATACAACTCTGGTATATACATGCAAGGCTTTCCGTCGATGCCTGATGAATCACTCTCAAACGAGGCATTCTGCCAGAACACTGAAGCCCCTTTCTCAGTGTGACTTCCAACACTACCAGATTAAAAAAATATATGTTTTGGGCTGAGATTTAAAGGGAGGAGGGGGGTGCGTTATCCCCATGGTAACGACCCACCCCCACTGTGTGATGTTTTTTTTTGTGCTATCGTTGTGTATGAGCGTTATAATGAGCGATGATGTGTTTGAAATTATACCATGAGTGTCTGAGCAGCATCAGCCTCTTGGTGTATCGACAACCCAACAGTGAATAAGATGTCTTAGTATGGTTAGCCATCTTGCTTCAGGACGCCTAGGGGTTGACTTTGGACACTGGGGATCGAACCCAGTACCTTTGGGATGAGACAACCATCACCACTACACTAGCCTATAGCAATCAGATATGAACATTAAGCTAAGAATACAACAAGAACAGACTTTTGCAGGCCTTATGGGAAGGGAACTCTCACCCAATGTTCTCACCACTGATTCAGCGCAGCTCTGTTCGGGAGCTCTCACTGAAGAAAACAAGGCTTTTCAGGTCGGGGAGAATCTGGTACCATCTCAGTTAATACAGTTGGTCTGCTTTGCTTTCATGGCTGCAGCACGCTGCGTTTGAGGGCCAATTTGTTTCAGATCTGGCAACCCGGGGTATTCCCAGATTTGGGAATCATGACACAAACCCAGAACAAACTCTCCGACCCGAGAGGGAGGTTTCAAAGGAGAACACGCCGGCTATAGCGTTGTCATCGGAGAAGCCGGTATTTCGATTTAGCGTCTTTCTTTAATCTGATGACATGTGGTGCATTGGTTACATATAGCTCCTTTGAATCCAAATCGTATCTCCATTTGTATTTATATCCTGAATGAAATCCCGAAATCAGTGTGTCCTTGTAGATAAGTACTTGGGTGAATGCTTTTCTGCTTCTGATTCTCTGTGTCATTTTCATATATGTTTATTTATTATTTATATTATATATTTTATATATATTATCACAAGGAGAAAGCTTGTATGCACACACACACACACACACGTACACGCATGCACACGTGCACAGACATACAAACACATGCATCCACAAGTGCATCAAACAAATTGCTTGTATATACATAGCATCTGTTGGATGCTTTTTCCAAAGCGCCTTACATTACCGTGTCAGTGCAAACATCGTTGGCTCCGGTTGGAATCAAACCCTGAACCCTGGCAGTGTCTAGACCACACAGTTAGGGTCAAGTAAAGTCTGACTTAGTTGTTTGTTAATGTTGTTAATTAATCCCCGGAGAGATATGCAGGAATGTAGGAGGGAGAAGGAAATGCATTGCATCATGCAGCATGACACCCACACACACACACACACACACACACACACACACACACACACACACACACACACACACACACACACACAACGCACACACTGAATTCTTTGCATGACGATGGTTAATAGCTGAGAAAAAGAGAGAAGTGAAATAAGCCTCACGAGTCAGAATTGGAATTAGTTCGAGCAGCTTACACGAATATACAAGTCCACATTCCCGCCACTGTACCACGCATTCATTCCTCCAGCATTGTGCAGAACAAATTAATGTTTTAAATGTGCTGCAAATCTCCGACATGCAGGAAGCTAATCCGAGTCCACTGCCTCTCACCTGTCCTGATGCAGTGAAGAGCGACCAGGGGAATGTTATCACACAGAGATGGCTCACGCACGCACGCACACACACACACACACACACACATGCGCACACACACACACACACACACGATTGCACACAAACACACACACACACACACACACAAATGCGCATGCACACACACACACACACACACACACACAATTGCACATGCACATACACACACACACACACACACACATCCAAACCTTCCCCCCTCCCCCCCACCCACACATGCATACACACATTCAAACACACACATACGTACACCTACACAAACATACACACACCATAAAACATACACAAACCATCACACCCAAACACACACATTCACACATGCAAACAAACACACATACACACGTGCACTATTTCAAACACGTATACACACACATGCACAGACACACACAAACTTGATATATACACTATATATATAGAGAGATATAGATATATAGAGATAGGGATAGATAGACACATTGATATAAAGGGATAGAGATAGATAGAGATATAGATGTGTACATATAGATACATAGAGATAGATTTATAGATATAGATTTATATATATACATATGTGGACACCCATCCCAAGATGTACCCCTGAGTGAGTCTCGTCTCCCTAGCGACCAAGGAGGCCTGAACCTTTTCCCGCCAATTTGCATGGAAATTCTATTACCGGGCTGCTCTCGCCACTTTCCCTCTTCCTTCTCTTTCTGGATCCCCACGCCGGCCCTAATGGGGACAAATGTAATTTCATTTCCCAGCAAAAACTAGACCTTGAAGGGTCAATTTGGAAATTGGTAGGGAGGAGACGAAAAAAAATAAAACCTCCCTCCCCCTTCTCCGCCCTCCTCCCCCCTCCCTCCCTCCTCCCTCCATCCCTCCCCCCCTCCTGGAAGGGAGGCAGAGAAAGCACTGTCAGAATAAAATGAAGTGTGGGGTGAGGTGAGAGGGGAGGGACAGGGGAGTGACGGGAGTGATGGTGAGCAGCCTCTGCCTTATGGCTCGTCGCTGTCAACCGCTGATTTTCACAGACAAGCAATCTTCCAGCACAGCGAGCCCCAATAACCCGGGCCTCCGCGGGCCGGCCGGGATCAGAGCGAGGGACAACACAATAGCAGGGAGGGGCTTCATAGGAGATTAACATATGGTAATAGAAAGCACACCAGGGTGCCGGATTCCTGCGGTCGCATTAGTGCTGAGGTCCCCAGAAGGACACCATCTTAAACGTGCATAACTGTGTGTAAAATTAAGTAAAATGTTGATTAAACACTGAAAATCTGTGTTAATGGCAAGGCCTTAGGGGTTGAATCATTCACTGTCTGACTTGCACTTAACAAGTGGTCTTAATGGCATTTATTTGTTCCTAAGGCGAATGGAATGGCCGTTATTATGAGTTCCGTGACAAATTAAATGCCAGTTTTCCGGAAATATTCTGGCGAAGGCTGGAGTATTATTGACGTTATCGTTAGGAAAACATTGTTGTGCAAGGATCTTTAATCAACGCAGATTTGCAGTGTTTAATCAACGTTTTACTTAATTATATGCACAGTTACACACATTTAAGATGGTGTCCTTCTGGGGATTGATTGTATGAAAGCCTGGCCAAAGAACAGAACAATGTTTAACAGAAGCTAGCACCAAACCGACCCAGAACACAGAACATAGAACCCAGAACACAGGACTGGACAGAGTCCTGGTGAGAAGCAGCAGCAGAAATTAGGCTGTTGCTGATCTAAATGGTACGGACTGCATTTATACAGTGCTTTTTCTAACCAGTGACTCAAAGCGCTTTACAATACTGCCTAACATTCATCCATTCATACACACATTCACAGCGGTGCCAACGATGCAAGGGGATAACCAGCTCGTTGGGAGCAGTTAGGGCAGTGGTTCTCAAACTTTTTCGGTCACCCCCCACTTTGGACAAGGGGGGATGTTCAAGCCCCACCTGCCCCCATCGCCCCAACACAACGCTAACGAAATACGGCAAGCTTAACATCTCCACATTTATTGAAGTAACATCAAGTTACATCATGTTGTATCTAAATTCTAACTCAATAACGTCAAATAACAGCAAGTTCAACAACAAGAGAAAATAAAAGTGCAGCTGTGTCATGACTTGTACCAAGTTCAGAAAAAGAGAAAATAAAAGTGCCACTTTGCAATCTGTTAAAAAAAAAAAAAGACGAGCAATGCATTTGGCAAGACAGGTGAGCAATTGAACTCATGAGACCTATACCTGCATGAGTGGCTGCAAAGCTGCAAGCTTAAAATGTTCAAATGTAGGCCTATTTCAAATAAAAAAAAAATCATTATTAGTGACACGTCTACAAAATATGCGAGCAACGCCCCCCCGGCCGAGAAGAGAGCTGGAGTGTCAGCGGACACGCTATGGGACGGGGAGGACTCCAGTGACGAGGCTCAGCATCGGGACGAAGCTGCTGCTCGGTTACAACACCTAAAGACGACTCTGTCGGTGTGTGATCGCGGTGGCGAGAAGCACGGTCGTTCGTTTCCCAATATCGCTCAGATTGACAGATTTATCCTCGCCACCCCTGCTCAGTGCATCCCGCGCAGCAAGAGAGCGAGACTTCTCCGGTGCTGGATCTGATATTCAGGTCGGATGTGGTTTTAAGTTGTGCGGGTATAAGGACGGGTGCGGGTTTGCAACATGAGAGCCGTGCAGGACTCTGCTCTGCTCACCTCTCTCTCCGTCCCGCTCTGCCTCTGGCTCACACACGCTCCCCCCCCAGCCTCCGCTCTTCCGCTCGCGTCACTTTTTAAAATCCCCTTCAGAGCGAAACATGTATTTGCCACATCTTGCTCCGACTGTTTTTGACTGACTAATTTTAAAATGTTTAGCCACCCTGGCCTACAGGCAGGTTAACGAGCACAGCGACGCGGCGCCCCCGATGTAGAATGACGAGTTGGAGCGCGGCGACAGCACTTATTTTATAGCATGTATATATCTTATAGCGACATTCTGCTTGAAAATACGAGATATGACTTGTGGTCCATATCGCCCAGCCCTACTGTCAAGCTTTCACTCCTACCATAAGAAATGTGGAGTTTTCAGTGAAATTTCCTCCCGTTTGTCGCGCCCCACCTGTCACGTCTCTGTTCCCCACCAGTGGGGCGCGCCCCACACTTTGAGAACCGCTGAGTTAGGGTGAGGTGTCATGCTCAGGGACACCTCAACACTCAGCTAGGAGGAGCCAGGGATTGAACTAGCAACCTTCTGGTTACCAGCCAACCCGCTCTACCTCCTGAGCAACATGCTGCTGATCTCCATCCTTCAGGAGGAACATTCAGGGGCGAGGGAGGAAGCCACAAACACTTCTTCATCTGTTTAGTGCCATTTAAACCTCCAGCATTCCTCGCCTCTCAGCTTTTCCCCCTTTTCGAATCTAGGGCGCCTTCAGAGTAATGGCTTTGCGGTAGGCCTACAGAGTAAGGGCGTGAGGGAAATAAGGTAATGCGGTCTGGCAGGATTCACACCGTGGGATTCTGACAGCGCGTCACTTTAGCTCAGGGCGTGTCAAAGCCGTTACGGCGTTACAGGTGAGAGAGAGAGAGAGAGAGAGAGAGAGAGAGAGCGAGAGCGAGACACCAGGGACATCGGTGGAAAGAGTCGATCCCTGGAACTCACTTTCCAACCCGTGTTGTGTTAATGGGAGGAAATGGTGGATTTTGTCTGTGGTATAAAATAACACGTAAATTAACTCAATAGTTAACCTTTTAGTGTATAGAATTCGACAATAGCCTCTTGGACCAACTAGTTGAAATAGTCGTAGTCGCATAACGCAGAAAGAAAGGATATTATTAATTTTAGTTGTTTTGGCCACGACTTGACTCCAGGATGCCACCAACCATCATCAATACCCCCGCCTCGTCCTGAACACTCGGTTCAACCCTCGTCGTGTTCCTCGTCAGTCACACATGCCGCCGTGCGTGCGCTCCACGGTATTAATGGCGACCATTAATACCATCCTCGGCCACAGACAATATTTTAAATCTCCCACAACCTCCATCCCTCTCCTCCATCGACCTCCATCCCTCTCCTCCTCCCTCCCTCTCCTCCCTCTCCTCCCTCCCTCTCCTCCTCCATCAACCTCCATCCCTCTCCTCCCTCTCCTCCTCCATTGACCTCCATCCTTCTCCTCCTCCCTCTCCTACTCCATCCCTCTCCTCCCTCTCCTCCCTCTTCTCCTCCATCAACCTCCATCCCTATCCTCCCTCTCCTCCTCCATCCCTCTCCTCCTCCCTCTCCTACTCCATCCCTCTCCTCCCTCCCTCTCCTCCCTCTCCTGCCTCTCCTCCCTCTTCTCCTCCATCGACCTCCATCCCTCTCCTCCCTCTCCTCCTCCCTCTCCTCCTCCATCCCTCTCCTCCCTCTCCTCCCTCCCTCTCCTCCCTCTCCTCCTCCATCCCTCTTGTCCTCCATCGACCGAGTTTGTTGTGACGGCATCGTCAAAGCCCTCGGCGGCCAAACGGGGGGGGTGGGGGTCGTTGCGGCAACCAACACGATGATCAATGGGAGAGGCAGCGCGGGTCAACAGCTCCAGCGGCTGTGTTTACCGAGGCAAGGCAGGGGAGGAAGAGGAGGAGGAGGAAGAGCAGGGGGGCTGGCGGTATGCAGGGCATAAACCGGGAATCGATGGAGCAGCTATCATCATTTGCCGGCTTTATGAACGGCCTTGTTGCACCCAGACAGCACTCTGGCGGCGGGTTTGGAACCGGCAGCCCATCCATCACAGCGGAGCCCGTTGCTCATAGCGACCCCCCCGATCAATTAATGAACGGCATCAGTTCTGTGGCCGAGCCGTGGCCACCAGATAGAAGCAGTCCGCCGGTCACCTCTCAGAGCAGGGAGACGCAGCGGCGCAGTCAGCCTCCATGTGCTGCTCTCTCCGTCTCGCTCGTTCTGCTCGCCGTTTCAATAACAGGAGGAACGAGATGCTGAGCCACGCAGAGACACAGAGCGCCGGTACCCCTGAGGGGGGGTATGCCTAGCTCTACGTTCTAGAGACCTCCTTCGTGGTTTTTGGAGAGAGAGTTCACTACTTATCGGCATTGCTCAGTCGGGATGAGTTAATTTGTTTCGTTACACCGGGCGAAGCAAGGTGGTTGATTTGCCTCTGTGGTGGCACCATGGGTCTTACCATCTTGCAGAGCTGTAGTCAAGACCACATTTGTCGAGTCCAAGACCAGGGCTTGCCAAGTCCGTGTCCAAAGAGGTTCGAGTTCAAGTCAAGGCCGAGTCCAAATTAGAGAGAAAAAAAGAATACTCTTTGAGACCACTTACTTACCTGTTTATACTTTTTTGTGATG
Organism: Micromesistius poutassou; assembly: GCF_964030765.1. NCBI lineage: Eukaryota > Metazoa > Chordata > Actinopteri > Gadiformes > Gadidae > Micromesistius > Micromesistius poutassou. The sequence continues at coordinate 7,836,757 of NC_140272.1, forward strand.
CAAGAGACACAGTATATATTCTATTCTTAGATGCTCATTTTGCACTATTATTTGTAATGATCAGAAAGCAATTGCGTTCTCGAGAAACACATAGCAGGATCCGGTCTCCTCCACTGATGAGAGACGCCTTCCGTCGCCGACACCTCGACAGGGGGTCTCTAGAACGTAGAGCTATGCTTAGGGGGGTTAGCCTAGCTCTAAGTTCTAGAGACCCCTGTGGTGGTTTTTTGGAGAAACGCAAAACCTGATCCTGTCTCTCTGAGACACGGCGATGTCGACACCTCAACAGCGGAGGGGGAGATCGCTAAACAGGGCCAGGCTCAAAATGGCAGTTTCCTTGCGTGAATACAAAGTGACTGCGGTCAAACAGCAGTGTGGAGTTAAGCAAATGGACGGATCAATGTCCCTGAATGTCAGATCCGATTGCAGCGCACCGTGGGGGGTTGAGCGAGAGATAGAGAGGGGAAAATCTCTTTTAACCACTAACACAGTGATATAGAGATGAGTCATGTGCTCCAGTAATATAGGAAACCATGCTTTTAATAATGGAATGAGGGAGTGGTATGGAGTAGTGGTTAGGGTGCCTAGAAAAACCAGGTTAGATTCCCGGTGTCCCCAGTCGTACTACTTAGCGTTAGCGGGATCATTTATCACCTTTATCTGAGTTTTTTGTAAGGCGTTTAGAGATTAACACATCTCTAGAGGGATTAAACAGGAGTGAAGTGAAAAAAGTATCAAATTGTAACTCCCATGTATTGAGTTTCCCCTAATATATATCAAAAAGGAAATGTGAGACTTGAGTGATTAACAAAAAAATCCCCAAATCGTTAAATCTTAAGAGAAAAATCAGTGTACTCGGCAAAGTAATCTACTAATGAACCACCCCCCCCTCCCCCCCCTCCTTCCTCCTCGTTAAGCACTCCGGGAAAAACGCTTGGTGCTAATGAATTTAGAGCCGGACGTAGCTCACTCCTCTGTGTCCTCCAACGCCTCTATCCTCCCTGGCGTCCCCACCCGAGGTCCTTGGCCATGCAGGTACCAGAAGTATAGGGGATTAGCCCAGTTTAGCATGGCTCTCGCGGTCCGACCCACGGACATGAAAGAGGAGCCCTGCTCTGACAAGGCCAGCTCCACCAGCCAGGAAGCCCGGGCAGGGATTACCATATTTGGAGCGGCGGTTCTGTTCTAAAACATAAGCCCTGAACACGAACAGAATTCCAATCGTCTTTTTATTATTTTCGCTTATTCTCCCTTCCCGCCTTTCGTTTTTTTGCCTGGACACTTTTCTGTGTATCTTGTATTTGAATGTTTGCTGTGATAATAGGGCATAATAAGACATATGCTCTAACATGTCCTGTTTCTGCCGCACATGTGCTCTCCAACGTATCTCCTGTCCTAACCTCTGTACGCCTGGTATAAACTTACACAAACTGCACGTTAGTCTCTACAGTGAGACACCTATAGGTCGTTAGAGGAACTACATGCTAGTCTCTACAGTGTGACTCCTATAGGTCGTTAGAGGAACTACATGCTAGTCTCTACAGTGAGACTAGTGGAACTACACATTAGTCTCTACAGTGAGACAGCTATAGGTCGTTAGAGGAACTAGACATTAGTCCCTACAGTGAGACAGCTAGAGGTCATTAGAGGAACTACATGCTAGTCTCTACAGTGAGACAGCTATAGGTCGTTAGAGGAACTACACATTAGTCTCTACAGTGAGACAGCTATAGGTTGTTAGAGGAACTACATGCTAATATCCACAGTGAGACACCTATAGGTCGTTAGAGGAACTACACATTAGTCTCTACAGTGAGACAGCTATAGGTTGTCAGAGGAACTACATGCTAATATCCACAGTGAGACACCTATAGGTCGTTAGAGGAACAACATGTTAGTCGCTTTCGCCAAGGCTTCACACGCAGGTTGTCGTGGCTCCTGGTTGCATAAAACACAATCCTGTTCAGCCGTCATTGACATTCACTGTGAATTCTAAACTAGAAACTAGACGAGTACGGATCTATCCATCCTCCACAGAACCCCCCCCCAAAAAAAACTGCAAAGTGCCTCTCTCCGGGTGCAATGTGGCTAGGGAGGCTGAAATCAAAGCCTCGTCTGGTATCCACTTCAGGCCGGGCCCATGTTCCTCCAGTGGTGTGTTATGCTACGCGAGTATCGGAGAACCAACTACAGGTGTGCTGGAGCGTGACCGCTCCGGGAAGAGGACGACAGGACACGAGAGGAAGACAGAGCAGCATCAAATCGCTTTTTATCTCTGAGCATTTGTAAACAGAGGAGATCTGTTTTGCATCCTCTGCATGCAAATGAGGACGTGTTCTTTCTCAAGCTATTCTCCTGCTTTCTCTTTTTTATTTCGGCTTTGTGACAAAAGTTGGATTTTGCCTAATAAAAACCAGCCAGCCTCAAATTATTAAAGAGCGTTTCATCTGGAACCTTCTACGATGGTTAAGTAGCTGTGATATCTCTGAAGAGACTTAAATATGGTTTCTTTTTTTGTCGTCTATATCTGTGTCCGCAGGCTGGGTGGGTGGTGGGCTGGAATGATTACTAAACGTACTTAACAGGACTTGACGGTACTTAACAGGACTTGACGGTACTTAACCATGACTGATTATCAACACGGGCACATACTGTCTCTTGTTTGTGCTAACCCGGTCACTAAATCACCTGTCCCAACTCCTAACCGACCGATCGGTTAACAAACCGCAAAATATCATCCGGCTTCACTCAAGGGTGGGTTTGCAGTCGAAAGGATTCTATTTCTTTGTGTTTCTCACTTTCTAAACAGTAAGCAGCACAACACTAGGGGAATGATCTCTCCTCCGTCTCTCTCTCTATCCATCTACACTTTTAACCTCTACATCCTGCGTCTCCACAGCCAGGTGTAGAGGAGTGAGTGTTTCTCAACGTTGTGGGAGGAAGCCAGCCCATCGCTCATCGTTCGTTCACTATGAATGAATGAATGATGAGCTGATAGTGGTTCAGATGTTCCATGCTGGGAGAACGAGTCCATGTGTCAGCATGCACAGAGGAAACACGCGAAGGCTGGAGGCTTAAGAGGTCGCCCAGCGGTAGAGTGCTCGTTGCCGCTAGGCGGCTACGCTAGGTAGCTGCTGTGCGGAGGCGCTAGAAAGTGCGGATAGGGTGTGGAGGTGCATTTCACCCACTGAGCTAGTTGTGCGGCTAAGCAAAGGATACATGGCTACGCTATGCTAATACACCTTTGCGGTTGACGTGGTACACTTGCTGCTGCTTAAATGTATTTCTGTCAAAGTACTCAGAACCCAACGTAGTTGGCCCACTTACGTTGACTGACGAGAAGAATGAGGCAGTGACCTCACTTTAGAGGTGTCCATTCCAGTCGTGTTGAAAGGTAATGAGAATGGCGTTGGCTTGGTTGCACTGTATAATGATACATTTAAACATGCAAACACACACACACACACACACACACACACACACACAAAGACACACCCACATACTATCATCAAACAAGTTCACATCCCAGTGGTAGTTAGCTAAATTAGATGTTGCAATGGTTTGTGTGGCTGTGTGTAGTTGTGTCTGTGTGTGTTTGTGTGTGTGTGTGTGTGTGTGTGTGTGTTAGTGAGGAATGGCAATATGTCTCAGAGCAGGATTTCAAGGAAAATGGCATCACTGTCCCTTTTCATCTCCGGCCCTTTGATGCCAAATTGGTTTTGTTGGAGTGGGGCCCTTATCGGCATCACAGGGTGGCCTGACGTCTTCAGAACAACAACGCCGCCATCTGAAGTGAACAGCAGCGCCTCTGTTTCAGCGTGACTTCAGTATCGTCCGCTCACACGCCTAGTGTAGCACTAATCCGCAGCTAAATGATCCAACAGGCTCCTCAGGACATCAATGTTTGGTCGTCGATGCAGACAACCAAACGGGAGTGTGTTGACGCTGGTGTGTTCCGTTGTCACTCAGAGTGAAATTGTGTCTGCGGCGATGTATACATCAACACAGAGTTAGACTCTGCATAGCCTCCCCCCTTACCCCCCACACTCCTCCTACACACTTATTTTATGTTGTATGTCCTGGCGCTTAAAAATAGTACTTTATAGTACTTTAATAATAGCATTTTTGACATCTTATCCTAGTTATCTCTGTTGTATATGGTGAATGGGTTAACCTAGCGATTGTTAGTGCTTGGCACTTGGTTCTATGAACATCCTTACTGTACCGACAGCGATATATTGTTGTTTCCCTTTCTTCAGACAATGTACTTATTGTATGTCGCTTTGGATAAAAGCGTCTGCTAAATGCCCTAAATATAAATGTCAATGTAACACACACAGACACATGCACGCACATTCTGGCACATACACACATTCAGCAGGTGCAGACAGAAACAAGTTCACACACACACATCACGTACACAAACACACGCGTATACAGAGGCATTCATGCGCACACTCTCACCCACACACTTTAGTATAATGGTGACAATAGTATACTAATGAATAATGAATCAAGCTGTTAAGAATTCAAGCCGTACTTTGCATGCATAGTGACGCGTCTCAGACACAAGAAGAACACACACAGATCTTGTATTTAGTGGAAGGCCTTTAGCCTATATCGTATCATTTGAGAGACATACTGGTTTCAGAGACGTATTGGTTGGAGAGACATTTCATATGTTTGGTAAAGGCCTATTTAATAAATGGTACATCTTGTATACAGACAACACACAGTTGTATTTCACATCGGTCATGACTCATGTCCTTTGCGTCCATGAAGCTTTGTATCTGGCCGGAGGCTGGGTTTGGACCACTGCCTTTGTGGCCATTTCATCTTGAGACTTTTGCACCTTGTGCGATGAAGGCTTGTGTCCTTTGTGTCCAGCAAGTTTTTTCTTTGCTTGGTCGGGGTGAATCCAAAACAATTCCAACAGAGGATTGGTTTGCCCTTGCAATGCATTCGTCTGTGAGGAGTTGACCAATCGCACACTTGCTTTATCGTTTCTGATCCATGCTACAAGCACAGTCCATTTAGCGTTGTTTTCTTGGCTTCTTGGCGTGACAAGGCTTTCACCTTGTCACGTTTTCACAGCCTGTCCAGTAAAATCACCAAACATTACACAAACCAAACGCAACATGATCAACATTGTTTTTCCTCAATCTCGTAATTCCTCAATCTCGTAATTCAATAATTCTATGCAAACAACGTTGATGTTGCATTTGTTGTTCTTTGCAGAGCCAACATCTGTGGCTTAAAAGGCCGGTGTTTTAACGGTTGGTAAAGGCAGAGGCAGTTAAGGGATTTGACGATGAGGGTGATCCTGGCTCGTCTCATTTTACACATCGGTCCTCGGTTTGCCAAATGGGCTTCACACATCTCTCTACTTTTAAAAAATGGTTACTTTGGGTCTGCTTCTATGGAAAAGAGTCACTTATCAGCTTCTGGAAAAGACTCAAGACTCACTTGTTCAGAGTTCACCTAGACTCTGCATAGCCTCTCCCCCTTACCCCTCCACACCCCTCTTACGCACTTAATGTATGTTGTACGTCCTGGCCCTTAATGTACACATTTATTGTATATTGTACATCCTGGCACTTAAAAATAGTACTTAGTTGTGTAGCCTCTTATGCTAGCAATCTTTGTTGTGTACAGGGAATGGGTTAACCCAGTGATTGTTAGTGCTTGGCACTTGTTTCTATGAACATCCATCAACAGTGCCTGGCGTTGTGTGAGGACCTCAAGCTGCATCCTGATTGGGTGTCAGCGAAGTGACCCCAGCTGTTGCTGCATATCGATGCCCTCGTCCTCCTGCTGGCCTGGTTCTCCAGCACCAGCACGTAGCCTCCCCAGAACCCCCCCCTGCCCCACCGTCCTCCTGCTGGCCTGATTCTCCAGCGCCGAGACCTAGCCTACCCCTTCCAGAACCTTCCCCCCTGGTCAAAGGCTATCGGACCGCTGGACTCCACTAATGATGGGGAACGACCCCCCCCCCGGCGTATCAATTATTATATAGATGATTTATTCCTCCAGGGCTTGGCCATCCTTTCTCATCAGATGCTGGTGTTTTCTTTCTCGTTTTCCTCCGAGGGACTCGATGTTCAAGTTATTCCAAAAACATTAAGACAAATAACCGTGTGACTCCAACCGAGTGACTCCAACCACTCCAACCGATTCCCCAGCAGCGTTTCGACCACCACGCTCACACTCGGCGCTAAAGCAATTTGGAGGAAGTTGCTGATATGTTTCAAAGAAAGAGTTGGATGGACTGGTGATTAGGGGGTTTGACTTCCAGCTAAACGGTTCTGTAGCCATAAGGTTCCTGGGCTGAGACCCCCATATCATTCTACCTAGGCACCTGAGTAAGACCCATTACCCTCTAGCTGCTCATTAGCGACCAGAACATTCACAGTCACACACCTTGGGATAAAACTTCTAAAAAACTAGTGAAATAGTAGTAACATACATCTGTGAACTTCCTACTTCCTGATCCAGTCCCTCTTGGCCAATCGCCACGGCCCATGGATCTATCCATGGATCTATGTTGCGTTGGGTAGACATCCACGTTGTGCCAAAATACTGACATCAGGTGATGCTCTCCTGACAGTCATGCAGTTCCTCTTCACAACTAGTCGTTTAAGCTAGGCCCTGAAGCTAAGATACTCTGCTAACGATGAGGCTATGCGGCTGAGCTTTGCAGCTGAGGTTGATGTCGTGCAGCTAGCCGGTGTGCTGCAGTAGACCTCTGTTTATCTGGACAGATCTGTGTTCTGAGGACAGGTCAGAGCTGTGCCGTCCCAGCCCCGCTGAGAGCTGACACGGCCGGGGTGTCTAGACAAGCCGAGCGAGAAACGGCACTCAAATGAAATGATCTGATTGGAGGACACAGCTCAGACTCAGACACACAGAGATTACACACCTTTGTTATTATTTTATTTTGGTCAAATCTAATGAGTTTTGTATTCAATTTTCGAGGATGAATCGATGATTGGTCGTGTCAGACTGCCACAGACAGACAGACGGACAGACATGGAGACAGACAGAAGGACAGAGAGACAGACGGACAGACAGGGAGACAGACGGACAGACAAGGAGACAGACAGGGAGACAGATGGACAGACAGGGAGAGAGTCAGGATAACAGAAGGGCAGACAGGTAGACAGACAGGGAAACAGACGGGCAGACAGGTAGATAGACAGACAGATATTGTTGTCTAAATTCACATTGATATGCTCTCTAGCCCTTTGACTACTTGTATTGGTAAGCTCCGCGTGTTTTTGTTGTATCTGTGATTCTGGGGCTGCTCTGTTCTCCCTCCAGGTATTGTATTTTAACCATGTTGTGCTGCGCTGTAACTGGTGTTGATGCTGCTGCTCCCATTCAAATCGTGAGCTTTGAATTCTCTCAGCCTCACTTTGAAGTGCCTTTGGAAAAAAAGCCTAAGATAAACGACTAAATGTTAACATAGAGACAGACAGACAGACAGATAGATAGGTGAGAACACACGGATGGCTGAACAAACAGGCAGACAGACTGACAGAAGGACAGACGAGAGATGACTCATGCGTTGGAGAGTGCGCAGTGTAAATCCTCTCCTGTGTCTCCTCAGTCCCTCCGCCTGTGCTGAAGGACTCAGTTCGTCGGAAAGCTGCGCCTAATGGCGCTGCACTCTGACACGGTGCCAATGTCGGTTTGGTGTGCGTCCGACTGAAGCACTCCTCCACAGGGCTCCGGCCCGGCCGTCTAAAGCCTCTGTAGTGGGGGGCGCCGGGTCATGACGCGACACTGGGCCGACCGCAGGAGTCAAGCGACATCGCTGAGAGGAATTAAACAGAGGGGAATGTCAAACTCAAAACTGCACAGAGCCCTTTTCCTGTTTTTCCTTGTTTTTTTCTCAACATGACAAAGATCGTTTTTGGCCGGGTTTGTGTAAACAAGTCCTTGAACCGCGGGAGTAGGAGGAAGATCCTTGAGTGTGTTGAGGAGTACGCTGCTGCCTTTTCAAACTCGTTCACATGCCAAAAGGCTTTGTGCGCCTGCTCACTTCAGCACGGCAACACGTCCGTGCCAGCACCCTGTAGATGGAGACAGGGAGAAACACACCCACACAGCCCAGCAGCACGCACACATCAAAGGCACACACACACACACACACACACACACACACACACACACACACACACACACACACAAGTATCACACACAAACACACTGACAAACCAGAACTTACACACACCAGCACATGCACATCACAGGCACACACACACACACACACACACACCAGCACGTACACACATCACAGGCACACACACACACACATACGCACACAAGCACATACACACTCACACATACATTAGCATGTACATATCACAGACATGCACACAACACACACACACATACACACACCAGCACGTACACATCTCAGGCATACACACACATACCCCAGATCATGCACCCACATCACAGGCATGCACACACACAAACACAAACACACATACCAGCAGGTTCACACACACACACACACACACACACACACACACACACACACACACACACACCTGCACGGGCGCCCACGTCACAGGCACACAACTCACACAAGTACGCAACACAAGTAAAACAATTCACAGCATCTACTTCCCTTCCACGTCTTTTGCCAAATCCCATGTTCCAGGAGAGAATCTCACCATCTCTAGAGAGGTTGTTCACTTCAGAGTAAGGGAGAGCAACTCTCAGATGGGAGGAAGTACCTCAGCCTGTCCTGGCTAGGAACGATCTCTTCAGCTGGAGAACTCACTGCGCTCACACCAAAGAACCCACAACACAACAGGAAGTGGAGTTTGGCTGTTGGCCGGTGCTTTCTGAGCCACTGACCGTGTCTATGTTTGCGTGGGTGCTGCTATGGGGCATGACGGAATTAAAGGCCCCCTCTTTTACGACTAGGCTTGAAGTTGATGAGCCATTACAAGCAATTTCCAGATCGACCCCTCGATGTCCGCCCAGATGAATGATGGATCGCTCTGCCCCTCACAGATGGTACAGTCCAGTGGGTCACTTGGTTGCTTGTTCTGTCGATTGATGATCTAGCCAATGATATATTGATCGATTGCTCGGTCTATTGATTGGTTGTGGGGAACACAGGGTGATGATGGTTTTGTGAGAGCGTTTTGTGAACCTCAGTGTGAGATCTTGTCGTACCTTGGTCATGTGGCTGAAGGGAGTGAACATGGAAACACCTTCTGTGAACTCGCCCAGTGTTTGCCCGACCCAAACTAAGCCCAGTGAGCCGGGGACGAAGAGGAGGAGGAAGGAGAAGGAGGAGGGGGAAGAGGAGGAGGAGCGGGAGGAGGAGGAACAAGAAAAGGGGAGGTCCCCGGGTTTAAAGAGGAGTTTGGGTTTAGGAACCAATGCAGGATAACTCGTCCTTCTCACTTGGTTTAATCCATGTTATTTAGGCTACTGCAAACAGAGGCAGCATTGTTTTCATTCACAAATATGTTTCTATTAATTGAAGGAGTAAGACATTATTGGCAACAGAATATAAATATATTAATAATGCAGCGACATATGTCTGGTTTATCAGTCCAAGAGCTCCTGCTCCCATCTGCTTAATGTTTGTTATCTTTGAACACACCGAAGACAAAGAAGTACAATCACCCGATGTGCGTGATTTACCCGGCGACAGGCGACACCATCATGTGGTGCTCGAGCAGGTCTTAGGAGAAAAACAGACAAACTTGACAAGGATAGATTAAGTAGAGGGTGTGGGGTATTACTGTAGTTATTCTAGCGAGATAAGAAACTCAAAACAAGGAGAGGAAAAAAACTGTGTGTTAGAAGGTTAGAAAGAGGTAAAGTGGAATACCTGAAAAACACTGGGAAACACGACTTCACACATACTGGAAGGGTCCGGTGCAACCACCTGTTGGTGGAATAGTTAATTTGAAGCTTTCTTTTCATTTATTATTCTGTTTAACAAATAGACAATATGATCTATACTTCGTATAGCATTATTCAATTGTTTAGGGATTATGTCATGTACCTGCCCATTGAAAGCCTTTTCGAAAAATGTAAAAATGATAAGACCAATCAGAGCTCAGGGGAGGTATCAAAGGACCAATCAGCACTAGGGGAAGTATGATAGGAGCTATGATAGGACCAATCGGCTAGCGGAGCAATGAATGGACCAATCAGCTAGGGGAGCTATGAATGGACCAATCGGCTTGAGGCGCTATAATTTGGCCAAACGGCTAGGGGAGCTATGAAAGGACCAATCGGCTAAGAGGAAGTAGTTTCAGGTCCTGACTTACAAGGAGTGCCGCAGTCTGCCGATTAAAAATACAATGGCGGCACAGATGGAAAACGAAGCAATCTGCGAAGCATCCAAACCGTTTCATCCGAGAACGACAGAATAACAACGTTAAAAGATGAACTGGGACTGCGTGCAAGGCTTTCCTCAGAGGGGAATATATTGGCTTTACTTACCAACGTCTTCAGATTCTGCGAGAGCGGAGAGGGAGTGAGAGCATGACTGAGTTATTTAATTGGCGTCTTGGAGTCTTTTGAACCACGCATATTTGCCCATATTTGGAAATCAATTGCTGCTCCGCCAAGGCCGCACTTATATATTCAGACGTGATATCTGGACGGTCTCACAAGGCCACAATCACAGAGGCTATTCAGGGTGATTTCAGCACGCTGTTGGATAAATGATGAATTACAGCACCAGGATGGAAATCAAATACCAAGAAAGACGGAAAGAAAGGAAAATAAAGGATGCAGTTCACTTTTAATGAACGGCATCTCTGCTCTGCCAAGATGACTGAAACACACAGATAAATGCGGCCCATTGTAACAGCTCGGGGCGAGCGATGCATAATTAGTGAGGAATATGTGGCAATCGTATCCTGATACCGTGTACTGAGTTTTTTTTAATTTTTTTTATTTTATTCGTCTTACTCCATTGTTGTAATCATTGTTGAAACCGTACTGGCCTTATTTTTCTATTTGATAAAAAAAATGCATTGCTTTGGTTTCTCTGCACTTTCTCCAACTGGAGAAGTATAATAAATTAAGCATGCGCTTTTCTAATATTACATAAATTAAAGTGCTTTGTACACTGCTTTTCTCCGGTCTCAGAGGAGTTAACAGCCCCACTTCATCAAGCTCATTGGCAGATCCCTGTTTTTATGTTGTTAATTTTAGGGAAAAACACCAAGAAACACTGAGAAAATCACGGCCACATTTTAATTATTTACTTGAGTGGTTCTGTGGCCGGAACACACACAAAGATTTGTGTGGTGAGCGGAGAACGGTGAAGATGTGCGATTAAAAAGCAAGCGGAGCAGAGAAACAACTAATTGTTTTTTCAGAGCTAATGGTATGGCGTTGGGCGTCGTTGACTGTAAACTCAGCATGCACAGGGCGAAAAAGATCTAAGCGTACCTCAAACTACACACACATATGGACAAAAGGGTGAGAAAAAGACTATAGTGGTTATTTGAATGAAAAGACTAATTGGACTAAGATTTCACTAAATATATTTGTATAATTTAAATAAACCTTTTGGAAGTTATATTAAAATAGCTCAATATCAATTTCACATATCCAAAAAAATCTACTTCATGAAACGGGTGAACCTCTTTGTACTGTAAAAGCAGTTTGCAAGAAAAAGTAACTTTTGAAATCAAAGTATCCTAAATCAACACTCGGGGGAAAGGCTCCCATTTTCAATAACGTTTGTAAAGTCCCCAAAAATATCTACAATCTTAAAAAAAGAAAAAAACTTTTTCAACCTTTCAGTGTTAATGGATGTTTCCTGAATTCATATTTTTGAGCTCTGAAGTTGTACGGTTTAACTCTGGAATTGTAGAGGTACAATCGCAGAGAGCCCAAAGAACTCAACCAACGCATATGTCTGAATACGTAAGTTCTACCCAGCCAGAACAAGATGGCCGCCGGGTTAACCGGTTCAAACAGGATCATGACCCATCCGGGCAGGGCTGTTAGAACTGCTAGTTTGTTTATTTAAGATAGTCATCAACGCACGCTGAATACTTAAGTACCCTAAGGTCTCAGGTCTCATGGGGGGGGTCCACATTTATCATTGCACAGATCAAAACACTCTTTACACTTTAACATAAATATCCAACTGGCACATTCTAGAAAGACGGAGACAACAACATCTCTCTTGTCTCATGGCAGAGTGTGGAAGAGGATGCCTGCAGAGTGAACCACCAGTCTCCCAGCAGGCCAGTGGGCTGACAGCTCTGTCTGGGACACTAGTGCAAAACACGACACTGATGTCGTGTTTTGCAGATGCTATCATTCTATAGCAGATGCTATCATTCTATACAGATGCTATCATTCTATAAATATGCTATCAGGCTATACAGATGCTATAAGGCTGTACAGATACTATACAGATGCTATCAGGTTGTACAGATGCTATCAGGCTATACAGATGCTATCAGGCTATACAGGTGCATCAGGCTATACATAAGCTATACAGATGCTATCAGGCTGTACAGATGCTATCAGGCTGTTCAGATGCTATCAGGCTATACAGATGCTATCAGGCTGTAAAGATGCTATCAGGCTATACAGATGCTATCAGGCTATACAGATGCTATCAGGCTGTACAGATGCTATCAGGCTATACAGATGCTATCAGGCTGTACAGATGCTATCAGGCTATACAGATACTATCAGGTTGTACAGATGCTATCAAGCTATACAGATGCTGTCCGTCTTATTAGCCCAGCGCTACGCACAGGTTCTCTATTATTACATACACTCTGCAGCCTCCGTCAGCGTGTGATGTCATTTGCATCATACTCACTTTGACGGGGAACGTATGGCCTTGGAACGGTATGTAAACAAGAATAAAACTCATTAAAATAAATCTGTCTTTAATCAGTTTTCCAGTGTCCCAGACCTCCGGGAAGCATCTGAAAGGCCGAGTTCTGAGAGTCTGTGAAGGTTTGTGTTTTGGAGTGGTATTTAGGAGTGGTGTGAACAACAAAGCCGAGCTCAGACCCCAGCAGGTTCTGGTGTGGCGAGGATGAGTCAGTCCTGGCTCTGTAGTGAACGTGCACATCGTGCACATGCACACACGGCCTTACTTTACCGTCATTAAATGCTCAGAATTATTGTCCAAAAATGGTAATTATACTAAGGGACTCATAAAAAGATAAAGTTCTGAGTAGAGAAGAGACGAGAAAGCGACAGACAAGCAAGACCCATACTTGTATATTCTATATTTATATATATATATATCCTGTGCTATTATGTACAGACAAGTGGAGAGGGGGCGGTGTTACCGTCAGTCCTTATATTTAAAGCCCTTCAGTGATCTAGTTGCCTTAGAGTGCTTTCCCCAGTACAGGACTGGGAATCCTGTCTGCAGTTCCCACTGATGAGCCAGATAGACAGGACAGTTTATTTATTTTTAACCTGTCTTTAACCAGAAAAATATCCCATTGAGTTACAATAACTCTTCTCCCAGGGAGTCCTGGCCAAGACAAGGGGCATAGTCTAATGGGGGTCAGGCTGGTGACGGCCAGGCGTTATGTTCTGGGTGTGAACCCCTTGAGTGAACGGTTAACCCCCATTCTGCTCCCTAACGACAAGGAACCAAAACCGATTTAATAAAAACTCTAACAAAACCACTAAATAAACAGCCTGTTAAAAACATTTGAAAACATTCAAATAAAAGTGTCGCTCTTTGTAATCTCTCTGCGCCAAGATAGCAAACAGAAAGATACTCCTAAGGCGGGGCAGACCTGTTTCTAAGAAAGGCTTTCCAAAGCTGTTCCCCTAATCCTCAGTGACTTGTATGGGTACAGTAGTGATTCCTCCCTCCTGTAACTTAGTGGGGGGGATTCAGCAGCCTCTACTCCTGCCAAGAAGAAGAGCAGACTGCTCAGTGCGTGGACCCACCTGGCCTGTCAGTGGAGCAGCCATGACACTAACAATACTATTCTCCCTGGGCCGTGGAAGCAGTACTGGGAGGAACACCAGGAAGGCTGTCCACACCACACTCCATAATGGTGTAGGAAGGGATACAATGGCCCTTCTTTTTGGCTGCATTTGGCTCAGGAGGTAGAGCGGGTTGTTTGATAACCGGAAGTTTGCTAGTTCGATCCCCGGCTCCTCCGAGTGTCCCTGAGCAAAACATCTAACATTTAACTGCTCTCGACAAGTTGTTGCCTTGCATGGTTGACACCGCCGTCGGTGTGTGAATGTGTGCATGAATGGGTGAATGTTCGACGATATTGTAAAGTGTTTTGAGTGGCCACTGGTTAGAAAAGCGCTATATAAATGCAGTCCATTTATCATTTTACTATGTTTACTATTGCTACTGTTAGTAGTAACTAGTACTACTACTACTACTGATAAGTAATTATTTTGTAACTTGGCTGATGCTTTTATCCAAAGTGGATGGGAAGGACATTAAGGAACTGGTAGGGGTAAGGCCGGCAGGTAGACTGTGGACATTAGGGATCGTACCCAGTACACACTAACCCCCCTGGTTTATCCTGCCCCTTTTCACATGGAAAGAGGGGACTTGTGTACCATCTCAAAGACCATCCAGGTGATATTGAATTGTCACTGTGTTATGTTCACGCTGTTGTGTTTGGTTTCCTGAGGTGAAACGGCTGCAGAAACCTGGGAAAAGCCCTGGCAGGGGATTGCAGTGTTTGTAGGAAACCATGAGTGACGTGTACAATAATGTGAAGCTGTGATGCCAGTGCAGCGGTGAGCCGAAACAGGCTCACTGTGAGGCGGGACATGTAATATTTATTTCACTAGGGAGGACAGACAACCGCAGGGGCCAGGAAGGCTAAGTTGTTTGTGGAGCTCTACTTCTGTTAAACTTTCCGTATTATATATACATATTATACATACATACAGGCGATTTCAGACCACCGACAGCGTTCTTCAGAGCCAGACGTGCTTATTGTGTCCTGATATAGCTGAACAGGACTCGTGCACCTTGGTTAAGGTTCAGGGGGCAGTGGTGCTCTCCTCTAATGAGACGTCGGCAATACAGACACCAAGTAACAAAGTAACAAACACGCTAACTTCCACCTCGGTTCTTTAAGCTGGACTTTGAACCACCTTCCCCAACATTTGTTTTGAGTGGCGCAATTTAATCTGTGTGTGTGTACGTTCCAATCCTCCCTGAGTTCAAATACTTTTTTGGGGTAAGCAGATACGCTAATGAGACACTCTAACCATCTTCTTCATTAACCATGGTTCCTGGATGAAACTTCATTAACCATGGTTCCTGGTTCTTCATTAACCTGGTTCTTCATGAACGATGGTCCTAACAATGGTACCAACGATGGACCTAACGATGGCCCTAAGTAACGATGGACCTAGCGATGGCCCTAAGTAACGATGGTATTAACGATGGCCCTAAACGTGGCCCTAACCATGACCCTAACCATGGTTCCAACAATGGTCCTAACAATGGTCCTAACAATGGTCCTAATGATGGTCCTAATGAGGGTCCTAACGAGGGTCCTAACAAGGGTCCTAACAATGGTCCTAACGAGGGTCCTAACGAGTGTCCTAACAATGGTCCTAACGATGGTCCTAACGATGGTCCTAACGATGGTCCTAGTGATGGTCCTAACGATGGCCCTAACAACGGCCCTAGCAACGGCCCTAACGATGGTTCTAACAATGGTCCTTACAATGTTCCTCTCCCCAGGGGGCGTGTGCATCTCCCAGTCAGTGAAGATCCCGCGGGAACCCAAACAAGGAGAGTTCGACAAGGTGATCCGGAGGCTGCGAGAGAACCCCAACGCCAGGGTGGTCATCCTGTTCGCCAACGAGGACGACATCAGGTGACTGACCCCCTCTTAAGTACCCCGGGCTCCTAGCATCCAATCCATCCTGATCGGGCCTCCATTACTCAGGTCTAAACACGGAGGCCGGAGCACAACATGGATTTGTTTTCCCATAATAAGGAAGGGAAAATGAGAATACTGATTTTAGCATTATCTGAAACCAGATCATTAATGGATTGTTGGAATACTGAATGATGGTTTAATAGACACGACAAAGAACCGTCCGTCTATGCATCGATAACATGAAATAATTGCAGGTCATTATTTGCGCATTCATGGTGTAGTAATACAAAATATTTTTCATTCAGAAAATTTATTGTAAAATCTAAATACGAATATGGACTTGCTATCATCAAATCAGTGAATAATGAATCATATACCTGGTATTAAAAGTAGTTACTCTTTAACTCTTTAGTGTGATCTCCTTAACTCACTTTCCCTTCAGTCCTCGCTGTGCTAACGACGAAGAAAGAAGCATAATAATATATCTAAAGATGAATATTTACTGCACTGCATAATAGCCACATTTTGGGACAACTTCAAAAGCAGAGTCTTCAATATAGGGCAAGTTTATTTATATAACCTGAACACAAATGGCAGAGTTTCATACAAGCAGGGATCACATTTAAAAGACAACCTCAAAAACAACGATTTAGATATTCAGAGTCAGACGACTTCTGTAATCGGAGAGAAAATAGTTTGTTGCTTATCGTTCTGCTCCAGATAGGAGAACAACAATAGAAACCAGACAGAATAAAACATGAACCTCAGGAGCAGATCGTGTTTCCCCGTCTGACCCGCTCCCCGTCGCGTGCTCACCGTGTGTCGGCAGGCGCCTGCTCCACGCCGCCAAGAAGGCTAACCAGACGGGACACTTCATCTGGGTGGGCTCCGACAGCTGGGGGTCCAAGATCTCCCCGGTGCTGGACCAGGAGGAGATGGCGGAGGGGGCTGTCACCATCCTGCCCAAGAGACTGTCCATCAGAGGTACGCGACACAAGCCCCGACCCCATTCCTCCTCCTTCTGTGTGAACCACCTTTTATCCAATTGTGTTGGAACTTGAAGGAACAAACCTTGCCCTGAAACTACTTATGTTAGATGACAGGGAATGTAGTGGGGAACAAAGGAGTGCTTCATCCATCCTGGGCCTAATCCCGACTAACTTATTCATACATACATTTTCACACCGATGGTGAGGAAATAACCAGCTTGTCCGGAGCAGTTAGGGTGAGGTGTCTTGCTCAGGGACACCTCAACACTCTGGGGAGGAGCCAGGGATAGTACTAGCAACCTTAATCTTGCATAATATCACCCCTTTAATTAGGGGCAGGGCAATATTGCTGTTCAGGTCCTCCAATCAGATTCAGCCAGAACGTTTGCTTGACATTACCTGGCGACCCAAATGGCCAATAACATGTAGCCCATGCCATAGTTGTAACCGTAAGGTTGCTAGTACGATCCCCGGCTCCTCCTAGATAGAGTCAATATTCATAGCAATATTGCTGCTCATGGGTCAGGGCAGATGAAACCCAGTGTTTGGTTACTTTAACGTTGTCATCATGGCAATGCTCTGGCTAACCCTCTCTTAGGTTTTAAAATTCTTCCATTGTGCTGTTCATTGACTTAAATTAGTTATTAGTTAGTGGGTTTTAATTTTATATTTTTCACTTATCTATTTGTTTTCTCCATGTCAAATCAAAATAATATAAATTGGAAAGATACCGGCTTCTGTGTTCTATCAAGGCCGCATCGTTAAGTAGTTACCAATGTCGCACACAACCAATTACAACCACACTAATGAGAAAATCATTTGGCCAACCTGGACATATAATTTAAGTGTTTTATTGATCAAATTTACAGTATAGCACAGGGTCATTCTGAGCATTAAATTCTAAAGACATGCAGATGTGCCTTTAGAATTTAATAACAACTTATATGTAGTTGTTGCTGCATGTTTTTAGAATGAATGCTCAATGCCCCTGTGCTATACTGTGCATTTGATGAATTAAAATACATGGCAGCAACAAGTACCTTGTAGGCATAGAACAATATACAATGCATTAAGTAGAGTCTTAAATAAAGTCAACCTAAGCTAAAGTTAACCTAACCTAAACAAGGTTAACCTAACACTCGTTAGTGCTTGGCACTAACGAGTGTTCCTTACTGTACCACAGTAACATAACGAAAGGCCAGTTGTTCTCTGACGTATGGCCTCTGTTGGTGACTGTGTTCAGGGTTTGACCGCTACTTCACCAGCCGCACGCTGGAGAACAACAGGAGGAACATCTGGTTCGCTGAGTTCTGGGAGAACAACTTCAACTGCAAGCTGAGCCGGCACGCGCTGAAGAAAGGATCTGGGCTCAAGAAGTGCACAAGTAGGAGATAACTTCTGTCTGAACCGCACCTTACTGAAGGGCTGCTGGTTCTTTCTCTCTCTGTGCGTGTCTCTCTCTCTCCAGTGTGTCTCTCTTGTCTCTTGCTCTCTTTCTGTGTGTCTGTATGTGTCTATTTATGTGTCTGTGTCTTTCTCTCTCTCTCTCTCTCTCTCTCTCTCTCTACCGCTCCCTCTTTCTCTCTCTCCCTCCCTCTTTCTCTCTCTCTCTCTTGTTCGTTCTCTCTCTCTCTCTCTCTCTCTCTCTCTCTCTCTCTCTCTCTCTCTCTCTCTCTCTCTATATATATATATATATATATATATATATATATATTCTCTTGTATAGGTCTTTCTTTCCCAAGTTGAGGTCTGATGTCTGGGGGAAGTGACATGCTGAGTGTTTGGTGAGGGAGTCTTCAACAGCTCAGCCATTAAAAGTGGAACAGTGACGCATTAAATATTCTGAATGTCTGGCGTCATGTCTTGCAGCGCTGAGCGTTATTTGTGCTGAGTACCGACTGCTTGGGCCCACCTGGCTGAGACTGGCTGGAACTGGCTGGAACAGGGGGAGCCGTGGTTAAGCTCATATTAATAATTACAATACATACATTGGAAGCCCTGTCATGTGACCAGGGAATCTTAACACCCAGGAGTCTGAACCTGTGGGACCCAGACATGCAGATGGGGACACCCATGTTAAAATAATATATCAGAGGGTGGGGTTTAAGGGGGAGGTTAGGGTGTGATTTAATAGGGAGGTTAGGGTTAGGCTTTAAGGCCTGGGTAGGGTTTAAGGGGGAGTTTAGGGTTAGGCTTTAGGGTCAGGGTGAGGTTTTAGGGTTAGGTATTAGGGTTAAGGTTTGGCTCAAGGGTTAGATTAATGCAAGGCTTCAGGGTTAAGGTGTGGTTTTATGGTTAGGGTGTGGTTTTAGGGTTAGGTTTTAGGGTTTGGTTTCAGGGTTTAGCTTTAAGCTTAGGTTTTAGGGTTAAGGTTAAAGTGATTTTATAGTACGGTTTTAGGGTATGGGTTTGGTTGCCAGAATGGCCCTAGGACGGATCTCTGACCCTGGGGGCCCAGGTACACCCGCCGTTTGATATTTGACATATTATATTGCAAATACACAAACAGCATTTCTATTCATGTTTATCTATTTGTCATTTCAGCCCTATTTATTGGCTCTTTTAATTCTTATCCTGAATGAGTGCGGTGCTGCACCAATGAAGGGGTACATTGGGGTACTCACTGGGGTACATGAGGGGTACATTGTACCGTTGTTGGTATTTTTGCAGTGACATCTCTGTTTGTGATAGGGCTGTAGATGAAGATCTCCACATCTTCAGCCGGCTGAAACACAAGGCACTTTATTACTGTTACTAAGAAACCAAGCAATTCTATTTAGTATTTTATTTTCATCCTCATAATGGAAGACAATGTTTATATGTGTTTTGAAATTGTTGTACCGGTAATTTGTAATGTTTTAAATGATATTTTTATGGAGAAGAAACCTGGTAAAGACATGTTGTGGAAATAAGTGGCACTAGTTTTGAGGAAAATAAAAAACTGATTTAGAATCCAATCGAGCGACTGAAAACTGGAACGCGAAATTTCATCTCATCCACCACTCCAACAACAAAAATTACCTCAAGAAACCGAACAAAAGCAATTAAAATAATTGATTTTGCCTACCAACAAACTAACTTTTCAGATTTTCATTCCAGTGAGGGCTCCCTGACGAATTTATTTACCACAAATTGCAAATAAATTAGAGCAGGAGACACAATTAAAATCCTCCCTCTCTCGGGCGATATAAATAGGTCAGAGGTTCTGCGTTCTCTCAAAGTCAGAGGCTCCCATTCGCCGTTGCTAGGACACAGAACCCGACGGTACCGACCTGAACGCAGATGTGCAACGTATCCGTGACTATTATTATGCCTTATTATTAAGTGGTCTTGTACCTGCAGGTTTAAGTGCTCGTGCTAAACATGGTCATGTTTCCTTTCTATTAAAAACATCTTTAGATCTTGGCTGATTTGAGTGACTTCAGAGCAGCAGACATCTGAAGCCTCTAGACTCCAGAGAGAGAGGCTATTTTTTATTAAACAGTGACTAAGAACTAACATGAATCACAGCACGGTCATTCATTTCTTTCAACTAAATATACATACCTTCAGTTAACACAATATGACATTGAATTGAATGTAACAGATTTAATTTCTGATAATGGAACACACAGACGTGGGTGGTGTTGGGTGTTTGTGTGAACACCAGTAGCGTGTATTCATTATAAACCAGCATCAGTATCCTCTTGATTGATCCTCAAAGATTTAAAGAGCTTTGCGTGATGTCATCTGCATATAGTGTACATTTCGTACACTGAACGCAATCCCAGCTAGTGGACAAAAACGAATGGTGGCTGCTCTTTTCAGTGAACAAAGCCGCAGAACTAAATGAGGATTCAAACTTTCTAACTGAAGAACTCAGAGTGACCTACCGTCAGTTAGAGGAGATTAATAGGGCGAGAAGGGCAAAAAGATACAATTATAATCTGTTATCATTTCCAGACCAAAGTTCAGCACATGCTTTTGAAAAAGCACATCCACTATACTATGGATGGAAAAGTCCACTGCATGTGTGTGTTACTCGCTTACTCGCTCACTCACTCACTCACTCGCTTGCTCACTCACTCACTCACTCAGTCATTCACTCACTCACTCACGTGAGTGATTAAGGCTCTTTCCAGCGTTGCCTCCTGATTGGTTATCTGTGTCAGGTTCAGTGACATCATGGAGGGGAAGACAAAGGGCTTATACATTAAGACCCTCTTATACATTATGTCCCTCTACTGACATCATCAAACCTACACACACATTGCTCTGAGCTATTGCCTTAACTCTGCTTAAACTATTAAAGTGTATTCAGTGCCAGTGGTCTTCAGAGATGTAAGATGGAGGAGGGGTGAAGGTTCAGGCCCATTGAGACTGGGCTGGAGATCCATCGTATGGAAGCGACGGACCAGAGGAGAGACACATCTGAAGGACGCTCGTTAAACCACGGCACAGCCTCAGACGCCCCACGCCAGGCTTTTAAAGGCTGGCACTGCACACACACACAGACATACGCACGCATGCATGCACGTGCACGCACATACACACACACACACACACACACACACACAGACATACGCACACACATGCATGTGCACGCACACAGACGCACACACTCCAACCCGGTATCACGCGATTTCGTGCTCATGCGCACGAACGTTAATCTATTGAATCGTGTCCCACAGCACGATTGTCCGACTTTTTTCGTTCTACACAGAACGAAATGTAAACCAATGTATTCTGAATGGGAGCGTTTCTCCGATTTTTTCGTGCTACACAGAACGAAATGTAAACCAATGCATTCTTAATGGGAGCGTTTCTCCGATTTTTTCGTGCTACACAGAACGAAATGTAAACCAATGCATTTTGAATGGCAGCGTTTTTCAGAGAGAGAGAGAGAGAGAGAGAGTGAGTGAGTGTGTGTGCAGACAGTACAGTGCACCCTCTAGTTATATACAGTATATGTCAATATGTCCGATTTTAAAGCAGACCTCCTCAAAAACTGAAACAAACGTCCCCCACAGAACGAAATGTAAACCAATGCATTCTGAATGGGAGCGTTTCTTCGATTATTTCGTGCTACACAGAACGAAATGTAAACCAATGCATTTTGAGTGGCAGCGTTTTTTTCGTGCTACACAGAACGAAATGTAAACCGATGCATCCTGAATGGGAGCGTTTCTCCGATTTTTTTCGTGCTACATAGAACGAAATGTAAACCAATGCATTTTTAATGGAAGCGTTTTTCAGACGAGAGCGAGAGAGAGAGAGAGAGAGTGTGTGTGGGTGTACAGTGCACCCTCTTGTTATATGTATGTCAATATTTCCGATCTTTAAGCAGACCTCCTCAAAAACTGAAATGAACGTGCTCCACAGAACGAAATGTAAACCAATGCATTCTGAATGGGAGCGTTTCTCCGATTATTTCGTGCTACACAGAACGAAATGTAAACCGATGCATTTTGAGTGGCAGCGTTTTTTTCGTGCTACACAGAACGAAATGTAAACCTATGCATCGTGAATGGGAGCGTTTCTCCGATTTCTTCGTGCTACATAGAACGAAATGTAAACCAATGCTGTGTGTGTGTGTGTGTGTGTGTGTGTGTGTGTGTGTGTGTGTGTGTGTGTGTGTGTGTGTGTGTGTGTGTGTGTGTGTGTGTGTGTGTGTGTGTCAATATTTCCGATTTTGCAGAAGACCCGCTCAAAGACTGAAACGTATTTTTCGTGCTCCACAGAACGAAACGAGAGAGAGAGAGAGAGAGAGAGAGAGAGAGAGAGAGAGAGAGAGAGAGAGAGAGAGAGAGAGAGAGAGAGAGAGAGAGAGACTTCAGAAGGGGTGTGCGCAGATAGTACAATGCACCCTAGTTATTTTTATGCCAAAACCACAATTGCATCAAAGGGTAAATGTAATGTATTAGGGATACAACTGATTTCCCTGCTTTTAAGAGCAGACCTCCTCAAAAACATTTCGTGCTCATGTGCACGAACGTTAATCTATTGAATCGTGTCCCAAAGCACGATTGTCTGACTTATTTCGTATTACACAGAACGAAATTCAAACCATAGCCTTTCAATTGGGATATTTTCTTCGACTATAGAAGGGGTGTGCGCAGATAGTACAGTGCACCCTCTAGCTATTTATGTGTCAAAACAACAAATGCATCAAAGGGTAAATGTAGTGTATTAGGGATATAACTGATTTCCCTGCTTTTAAGAGCAGACCTCCTCAAAAACATTTCGTGCTCATGTGCACGAACTTTAATCTATTGAATCGTGTCCCAAAGCACGATTGTCTGACTTATTTCGTATTACACAGAACGAAATTCAAACCATAGCCTTTCAATTGGGATATTTTCTTTGACTATAGAAGGGGTGTGCGCAGCAGTGTACCCTCTAGTTATTTATGTGTCAAAACAACAAATGCATCAAAGGGTAAATGTAGTGTATTAGGGATACAACTGATTTCCCTGCTTTTAAGAGCAGACCTCCTCAAAAACATTTCGTGCTCATGTGCACGAACGTTAATCTATTGAATCGTGTCCCAAAGCACGATTGTCTGACTTATTTCGTATTACACAGAACGAAATTCAAACCATAGCCTTTCAATTGGGATATTTTCTTCGACTATAGAAGGGGTGTGCGCAGATAGTACAATGCACCCTCTAGCTATTTATGTGTCAAAACAACAAATGCATCAAAGGGTAAATGTAGTGTAATAGGGCTACTCTGATTTTCCCGGTTTTTACAGCAGACCTCCTCAAAAACATTTCGTGCTCATGTGCACAAAAGTTAATCTATTGAATCGTGTCCCAGAGCACGATTGTCCGACTTTTTTCGTTCTGCGCATAACGAAATGTTAACCCATGCGTTTTCGATCGGAGCGTTTCTCAGAATATAAACATGTAAGGTCTATATATATATATAAATATATATATATATAATAGAATTAATCTAGATTAAAATGGCTGATTTGAATTCTGCCGAAGGCATTCATAATATGTGTGTGCTACCTAAATAATGACTAAAAGTAAGTCTTTGAGAACGGGTTTCTCAAGCCAGGTGGCGCATTAGACCAGGGGCTCATCTCCTGTTTCCAAAATGCATCACAAACTCTAGTATAACTTACTACACGCTTACTATCACAAACTCAAACACGGGAAAATATAACGGCACCGGGACGCGCCCTCGCTACAGGTCCACGGCACGCTCGTCTCCGGTGCGCGTCGCGGCAGCAGCGGCAGCCGGGGCGGCGGTGGGGGCGGCGTTGACGGCAGACGGCTGGTACGCGTCCGCCTACCGCCGTACCAAGGCGGGCAGCTCGGAGGAGTGTCATCGCTCACCCAAGTTGTTTCTATTATCATCGCTACATTGTCTCCAGCATATGGCGCGATTATGGACAGTATATTTTATTAAACACTCAGCTTCTGTTTAGGCTACTTCAACTTTGAGAATAGATTAACGGCGATATTTTTTTTATCGCCCGATAAGAGTCTCGCGTTAACGCAGCACGTTAACGCCGATAACGGCCCACCACTAATATATATATATATTTATTTATTTATTTATTTATTCATTTATTTAATTAATTAATTAATTAATTTATTTATTTATTTATTTATTTATTTATTTATTTATTTATTTATTTATAGCCTATAGGGTGGCCAGATGTCCCGCTTTGTGCGGGACAGTCACGCATTTCCACTTTTTACAAATTTAGACGTTGTCCCGCATTGTTATTGATAGTTATTGACTCGATTTTTTAAAATGCGTGTTTTATAATCTGGCATTTATCAAATAGCTGTGCGGAGACAGCAGTGAGGGCTGTCTTCAGGGGGCGGGGCGGGCCGTTTGATCATGTCAATCAAACTGGGACGCGGACGAGGAGGTCTGGTGGTCTCCGTAGGCCTATATAATAAATAAATAAATAAATACATATATAAATATGTAGGCCTATGTCAATGGTCAATGATCAGATACAGATCTTGTTATAACAATAAGCTACATAGCTACGTGGTCTACTTATAATATTATGACTAAATAATTGTATGTTTTTATATATATTAATTAATAATAATAATAATAATAAAAAAAAAAATATATATATATATATATATATTATTAATTCAATATTAAACCAATGGATTTTAATCGGGAGATTATTTTCGACAAAATATGGGGCAGGCTGCGCAGGATTTTATGGCGCTATGGTGGTTGCCATCGACTACACAAACTGGCCATTATTTCATTTTCTGTAACATCCACGCATATATCCTGCATTTAATACATGTAGGCCTACACGTTATATGCACAATATTCTGAACAAACCCCCGAACATATTGATTCTAGGTTCCTGTGATAGGAGCGGGACGCTGTGATGTTAATTTATTTATTTATTAAATTATTATTAATTGATTAAACATTAATGTACACAATGTATGCACCGTTCACGTTGCAAACGACTTCATGAGTTCAAACATAAACATTCATTGTAACATGACATTCATTCATAGCTCTGCTCCGAACCACGTTAACGACGTTAAAGACCGGGTAAACCAAATTCAGTATTTTTCTTCTTATCATATTAATTAGGCCTTAAATGTGTCCCTCAAAACATGTAAAAAATATTTTTCCCATTCATCATTTCCTTGAGGAGCTAGGCCTCAGAGAATGTTCTGTGTGCAGGTTTAAAATGGGCGGGTCTACATCGAAGACCGCGTTACGTAAAGCGGTCATACTCACATAAACCCGCCCCCTGCTGCCCTCTAGGTATAAATACATTAACCGCGCACTAGCATTCTGTGGTTTCACCCGTCTATGGTTTTACCGCTCACGAGTCTGGTTTGAATTGTCAGTTTGCAGTTGGCTCTCCGGTGATGGGCGTGGTTTCCTGGCCTGCAGCGCACACGCCCCCACCGTCCTGAGCCAGGGATTACTGCTCATTTTTCATCAACTTTGAAGCATAATTTTATATACTTCGCGATTTTTTTAGTCCTTCAAATTTGGCAGGGTGGTTAATAATATATTTTCCTGTGGTATTATAAACTCAAAACCCATAATTATTTTTGGTTTATTTACAATTGACGGCAACTGAGCTGCCGTCAATTGTGTTGTTTTTGTCGTAAACTAGGGTCCGCTGGCTAGGAAATAGACAGATATTCTAAGGTGTCCTTCAAAATTCACCTTGTAATATCTTTCTATTTTCCGCAGTTTAGACTTATAATTAATAAGTTACTTTTGCATTGAACTTGACTTTCTGACCTTTTTTTTTTTTTTTATCCCTGTCTGGTGGCTAGTCACGTCACCCAGAGAGATGCGCATGGTCAGATTTTGTAGTGACACAGCCTATAACCTATTCATGAAAGCAAAACATCAAGCTCATTGATTTAACGAGGCATGTTATTTGAAACAATTAATTAAGTTATCATGTGTGAGAGGTCATTCCTCCTCCTGAGTGTGCTTCCTATTTATGTCTAGTGTAGGCTATACTGTCCACAAGCACCCCCCACCCCTCCCAATATGGATATTGAGAATTGTTGCCACGTCCCAGTGGTGGTGGTGTCATATAAATGAAAGAGGGCATTCAAATATACTAAAGTGATTCATTAGGAGGCCGAAGCCCTAAAGGAAGTGATGCAATAGGTGGCTGAGGCAAGGACATTAAGCAGTAAGCTTAATAAATTAGTTGACAAGAGGTAGAATCTTGTCCATTAGACCTTCAGGGTGCATCTTGGGATTACTCTGTGAAAATTGTGGGTCTCTGGAAAAAAGCCGGCCCTAACCCTAACCCTAACCCTAACCCTAAACCTCAGACCCCCCCCTCCCTGCCCTCGGGGTCCGAGAAGGCCAAGTTTCGGTGTGGGGGTCCCAGTTAGGCCCTAGAATAAGGTAGTCAAGTTTCAGGGCGGTATGACCTTCCTATCCCAAAAACTTTCTTTCCACCACATTCTGATCCACTAGGTCTTACAC
The DNA here is from genome assembly GCF_964030765.1 of Micromesistius poutassou. Classification (NCBI taxonomy): domain Eukaryota; kingdom Metazoa; phylum Chordata; class Actinopteri; order Gadiformes; family Gadidae; genus Micromesistius; species Micromesistius poutassou. Next base: position 7,863,557 of record NC_140272.1, read on the forward strand.
GCAACACTTCTGAGAGGCTTTGTCCAAAAAACTGTCTATTTTGGAAAACTTTTTTTCTGTAAGGGCTAGAACTCCAAATCTCAGATATGTCGTTCTCAGGACCCTGGGAAATGTGTGTATACATTTTGGCATCTGTAGCCATCTCGAAAAGGTGGGAAAAGGGGCGTGACCTCGGACAGTAAGGTAAATGTGAATAAGACTAGGTTAGTTTCAGTCCCCATTTTTGATGGGATGGAGGTGTTAATGTGTGCCTTAAGGTGTGTAGACACAGCTGGCCTGTGGACAAGTTTTTGAAGTCTGGGGTCAAAAGGTCAAAAGGAGTCAGCACCACGCCCCTTATGAGATAACAAAAAGTTAATGTGCATTTCTCTCATAACTTTTTGTCATTATTAAAAAGAGGCCTGATTCTCAGATATGCATGTTGGATGGCCAGGGTGTAGGTCTGAGAAGAACTTCAGGCCAAAATCTTGCAAGCGAGCCGGTGAGGTGCAACAAGATCAGATGGAGCACTTGGTGAGTCATTTCTTGTAGGGCTGGTGCCCCCAAGTTGATAATCGTCCTTTGCGACCCCCGTTGATAAAAAAGAGACCCCAGGTCTATAGCTTACTTGTTACTGGCCTTCACTCAGAAGTTACCTATTGCATCACTTCCTTTAGGGCTTCGGCCTGCTTTCATTGTAGTATATTTGAATGCCCTCTTTCATATATATGACACCACCACCACTGGGACATAGCAACAATTCTCCATATCCATATGGGGAGGGGGGGGGGGGGGGGGGGGGGGGGGGTGTGCTTGTGGACAGTAGGGGTACAAATAGGAAGCTTGCAATGAGGATTTCAATCACCAGAAATAGTCAATACACACTCAGGAGGAGGAATGACCTCTCACACATGATAACTTAATGAATTATTTCAAATAACCCTGCCTCGTTAAATAAAAAAATCAATAGGCTATAGTCTATAGGTTATAGGCTGTGTCACTACCAAATATGTCCGTGCGCATCTCTCAGAGTGACGTAACTAGCCACCAAACAGAGATTTAAAAAAAGATTACAAAACAAGTTGATTACAAAAGTAACTTATTAATTATACAAGTCTAAACTGCGGAAAATAGAAAGATATGGGGGGCGATCGATGGCAACCATCATAGCAAGTCACGTGACGTGGACGCAGGCCCATTGAAAAGAATGGGCCAAAAAAATGTAGGCGTGTCACATGTTCAGAGCCGTAATGCATTTTCCTCTGTGGACCAACGCAGTTTTACTTCAATCTGGAATGAGACTGGGTTTAAGGGACGTGGTTAGTTTCAGTTTTTGAGGGGGTCTGCTGAAAAATTCTGATAAATTAGATTATTTTAGCCTACTTGTTTTGACGAATCCTGCGCATCCCCCCCCCCTTCTGAAGTCAAAAATAAATTCCCAATTAATTAATCTATTTATTATATACGAAGACCACCAGACATCCTCGAAGCAAAGAAAATGGTCTGTTAACCCACTCTATTAAATCACAAGAAAGAAGACGCCATACCTGCTCTAAAAAATGTACTAAAGTTTTTTTTAAGTTGTTAAATAAGAGAACATCATTACACGGTTACATGAAATAACAATAGGCCTACAAGCAAAGACAATAGTTTTGGTTCAGCGTCCATAGCAACCATGTTAATGTCTTCCTAATAACTATCCAATAGGAAAGATGGTCACAACGTCTACTAGAGCCGTAGTCGGGTTAATACAGGAGTGAATGGGCTGTGAATTAAATCAGAGTGAATTAATCCAATGCATTTCAATCGGGAGATTATTTTCGACAGAATATGGGGCAGATAGGATTCTATGGCGCTATGGTGGTTGCCATCGACTACACGACCTGGCCATTATTTCATTTATATATATTTATTTATTTATTTATTCTCGTTAAACCCGTCAAAACGTCCTGGTTTCACGTTAATAAGAGAACATCATTTACACGGTTACATAAAATAACATAATCAGCAAAGACAAACATTTATAGCCATGATTTAAACGGCACGCGAGCTGCTGGGTTCAGCGTCCATAGCAACCGTCATAGCAACCATGTTATTATGAAGTTTTCTGATTTTCACATTAAAAAGACTTCCCTTTCCCGGGCCACATTGACCAACTCTGACGGGGGGATCCCGAGGCGTTCCCAGTCCCAGGAAATAATTTCTTATTATCTTCATTATCATGTTGGTGGGCGTTCCCTTAACCTGCGTCCGCGTCCCAGTTTGATTGACATGATCAAACGGCCCGCCCCGCCCCCTGAAGACAGCCCTCACTGCTGTCTCCGCACAGCTATTTGATAAATGCCAGATTATAAAACACGCATTTTAAAAAATCGAGTCAATAACTATCAATAACAATGCGGGACAACGTCTAAATTTGTAAAAAGTGGAAATGCGTGACTGTCCCGCACAAAGCGGGACATCTGGCCACCCTATAGGCTATAAATAAATAAATAAATAAATAAATAAATAAATAAATAAATAAATATTAATTAATTAATTAAATAAATGAATAAATAAATAAATAAATAAATATATATATATATTAGTGGTGGGCCGTTATCGGCGTTAACGTGCTGCGTTAACGCGAGACTCTTATCGGGCGATAAAAAAAATATCGCCGTTAATCTATTCTCAAAGTTGAAGTAGCCTAAACAGAAGCTGAGTGTTTAATAAAATATACTGTCCATAATCGCGCCATATGCTGGAGACAATGTAGCGATGATAATAGAAACAACTTGGGTGAGCGATGACACTCCTCCGAGCTGCCCGCCTTGGTACGGCGGTAGGCGGACGCGTACCAGCCGTCTGCCGTCAACGCCGCCCCCACCGCCGCCCCGGCTGCCGCTGCTGCCGCGACGCGCACCGGAGACGAGCGTGCCGTGGACCTGTAGCGAGGGCGCGTCCCGGTGCCGTTATATTTTCCCGTGTTTGAGTTTGTGATAGTAAGCGTGTAGTAAGTTATACTAGAGTTTGTGATGCATTTTGGAAACAGGAGATGAGCCCCTGGTCTAATGCGCCACCTGGCTTGAGAAACCCGTTCTCAAAGACTTACTTTTAGTCATTATTTAGGTAGCACACACATATTATGAATGCCTTCGGCAGAATTCAAATCAGCCATTTTAATCTAGATTAATTCTATTATATATATATATATTTATATATATATATAGACCTTACATGTTTATATTCTGAGAAACGCTCCGATCGAAAACGCATGGGTTAACATTTCGTTATGCGCAGAACGAAAAAAGTCGGACAATCGTGCTCTGGGACACGATTCAATAGATTAACTTTTGTGCACATGAGCACGAAATGTTTTTGAGGAGGTCTGCTGTAAAAACCGGGAAAATCAGAGTAGCCCTATTACACTACATTTACCCTTTGATGCATTTGTTGTTTTGACACATAAATAGCTAGAGGGTGCATTGTACTATCTGCGCACACCCCTTCTATAGTCGAAGAAAATATCCCAATTGAAAGGCTATGGTTTGAATTTCGTTCTGTGTAATACGAAATAAGTCAGACAATCGTGCTTTGGGACACGATTCAATAGATTAACGTTCGTGCACATGAGCACGAAATGTTTTTGAGGAGGTCTGCTCTTAAAAGCAGGGAAATCAGTTGTATCCCTAATACACTACATTTACCCTTTGATGCATTTGTTGTTTTGACACATAAATAACTAGAGGGTACACTGTACTATCTGCGCACACCCCTTCTATAGTCAAAGAAAATATCCCAATTGAAAGGCTATGGTTTGAATTTCGTTCTGTGTAATACGAAATAAGTCAGACAATCGTGCTTTGGGACACGATTCAATAGATTAAAGTTCGTGCACATGAGCACGAAATGTTTTTGAGGAGGTCTGCTCTTAAAAGCAGGGAAATCAGTTGTATCCCTAATACACTACATTTACCCTTTGATGCATTTGTTGTTTTGACACATAAATAACTAGAGGGTACACTGTACTATCTGCGCACACCCCTTCTATAGTCAAAGAAAATATCCCAATTGAAAGGCTATGGTTTGAATTTCGTTCTGTGTAATACGAAATAAGTCAGACAATCGTGCTTTGGGACACGATTCAATAGATTAAAGTTCGTGCACATGAGCACGAAATGTTTTTGAGGAGGTCTGCTCTTAAAAGCAGGGAAATCAGTTATATCCCTAATACACTACATTTACCCTTTGATGCATTTGTTGTTTTGACACATAAATAGCTAGAGGGTGCACTGTACTATCTGCGCACACCCCTTCTATAGTCGAAGAAAATATCCCAATTGAAAGGCTATGGTTTGAATTTCGTTCTGTGTAATACGAAATAAGTCAGACAATCGTGCTTTGGGACACGATTCAATAGATTAACGTTCGTGCACATGAGCACGAAATGTTTTTGAGGAGGTCTGCTCTTAAAAGCAGGGAAATCAGTTGTATCCCTAATACATTACATTTACCCTTTGATGCAATTGTGGTTTTGGCATAAAAATAACTAGGGTGCATTGTACTATCTGCGCACACCCCTTCTGAAGTCTCTCTCTCTCTCTCTCTCTCTCTCTCTCTCTCTCTCTCTCTCTCTCTCTCTCTCTCTCTCTCTCTCTCTCTCTCTCTCTCTCTCGTTTCGTTCTATGTAGCACGAAGAAATCGGAGAAACGCTCCCATTCACGATGCATCGGTTTACATTTCGTTCTGTGTAGCACTAAAAAAACGCTGCCACTCAAAATGCATTGGTTTACATTTCGTTCTGTGTAGCACGAAATAATCGAAGAAACGCTCCCATTCAGAATGCATTGGTTTACATTTCGTTCTGTGGGGGACGTTTGTTTCAGTTTTTGAGGAGGTCTGCTTAAAAAATCGGACATATTGACATATACTGTATATAACTAGAGGGTGCACTGTACTGTCTGCACACACACTCACTCACTCTCTCTCTCTCTCTCTGAAAAACGCTGCCATTCAAAATGCATTGGTTTACATTTCGTTCTGTGTAGCACGAAAAAAATCGGAGAAACGCTCCCATTAAGAATGCATTGGTTTACATTTCGTTCTGTGTAGCACGAAAAAATCGGAGAAACGCTCCCATTCAGAATACATTGGTTTACATTTCGTTCTGTGTAGAACGAAAAAAGTCGGACAATCGTGCTGTGGGACACGATTCAATAGATTAACGTTCGTGCGCATGAGCACGAAATAGCGTGATACCGGGTTGTGTGGTCCTGCCTGGCCAATATCACACCCACCTAGGCAGCTCAACACAATGAGGATAAGGTGGAGAGATACTTGTGATGTAGGATTCCCCTGCATGACACAACATTAAAGGCCCAGTGTGTAGAATTGAGCATCTAGCGGAAAGACTTGGCAGAAAGGGAAAATATTATATAAAATAATATAATATATAAAATATAGAAAAAACTGTATGTTTTAATTTGTGTAAAATACAATGAAAATAAGATTTGTTTTCTTTAACTGAGAATGGGCCCTTTATGTCTACATGGGAAGAGGGTCCTCTTCCACGGAGGCTGCCATGTTGCACAGCCATGTTTCTACAGTGGGCCAGAATGGACACACGGCTCCAGAGAGGACACATTTTCAATTTGTAATCTTAATCACTATATAACTTGCAAAGTATGTATAGATTGACAAATTACATCGAAATACATTTTATAAACCTATCAATACTTGATGCTATCATAGACAATGACACATAACATGCCATGGTACCAGCAGTGGCGGATTTAGCAAATTGGGGGCCCAAGGCGAAGAGGGGGCCCATCACTAAGAGCAACCAAAGGTCGATCAGCTAAATCACAACTGTCAGGACCACAGAGTCGCTCACCAACTTCTGCAAATGACTCAAAACCCACCTGTTCAGAGTTCACCTAGACTCTACATAGCCATTCAGTCCCTCATTTGTCTGTTGCACTATTGTTTGTTGTACGTCCTGGCACTTGATGAACTCACTTAATGCAGGTTGTATTCATTCATTGTACTTAATTGTGTAGCATGTTGTGTAGCATGTATTTAGTTGTGTAGCATCTGCAGTAGCTAGCTATCACTGCTGTATACAGGGAATGGGGTTAGCCTGGTGATTGTTAGTACTTGTAATATGTATGGGTCCCACCTCATCCATTCTTTAAAAGAGATCGGAGAAAAAAAATGTAACGACTGAATGGTGGATAGGCAGGTAAAGCAGGTAAAGCTAATCCAAAAAAAATGTTCCCCTTTAAACCCTGCATACACTTCTTTACTCCAAAATGAAGATGGAAAGCAGAGAACACACAAAATGTAGCACTACACAAACTAATAGTCACGATGGAACCCAACAGAGAATAAGGTTTCAGATAACACCTGTCTTTGCCAAAATGCCAGCACTGTTTATTCTTTTTTTTAAGATCAAATCAATATCAGTATAACAGCAAGACAAGTAGTTAGGGTAAACCCCCACAAACAGTCATCTAGGCCTACTTAGCAAAACATCACAAACAGCCATATACTTTGCCAAGAGGAATAATTGACTTTGTATGTGTGAGGTTGCAATTGGCATTGCACTTGAGATTGAACATTTCAAACAAACCTATATATAAACCTATATATATATATATATATATATATATATATATATATATATATATATATATATATATATATATAGGTTCGAAACCCTTCGAAAAAATAGATTGTTCTCCACATCACACGCTTCTGACACAGTCCTACTTATTGATGTCTTCTCACAGGTCTTCACCTAGCGCCACTTCACAGCTAGCTGCTGCTGCTGTAGTGGCATGTTCAACTCTTTGGACGTTGTTGTTCCTGTCTGTATCCCCAATAATAACCGTAAAAAAGTGTGTAATCGTTGGCAGCGATGCCAAATACTTATTGGTGTCTTTTTTCTTTTTTCTTTTATTTGAGCCGCTTGGGTAACTTTATTTCCTAACCCTTCTCCTAACCCTTTAGTTAAAAAATTTGTGTTTAGACTCGTCTTGCTTCGTCTCTGTTTGTGTACTTAAAAAAAAAAAAAAATTATATTCTTTTTTGAGGTTGGGGGCCCCCCTACTATGGGGGCCCCAAGTGGCCGCCTACCTATGCCTCTATGGTAAGACTGCCACTGGGTACCATAGTTTCTACTGCACTGTTGGAAAGGGAGGGATGAGGGCTGCACCTATAAGCTAAATAAGTTCACAGAACTTACAGAAAAAACAAAATCTTTAGGCCTATACAGTTTGCCAAAACGGTTGGTGTGATTAGTAGGCTAAATAACTTGAAACACAATCGTGTTTTATGTGCCTAAAATAAAAAACAGGGTATATACGCATAGCCTCTGGTACATAGAATGCACTATTGCTCTTTAATCTTATTAACAGATTAAAGAACAATTAACAGAACAGCAATTATTGTTATGTATTAAGAACCATTGCACGGACAACCATTTACATGGAGAAGCGGTCAAACCGTCTAAACTCATCTGAACCGACCAGGACTCACCAAGACATGAATTAAAACTGTAAACAATATATTTCTTATTAGTCCATATCAGTGGTTCTCAAAAATGTTATACAGCGTACCACCTCAGAAAATATTTGCCTCCCCAGTACCACCATTATGGCCGATGTTATAAAATATAACAAAATACAGTAGTGTAGGCCTGCGGCCCTATTCAGCTACGCACAGCTCAGGAGGCACATTTATTCATAAAAAAATCATAATTTATTGTTAACTGTCGTCAGCTGTATAAAGTGGAAGCACAAGAACAGACACACACACACACACGCACGCACACGCACACAGTGAGAAAAGTGAGAACATTAAAAATAACAACTGTATACCAACAAACTGTTTGAAAAATGTTAGGCTAAATACAAATAATATTAAAAGTTAACACGTTGATAACTTCCATTATCTAACTTCCATAAGCCTAATGAGAAGGGTGCGCTTGCCTCTGCGAACACAATCCTGATGTCTGGATCAACTCGAGGTCAGCTTCAGTCTCAGGTGTGGCTCAGCATCAATCCTGCTTCTGTATTTCGTTTTTATGATGGCAAGTAAAGCGAACCCTTTCTCGCACTGCTGTTTTCAAAAGTCCAACAACAACCGCCTTCTGAAAGCATACTTCAATGTTTTGTCGCATTACAATTCTGTTAAACTCTCCTGCTCACCAACAGTGAAGTCCTCTGGCATTTCAGAGGATTCGATGCTGAAAGAGTTTCTCATCCAGTTGTTCTCTTCGGCCGTCACTGAGACATATTCGCGGAACTGTTGTCCGAGCGAGACGCCGTGCACAATGATGTTGTTCCTGACTATTGAATTCCTGGTCTTTGACTGCTTCAATCTGACACGTTTTCTTAGGAAAAATCTGGTTGTAAGATGACGTTTGAGATGCGTTGGTTTCATGGAATAATTTCTAAGAACATCATCACACACCACCACACACCACCTGTGCTCGGTTCACTGTCAAGTTTTTTACAATTCTGCTTGAAATATTCTCCTCCTGTCTTCACTTCACTTCCAAATAGTTCCCGCTTGGAGCCACGATCGCAGTGTTTTTTAACCATTGATAATTCTAGAGCTTTTATCTTACCGTCAGTTTAGCTTGTATATGAAACAGGCTTATATTGAAACAAAAATATTACAGGAAAGGAAAAGACATATTTCAAACCCCATTTTTTATGATCTCATGGTTAATGTATTTCCATTTGATGTTTTCATATTATTATGTTTAAAGAAAAAAAAATCCTTTGCGTACCACTAAATAGCGCATCCACAGTTTGAGAACCACTGATCTATATTAATGTTGCATACAAACTATATATTCAGATAGAAATATAAAAATGGGTGAATCATGGTTTAGTTTCAAGCTAGGGTAGGCTATTTATTTTAGGAGCATTTTTGTCATATCTGTGGGAATTAGTTTACATCCCAAAATCAATAAATATATTGCTCTGCCCAAAAAATAATACAAATCTGGTATCTGTGGGTGTTACTGGCCTGTAATAAGTCCTTCCAATCTTTTCATCTAGACTGAAGGAAATTATGAGATGTCTTATATCTCTGTCCTCCTACCTACCCGCCTATCTGCACACACTCTGCTTGTCTTTGTTTTTCTGGGGGAGTGGCTTTGGAGGGAGGCCGGAAGGGAAGGACTTCTTTTTGGTTGGATACTTTCAAAATCTAGACTAATGATATGGTTTCTCACAATTGAATACCTTAGCTCTAATACCAACATAAACTAAAATTATAAATTTGACAATTAAAGGAATAAATTAATTGAAGTTTGATGCTGAACTCACAACGTCTCTTATAGACTGGTGACAAAACAGCTGTCAATGCTGAGGTTAGTTACGTAGCGATAGCTGATAAAAGCTGATTGTATAATATGGTAATATGCGGTTCAGACTAATTTGATCACAATAAGGGTGCAAACTAATTTCTGGTAATATACTGCCCCTTATTTGAGTGTGGAGGACTAATTTGGCAACATTTTACACCTTATCTGAGTTTTAACTCTTTTAAGTCCAACACCCACACAAACCACACACAACCCCAACCACCTAACTGTCATCGTACACGTCACATTAATCTTATTACACATTGCATTCACAGTGTTATCTGTTATGTTGCACAGTTGAGGATGCCTTGAAGTCAGGCATTTCCTGCCCATGGACCTTGGTTGTTTCTCATGCACAGGTGTCACGTCCACTGGAAGGTGAGTTTGTAGCAACCGGGGCCCCATAGAGTAGAGATGAGGGCCCCTGCTGGTCCTGCTCTGTCCCTGGGTCCTTCGTGGCTCTGAACTATGTCACTGTGGGACCTATTTCCAACCACGCCACATTAGTATTCTTGCCTTCATTAATTAGGTGACTAATGACAAGATTAAAGAAACTCCATTAGGGAAAATACTGCACACATGTTGTTTGCTAATTACTGTGGTAATGACTTTCTTTCAGAGGCAGTAGGCTTTGTGGTTAGGTATGGTCTCTCTCTCTATCTTTCTGCCTCTCTCTCCCTCTGTCTCACTGTGTTTGTGTGTGTGTGTGTGTGTGTGTGTGTGTGTGTGTGTGTGTGTGTGTCTCCCCCCTCTCGGTCCCTTTGAGTAACAAGATGTAAGTAAGATAAGCCATATAGCCTGTAAGCCAATAACAGTTCACCTGCTTGAATGGGATTTTGTACTTCTACTTGCAAGTAATGAATGTCCACAAGAACAATCATTTTTTAAGGTACTAAGCTGAGCACTGTAAATATCCTGATCCCTTCCACACCAAAGAAGGACAGCAACATATTGACAGTATGTTTATCGAAGCAGGCTCAAGGGTGGGAGTTTTGGAGCGACCGAGTTTGATAACAAACACACACACACACAAAGTACAATTTGTGTGCAATTGAGAAATGGATTAGGGTTAATTAACATTGGGGGAGGTAAGAGAAATCAGCTATCCATTCCAAGTCCACAATCCTTACTTAAGTTATTTGGATGTTATCCAGGGGTCATCAAAAAGGGGGTAAGGGGCTAAATCAGTTTGATGCACAGTGGAGGTAATCTGAGGTCCAGGTCTCAGATCACAGGTACTTCTCATGCTCCTCTCCCAGGTAATCCAGCACCTCTTTATCCCCAGCCCTGTTGGTTAAATGATCGACAGGTTTGCCTCTTTGGAGCAGGAAGTATTTGTGTTTTATCTGGCACTTCCTGGCGTGCGTGGCACCTGCGCCATAAGACCATTTATCTGAATGATGCTGATGTGCCCACCACCACCTGGATGGAGAGCAAGAGGCGCATGCCTACAGTGGCAACAGATGGAGAGCACCATTTAACAGGGGAGGCCCTGAACAACTATCCGCATCACTTGAAGTGGAGTTTAACCCTCAGTTTCAGCTGTCTCTGTTGTGTCTGAGCTTTATAATGAGCAACGTTGTAAAGGAAATGTGCCACACATGGCGTGGCTTTATACTATAATTAATAGGAACAGGACAGGACTCACAAGGGCTGCCCCTGGTAGTGATGTCACAGACGCTACGTCCACCGTATGGTTTAAGTGTTAAATTGAGCGATGTCGGATGTGAAATGCGCCCGAACGTGCGCCCAAACGAGTAAATGCGCCCGAGTAAAAGATGGGACTTGAACAGAGGAGGACTTTCACAGTCTTGTTTGTCAAAATTGGCAAAAGCAAGGGATTTTACACCAATCTTTCAGCTTAACGTTAATATTTGAGTAACAGTGAAAAATAGCATATGTTTGTCAAATAGATATGTTTAAAATAATACCAGACATGACAATGCCTTTACAACAATACACAAAAATCTATTTAGATTCACTGGCACTTTAGATCTCTACTGCAACTCTTTGTGATAAAAGCAAACAAGAGGTGTCCACACACCTCGGCATCGAGCCAGAGCTGATTACAGTAGCAGGGAGGTGCACAGCGTGAGCCGTGAGCATGGCGGGGTCCCCAGGCGGGGGGGCTACCGTCCCGTTTAGGATTTGGCAAACATGCGACTCTTACATGGTATTTTCACATGGCAGGACCCCCGCCCCAACCCCCACCACCCCAACACCCTCCCAGATCTCCTAAAAGAAAGCAATTTGTTTTGAGCCCACAGGATAAAACGGAAGGTGGAGGTGATCAGGCAGTCTTACAGAGTACAAAATAAAGAAAGAAATATATGCAGGCAGGCTATGATAAGTGTGCAAGACCTCTTTACCACCGCCTACGCCCGGAGCAACAGATAAATAACTAAATATATACGATGCAATATTCTAGCTGTTTACTCTCCTTTACTTGGCTATCAATAAGCTTTCATCTTTTATGGGCAAGGAACAAGAGAAAGAAGCAAGCCCTAGAGAGTCGTCTGTAGTGTGCTATGGGGGACTCCTTGATGCTGTTTGTATTGATGTAGGAATACCTATCTTCTCTATATGATACTGTAGTGTGATATGGGGACTTGTAGCAGTCCTTAATGCTGTTTGTGTATAGATATAGATACATCTATCTATTCTCTATATGATATTGCAGTTTAGTTCCCATTGTAAAATTTGTTTGAAAGAGAAATCCTGTTTTTTTATGTTTTCCTCCAGTTTGTTGTTGTGTTGTGTTATTATCTTTTCTTAGTGATGAATAATAATAGTTATTACAAGGACAGATCACCAAAAATGTAACTTCTGGGGAGTCACTCTCTTTGTGTTCTTTCTTTCGTACAGTAAACTATTTATAGGCTATATATAGAAATGAATCAGAATGAAAGCATTCAGCCATGTTTGAATCTCATGAATGAATACTATAACATTCTTCAAATAAATAATAAAATAATAAAATGGAACATTCTATGGAGAGTAATGCATGAAGTTTGAAAGATCAAACCTTATGGTGATGTGTGAATCGGTGCTTGTGGAGGAAAATAAGCAAGCTGTCTACATAATATGTTGCAGATAAAGAAAAATGTGGGTTTGTTTAAATCCCCTTTGTTTCACTGACATTCCCCAAAAATGACTTAATTTTGGAAAAGCAAACATGCAAACACTGAGGGACCTTTTTGATCAGTTAAGAGTTTATAGCATGATAGCAGGTAAGTTATAAATACAAAAGGTATTAAAAAAAGCTTCGCTTGGATGCTTTTTTTAATACCTTTTGTATTTATTACCTTAATTTGTTAACCAATGTTTAAAATGTACCATTGTGCAACTGTGTTGAACTGAGAAAGTGATCCAACTGGTGATTTTCAGAATACCATTATAGAATTGTACAATATGTGACGTGAGCAGCCTGGTATGAATGTTTAATGATAACACCACATTCACACACACACACACACACACACACACACACACACACACACACACACACACACACACACACACACACACACACACACACACAGAAATACACAATTTATCTGAAGACGATAAACTTTAAGATTAAACTGAACTTCACCAGTAGATGGAGCAAACAACTTGTGCAGAGAACAACATTTCAGCATTATTAGAACCCGTTCCTTGTCAGTCACTTAGACTATTACATGGGCATATGGGAAGTATGGGGGTGGAGGGGGAGAAAATGAGAGATGTTGAGGGGCATTGGCACTTTTGTCTCAATGCCCCCCACAGCTGTGTGGATACCCATTCACTTGTATCAAGAACAGACAGATGTGTCACAGACTGACCTGAGACCACAAACAGTGCATTACAACTCTGCAGCATATTAACCAAGCTCTTCAAAAACATAACAGATGTTACACATGCAATTAGGAACAGAGCTGAACTACAGCCAGTTATCGTTAACATGTTAGTCCTCTCTAACTCATGAGATAAAAGGCCATCTAGACTTGCTTTGGTATGGCTCAGCTAGAGTGTCGTGGACCCATGGTACAAACTAGACCCCCTTTACGTGAGGTGTCATCAGAGCACTGAAGGTTTAAATGATCAGCTCCTCTGATGTTGGGTCGAGGGGATCAACTGGACCCAGGGGACATATTAATGAACACTGGTATGAACTGTAGACAGGAAAAAGCCTGTGGAATAAGTCCAGAAAAATACTTATTCCACAGTCCAAGTGCAAGCAGATCATTGGATAACAGGTTCATCCACATTGTGCACTGCCGTAGAAAAGCAGTCCCACCAAATGCTAGTTCACTTCCATTTTTCACTCATCATTTTGCAAAACTTAGTTCTCTTTGCCAAGTTCTCTTTGGGTTAATCCATTTATGTTGTTTCACAGAAGCACCTATCTCTGTTGTCTCTGACTTTGGTCAGCAGCATACTGGCGGTCCTTCTAACCGTTCTCTTTTCAGCTGTTTGTTTTTCAGTTCCTTCACATGGATCCAGGGACTGTTATCTTAACTCTTCAGACGAGATGATCAGGAACCAAATGCTCTTGAGAACCTCAGCCTGGGAGCGCCATGCCATGGCCCGCAGGGATTGAGTTACACCAGTCTTCTCTTCCTGAACTCTTGAGTGGTACACCTGTGCTCTTCTGACAACCATACAACAACACTTATCATACATGTATAATGTATATATAAGAATAACTTGGTTATTAATGGTAATAAAGCTGCTGTTTATCTTTAAATGTTTTATTTATTATTTTATGAATTATTTATTTAATTATATATTTGTTGATTTATATTTGTCAGATAACTTTTTTTTTCTTACATTTTGATTTAATTATTATTTCATGTTTATTTATTTGTATTGTTAAACTTGATATTCAGTATGAGGGAACTGGTTAAGCTTGTAAATGTGATTTTATGCAGTTATGAACCTGTGTTAAACTATAATAATAATAATAATAATAATAATAATAATAATAACAATAATAATAATAATAATAATAATAATAATAATAATATAGAAGTTTTACCAGTTGCTTAATTCAGTTTACCTTAAGGTGCAATATGTAACTTTGAGCTCGTCCCAATTAGTGGCCTGGCCAGCATTTTTTATTTAACTGTTAACAGTTAGGTAAATAAACTTAGTAAACTTAATACCTTAGTTAACATGAACACCATTAGATAATGATTGCCATTAACTGTCAGCTAATTGTTAGTTAATGCTTATTGCTGGATTAACTAATGTTAATTATTGTACACTTATTGTAAAGTGTTACCCAGCAGTCACAAAGCCTACACATCAAAACACACAAATCAAAACAAAGACAGTGACCAGAAACCAGGAGCAAAGTAATATGATACTAATACTACTAATAATAACCACTACTCATAATAATAAGGATAATTGTGATAAATATAGGGTTAGTTAAACATCAAATACAGAGAGACTATTGACAATATTATAAACTTTATTTTGGGCTCACAATATGTACAATTATGTCATTTTTTATTCTAGATAATGAAGATTGGTATTCAGGGAAATAATGAGCAAATTAGTTTTTCCAAAATGACCACCCTAATGTTCTCATTAGAGGAAGAAAATGCGATTCCATGAGATAATAAAATCATCTTATTACATCATTCATTGAAATTCTTGGATAGAGGTAAAACTGTGGCTTGGAATAAAAAGATCCTTGAACACGATGGGAGTGTTTCATGTGATCCTTGTTGTCATAGCGCAGTACACAGAAGCCCCCCTACCTCCGGACCCTCCGTTAGATACAGCAGAGGACTCCGGCTCCCCTACTGCCTCCTCAGTAAACAGCAAGACCCTGTTTGTGTTTAACAGGTGCACAACTCGGAGGGCGTTTACAAATGTTGGCCTCCAGTTATCACTGTGAGAATTTAATGAGCTCCCTGGGCAAAAAATGTCCCGGAAAGTTAGAAAATGAGTTCATAAAGGTCACACCGCCTGTACAATGTAATCCGAGACTCAAACAATGAAACCCAAACGTTACTGGCACAAAAATGATTCTCCAGCTCGTCATGCTGGAGCGTCGTCTGATATTCCTCCAGAAAACGATAACATCAGAATGAACCGTTTCACAATGTTATCTTGTTATTTTGAGAAGAAAATGTGTTAACCTTCGAAAATGACAAAATCATCTAATCTACGGAAAACAAAAACAGGGAAAATATGAATTTTCCATTCTCATTAGAGATTGATAAGAGCATCACATGATATGAAGGTAGGTTCAATCAATCACTCATTCTCTATTAGCCTTTGATTATTTATTCATATTTAAAAGCCTCTATTTGACATGTTGGCTTATAACAGTTTTTTTTACAAATATTTTTCGAACCTGATCAACCCAAACGATCCAAAAGACTTTAGATGTCTAGGGTTATGTTTTCAAAGCTCATGCGTTATTCAGTCTATGTATGAAAAGGGTGGAAGTAAATGTTCCTCTAAACATCTAATAATTCTGAGGGAGATTAGACCATCTCTATGGGTCATTTGGCTGGTTGATCAGGTTGTCTTCGGCACATGAGGGGAAACATGTACTGAGTGATGAGCATCTCCTAGTGTTATCTAAGGCCTTGGAACTCATTTATACACGACTGCAACCCCATCAAAGCAGAAGGATGTCATCCGTTAGAGGCCAATCATTAGAGCTTCTTCCATTGTGTGCTTAGGTTAAGGTATGGGTTGTTTTTGTGTTGAATGATTCATGATCAGGCGGATATGTACCAGACGACTAGAGCCAACTGAGAGTGTGTGAGGCTACTTCTTCCCAGCCTTGTTTTGATGTTTTAAAATGCAGTTGGCAAAGTATTCAGGCTCACAGGGGAAGTGTGCTATTGTGATTGACATGTGTGACCTCAGTGAAATTGAAAAAAGTCCCAGATCCGGCGCTGCACTGACTTAAATCCTTGACCTCTGAATGGTTTGTATATCGTGTGAAATAGGTTTGTGCTCCTGCCAGGGGAACAGGACAAGCCAATGTTTATGCATAAGTCTCTCACACAGAGAAAAGCAGGCCAGGCTATGAGCATGGTGGAAACACAGTGGAATCAACGGGTGGTGATTGAGGAAGTGGTGGACGGGTCATTTGTGTATTTTCTTTGAGTAGATAAGGAATTCATTATTTATTTATAGATGACTCAATGTTCCCATAAGACATTGCAATGGATTTTGTCAAATCAAAATAGTAAATGGAAAAGTTATACAAAAAATGAACAGCTTCCTGATCATTTAAGTGTAGGGTCGACTTGTATAATGTTCAACAACAGGACCGAAAACCGGGATACGATACACAATACAGCGTCATGCCCATTAGTGTGTATCCAGTCCGTAGGAATCACAATCACGGCCACACATTTGAATTGTGTATTCATGTTGTCAATGGAATTGCAGTCAGACAAATCATGTCTGAAATGCCTGATTGGATGGTTGACCATCATTCTGATGATGCCTTCACATATGGTGGGCCTGTGAAATAAGATTTTTTGGTAACCCTTCCTTTTACAGTCTGGTAATTACCAGCTAATTACCTGGTAATAAGATGTATTTACTAAGTAATGACCAGGTAATTAAATGTAATTACCTTGTAACTACCAACTACTTACCAGATAATTACCCAGTATTTACATTACATATTTATTTGGTAAATACCAACAAGTTACCTGATATTTACTAGATATTTTCCTGACATCTACCAGGTATTTACCCAATAATTACCTGGTAGATATCCTGCAATTGCATATTGTAGACAATAAACCCACTGAATGTGTCTATATGTGACTTTGTTAGGGTGATAATAACTTACATATTTACCTGGTACTTACCAGGTATTTACTCAAAAATGATTGCATATGTTAGAGAGGTGGAATTGTACTGTAAAAGGAAGCATGGTTTGTTTCAATGGTATTACGAACGTCAAGACAAATTCCTACTATGTTCTGCATAATTGGCCAATAAAACTATTCTGATTCTGATTCTGATTACCCTGAACTTTCCATTACATAAAGATACAATGCATTTTGTTACACTCCTTCACACAACCTGTGACAAATATGAAAAAACAGGTGAACTGTCAAAGAGACTAATTTTAATCCTCTTAATCTGCAAAACATGATGAGAGTAACTTCAAAACTCAATAAATAAAGTGCAAAACAATGGCATAGCTTTTAAGTGTACTTATATTTCAAAACAAGTAGGACATGTTATAAAAAAAAGTGCAAGAAGTGCAA
>NC_140272.1:7881339-7991339 GCF_964030765.1 Micromesistius poutassou
ATGCAGATCCTTCACATCTCGGAGCAGATAAAGATGCCTTCAAAGCACGTTGTGTCTATTCACAACGACCGGGGGGAAAAAAGAAGAGGAGAGGAGAAGAAGAGAAAAAAATCTGGAAAAACCCAACGCACGCACACAAACCCGTCACAGAAACAGACTCATGTGTGGCTGCGACAAAGTTTAGACGCCCTCACTTTGTAAGAGCTTATCACTTTGAAGGCCGGCTTCCAGCCCGGGGAACGGTGTGGGAGGCTGCCAGCGTAGCAGGAGGAGGGAGACGGGAGACAAGGAGGGAGAGACAGAAGCAGCTTGGGAGGCAGGGGGCTTAGAGAGCCGAGAGACAATGCCACCGCCGCGCCGTGTGTGGGCTGCAGACGCCGCACCACAGAAACATCTCTTACCCCCAGCTGGCTCAGGACCCCCCCTCGCAGAATACCAAATGGGGCCCTAAATCCACGGCAGTATCTTTCCACAACCAGGGAGGCCCCCTCGGCCCCTAAAGCAGTCAGGAGCCCATTCCCTGCCGTGGACCGGAGGTGCTCTGTGCTTTTAATTCATGCGTTTTCGCAAAACTCGCTGAGATAATTGGGGACGTTATGGGGACGTAATGACTTTGGTCCACGGGGGCGGAGAGGGCTGGAGATGTTTATCAAGTGGGTGGCGGGAAGGAGACGCAGACAGAGGGAGGCGCCGGCGAAGGAGACGTTAACTGATTGAGGAGGGGCCGGGGACCCTTTCAACCGGGGAAGGGGGTGCCGGAGAAGTGCCTTTTCGAGGAGAGGCGAACCGGACAGGACAGCTGTTGCATGATAAGCAGCAGAGAACAGGGAGGTAGGACGAGGGGACGGGTGGACGGGAGCGCTGCTGGTGCAACAGGTCTGAAGCAGAAAGAGGCTTGTGAGAGGATATATAGACAAAAACTGCTCCCTCATCTGGGATTGTCAATGTAATCAGCAGAAGTTAATTAGCAACAGATTGGTGTTTATCGGACGGATGAAAACACCTCGAAATCATCAGTGATTCACTGGGAGGGGACGCTCTCTCTAGGTCTCTCTCAATCCCTCTCTCCCCCTCATCTTTCCCTCTCTCACTCTCTCTCCCTCCGCTATTATAACTCCCTCTCCCTTTCGTCTTACTCGCCCTCTAACCCTCTCCCTCTAAATCTATACCTCCCATCCGTCTCTTTCTCTCTCTCTCTCTAACTCTGTCTCCCTCTCTTCCTCTGCTTCTCCCTCTAAATATCTCCCTCCCTCCCTCCCTCTCTCCTTCTCCATCTTACCTTCTTCCTCTCCCCCCTCTCCCTCTCCTTCTCTCCCTATCTCCCCCTCTCTCTCCCTCTCCCCCTATCTCCCTCTCTCTTCCTTTCCTTCTCCTCCTCTCTCCTTGTCCCCCTAACCCTCTCACTCTCCTTCTCCTCTCTCACCCTAACTATTATTACTGCCAACTCCTTAAGGTGTTTTCTGCAACAGCTGCTGGTGGAAACGCTGCAACACGCAGTAGTTTGAATCCCTCTGTGCAAATCCTTTCCTTTATGTTCTAATGCATGTTGAACACTCTCCTGGTGTGCCATCTGAGGAGTTTAGCTCAGAGCTGGAAAAACTTCTAAAGACTCAGACGAGCCAATCTGCGCTCACACCTTCTGAGTTATACCGATGATGATTCAATTACTTCTGAGAAAGTGCACCTACGTAAACAACTGATTTCCCAGAACCGTATACTAATGACGTAGAAGAGTCGACCAATCAGCTGTCTGCTTGTCTTTCTTTGAGATCACCTCTTTATCGTCTTTATCCTCTTCAGTAGTCAATATGTTTGTTTCTAGGGGCTTGACCGTGTCTTCAGTTAGAAGTAGAGAACACGATGTATAGTATTGGTTAGATTGTTTTAGTACAATGATTAGCCAGAAATGTTTTGTAATTTTTTATCAAAATAATTACTTAAAAAAATAAAGCAGTCCTGGATAGCCTAGTGGTGAGTGTGCGTTACAGGGTTTGAGTCCCCATTTCCAAAAGTATAATATAGGCTTTATATATTATAAACATAATTATATATATAAACATAATTGGGCATCCAATTATGTTTTGTATGCAATATCAAAAGTTCTGTGTGTGTGTGTGTGTGTGGGGGGGGGGGGGGGGGGGGATGGTAGGATCAGTTCTTAAACCTTTTCATCTCGCAGACTCCACACTCCACAGACCGGAATTGAAGTTAGTTTGGTGGAACAAGTGTGTGTGTGGGTGCGTGTGTGTGTGTCAAAAGTTAATGCCACACCTTCCGAGCCCACCACCCCACTGACTCCACCCTATACCCTCGCTGACTCCGCCCCTTGTACTCGCTGACTCCGCCCCTTACCCTAACTGACTCCGCCCCTTACCCTTGCTGACCCCACCGCTTGCCCTCACTGGCTCTGCCCCTTACCTCCCTAGCCCTATAGCAGCTTTTGATACATTATGCTAATAGCAGACATGCTTTTCTTTTTATGACGTCAGTCTCCTTGTTTCCTTGTTGAAATGCAGTTATAAATACCTGCTTTCGAGAAAAACTAAATTGTTTTATTAACCGGTCTTATTTAAGTTATAGTGTTAAATGCGGTTTATCTACCACAACATCACACTCAATAACGACCGCCTCGCACTGTGCCCCAAACACACAACAACCAACACACAACGCCGGCGTGTGTCTGAGGGGCGCGGGGAAGATGGATCCGCTCCAACGTCCACACCACCCAGTTCTGAGAGGAGGAGGAGGCCCCCGGGCCCGGGATTAGTATAACGATGTGCTGGGCTGATCTGGAGCCAGTGTCAATGAGGCGCGGCTCCTAGGGGCCCGGGAGGAGCAGGGCAAGGTGTTTTGTTCATTATCACACCCATTCCACTCCATCAAACTTTGGGCGGAGGGGACGGTTGCTTGTTTCTCATCAACAGTTCACTTTTTACAGTGAGTTTCCAAGTTGACTTTATTTAGTTGAAGAAGTTGTTTCTAGGAAAGCTTTTGAATGCATTCACACGTACGCTGCTGCTGTCCAAAGAAACTTTTAAACAAATCTGCTGTCAAAGTGAACCTTCAATTAAAGCTATAGATCGAAGGCACCAAATGGTGACATTGGACATTGTATACAGTCACCTCTTCATTCATGACACTGTTTGACACTGCTACTGCAGCACTGTCACTTTTACATTTCACTGCATACTTGTATGCATGTGACAAATAAAGTACTCTTGAATTTCTCTTGAATTATATATAGACCATATGAGCTTATTCAAACCATCTTGCTATTTTACATAAGATTGATACGTGATGCAACTGGACGCCGAACAATACCATATTTTTGTCAATTCAAAAGGTATTACCATAACTGCAAATAGCAATTGAAGCCTGAGGAGAATCAAGATGCCAGTGCTAACAATAGTGTTGTTTTTCATAAATTCCGCTGAAGTCAGTTATTTTTCTGTCCCCTAAATCCATACCTGCTTGTGTTACTTAGCACGTCACGGCTAATTAGCCGCGGTCCGGCAGGTATTGGCAGCCCTGTTGCTCGCGTATCCCAGATAGACGCTCTGAGTTGAACGCTAGCATGTTGCCACGGTTGTTCCGTTGCTATCGCCCTTCGACAGCGGCTAGGCATCGGGGCCGCGAGTTCAACCGCCTGCTCATAGAATCTTCTGGAAGCTCCTGAGGTGTGCTATCTTAGACTCTGTCACCTAGCATTCCACTAATTAACAGCTCCATTAATAACCGACCCCCCCCGACCCGGGTGCCAGGATTAATAATTACCTAGCACTACTTATCATGGCCAGCCAGGATTATCCTAACCGACGGCTGTGTGTGTGTGCCTGTGTGTGTGTGTGTGTGTTGTGCGTGTGCTGTGTGTGTGTGTGTGTGTGTGTGTGTGTGTGTGTGTGTGGTGTGTTGTGCGTGTGTTGTGTGCGTGTGTTGTGTGTGTGAGCTTCTTGTTGGTGCTGTGTGTGTTTTGTGTGTGTGTGTTGTGCTATGTGTGCGTGTGTGTTATGCATGTGTTGTGCTATGTGTTGTGTATGCTGCGACCCCCTCAGTATGCTGTCGGCTTGCAGGTAAAAAAATACATTTCAGTTGTGGTAGAACATGGCGTTCTCACGCGCTCTCCCGTCAGACCTCAGGTCAGCCCGATGACGGACGATGGGCCAGGCATGTGTTGTTGTTAGTGTTGTTGTGCGCTGGCCAGGATGCAGCCGCACACAGATGGATATCAAAGTGCACTCCTCTCCCCAGCACAAGTGGTGACCTGGGGAGAGGGCGTGTTCCAATGCAGCGCCAACACAGACGTCTCGCTCTCTAATTGATTCTAACTTGGCGTAGGAAGGGACAGACCGAACGCTTTTTCATCTTTGAGCATTTGGAAAGCTGCCAATCCCCCTATTCAAACGTTCAGGTCATTTGTAGGAAGTACTGATAATGAAACACCTTGCATGGAATGGAGCCCAGCGAGAGCAGCCATGTTCCGGCGGAAGAGAGATTTGATAGTCTGATAGCCTTTTTCATTAGTGAAAATGAGAACAAAAAAAGCTGTAAAGAACATGTGTAGGTTGTACACGTTCAGTATGTCCGTTGCTGTTACATTCGCTGCCCGATACATATAGATCTTTTCTTGGCACTATCAAGTGCTCCTTCTCATTCTTCTCCCTGCGAGGGAAACGAGGATCCACATTAAGGTTAGGTAGAGCGGGTTGGCTGGTAACCGGAAGGTTGCTAGTTAGATCCCCGGCTCCTCCAAGCTCGAGTGTGGAGGTGTCCCTGAGCAAGACACCTCACCCTAACTTGTCCCGACAAGCTGGCTGTTGCCTTGCATGGCTGACACCGCTGGGTGTGTGCATGAATGGGTGAATGTTATGTTAGGCATGTGAAGCGCTTAGAGTGGCCGAGTGGCCAATATTCCAACCCCCCTTCAGGACCTTTTCCTTCAGGACCTTTTACTTTGATGTCTTTGAATCTCTCTCTGATTGATGACCTTCATCTCTAGTGGTTAGACTGAACCCTCAGAAGGGCTGGGGGGTCAATAGGTGATACTCTGATACCCTGTCTCGCTCCCGAGAGTGTACGCGCTGCTGTAGCGGCGTTATTGTGATGAGAGGTGTAAATTGCTCTGTGTGCCGGAACATATTAAACACGCCACAGTAGTGCAGTGCAGGGGCTTTTTGTCCAATCAAAGATTACATTCACCAGTAAACGGGCGGGAACAGCATAGTGGTATTTAGTTGTCATAATTTTATGGTGGGAGGAATGGAAAGACACGAGGTATGATGAACTGCTTGAGCCAGAATGTGGCAACACCATGGTAACCATGAACCACTCATTAACGTTAGTTCATACAGTAGTTAGCATTTTTTTTTTGTTGGCACTAGCACACCATCTGCAATCCTGAGTACCCTCACCCTATTAAATAATGCATAATTGACTACCGTAGTTAACATGTACACCATTAGTAAACATGGACAACATGAGTTAAAGATAACTAGACCACTATATAGCTGTTAGTTCATGCGTATCACTGCATCAACAAATGTTACTTAATGGGCTGTATGAAACATCTTTGGCATACTAGTGGGGTGAGCCACCAAGCCTCCCCATTCGCTGATGCTGTTACTCAAAGAATGTGAGCAACAAATAAAGCACACAGCCCAAATCACCTGAAAGTGCTGCAAGGCCTGCAGGGGCTGTAGTTTTCAGTCAGTCGTGGTACGCTGAATAGTACAGAGTTTTTTCTTACAGAGTATGTTCTTATGTGAGCACGCGGGCGATGACATCCCTACACCCAGCAGCAAACCCCTCCCTCTCAGAGGCACCCTGCATCAGGCCCATGTCAGACACACGGCCTATCAGAGGTAGGGGACCAAAACAGCCGCTGAAGTCCTCCTTTGATGGCCAACAAAACACAGGAAGAGGCTAAAATGCCCCAGACTGCAACATAAGAGCTCCCTTAATTGGCACTGTTGAGGTTTTTCAGAGACCCTTGCTCTTAATATTGCCACATTACAGTACTTTGTACCTCGATGGTAACATGTTGTGCTGTTGTGCTGTTTTCCTGCAAGGAGAGACGCCTCATTTGTTTTGCTGAAGACCACGATGGATGTGTTTTCAACAGTCACTATTCTTGGTGCAACGTTACCTTCCACTAATCTTATAAAAACGCGTGCTTAATAGAGAATTCAAAGTGCAAAATGCGCTAAGCACACAGACACACCGCTGCCAAAGTGTAATATATATATACAAACAAATGTACTCATTATATATACGCATGCAGAATAGACTTGTTTTGTTTTTTCGGCTGCTGTTCCGAATCGAATGTGTGCTCAGCGAGGTAAACAGCAGGTCTGAGGGAGGCGTCGGGAGCCCTGCGTTTATTTGCTTTCTAATTGATTGCGAGCAGCAGAATTCACCCAGAGAAGGAAGACTCACACAGGGAACGCAGAGTCTAGTCACCACCGCAGTCATTTAGCAGTCATTTAGCTCTCATCCAAAGTGACTCGTGAGACACAGGTCATTATGAGGGAGGGAAGGAGGGTTCAGGATGTCTTGATCTAATAGTCATATATTTATATATACTATATATAGTGTGTATATATATATATATATATATATATATATATTGTGATTCAGTATGTGTGTGTATATATATATATAAATACAGTATTTGTTTTTTATTTGTTTATTTTTTAAGTTTTACTCTCTTTAGTTTTAGGCGCTTTAGTGATTTAAAAGATGCAGCAGTAAGAGTAGGGAGGGGTAAGGGGGTAAGGCATGTCGCCCTACCATTCCTTCAAGGTCACTGGGGTTCAAACCCGGTCCTTTTCAACCCGGGGTCACCCTAGACCCTAACCCCAGTAGACCACCCTTGTGTAATCAGACTGTTGTTAACGACCCTTCTGTGATCTGACTGTTGTTGATGACCCTTCTGTGATCTGACTGTTGTTGACCCTTCTGTGATCTAACTGTTGACGACCCTTCTGTGATCTGTCTGTTGTTGATGACCCTTCTGTGATCTGACTGTTGTTGACGACCCTTCTGTGATCTGACTGTTGTTGACCCTTCTGTGATCTGACTGTTGTTGACCCTTCTGTGATCTGACTGTTGTTGACCCTTCTGTGATCTGACTGTTGTTGACCCTTCTGTGATCTGACTGTTGTTGACCCTTCTGTGATCTGACTGTTGTTGACAACCCTTCCGTGCTCTGACTGTCGTCGTTGTCGTCGTTTTGTCGTTTCAGACCAGGAGCGCATCGGGAAGGACTCGTCCTACGAGCAGGAGGGCAAGGTGCAGTTCGTGATCGACGCGGTGTACGCCATGGCCCACGCCCTCCACAACATGCACCGGGAGCTGTGCCCGGGCACCGTGGCGCTCTGCCCCAAGATGGACCCGCTCAACGGCACCCTGCTGCTCAAGCACATCCGGCGCCTCAACTTCGCCGGTGAGTCTGGAGGGGAGGCCCCATCCGGGAGGCAGAGGGGTCTGGTGGGGCGCTCTCTGACCGGGTTTAGTGCACCGGTGGGAGCCCTTTGGGGGAGGGATGGGGAGGCGGTAGATGGTAGTTAGCATTGTTATGTAGCGTTAGGATAGGGGTAAGGGTTTGGGTTTTGTATTGTAGTTCAGTTCTTGTGATTCAAAGTTATTCTGTCCTGCACTTGTCCTACACATCTACAATTCTTCGTACCCTAACCTGAATAAATAATGTATACATGACTATCTTGTTTAACATGAACACCATTACCTTAGTAATGGTGGTGACCTGGTTCTGGTGGTCGGTCTCTCCTCCCTTTGATGGGGGAGGGATGGGGAGGCAAAGGGGGGGGGTATGCAGAAGGGACTTTATATCGATTTCCCAAACAACCTCGGCACTTTAATGTAACACCTTTCAGGGGAGGGGGGCGGGGGAGGGGGGGACTCTGAGCCTGTTTTCTGGGACGCGCTCCAAGGCGTTTGCCTGGAGGTTCGAACTTAAACATAAATCACGTTGGGTTTATTAGAACGGCACTTTTTCATGATTACACTCTCCCAAGGGCTGAGAGGACACGCCCTGAAAGTACCTCGGAAGTTGAATGAAAAACACGGAGAGGTAGAGCAGTGGCGAATCAGGCCAGACGCATTACAAGGATTACCTAAATAGTGGATTAAGAAAAACAGCGCCTTGTTTAGGCTCACCTAATTAGATCAGCGGTGCTGAGGCGGTCCGGATGAAAACGTTTCCAGCATCCTTCCACTATCACGTATCCCAGCTGTTCTCCAGTCATTGATTCCCTTATTGCGGCGCAACACAGAGCCTGTGTTCAGTCGTTCATTCACGTATTCATTCCTTCATCCCTCCGTTAATTACTTCCGGCGGCAACTTTATTTATTATCTCACACATGCACAAGTAGACGATCCCATGAGGGCCTGCGAGCTGGAAGGAGACGTGGTGAGGGAACTCCGAGCTGTCCTCACGGAGGCCTGCAGAGTCCTACAACCACTATCAACGTTCTTCCATGGACTCTACAGTGTGCTCCGTTCTGATACATTATTCATTTCAGCTCTTTCTCCTCAAGCTAATTCTCCCTGAGAATTGTGTACTTGTTGCGCGGGCAGAAGGCAAATTCGATCTTTAATTCATGACAGAGAGTCGAGTGATAACAATAAAGTTACTTGATAAACTGAACATTTCTTGCTAGACTCTCAGCTGCGTTTGGCTGATACGCTTTTCCATTGCGTATTGCAGAATGGTGCATCTTAGGATATTTATGCTTTCCCCCAAACGCTTATGAACAAAGCATTGTGGGGAATTTGTCCCTCTCACTCCCTAAGTAATCTCAGCTGGAAGTGGAATAAACACAGACTCAAACAGCACACAGCAAAGTTTCCGGAAAGCATAAGTAGTTTTCTCCCACATCAGTCAAAAATAAAAGGTTTTCTGGGAAGGCCAGAAAAGAGAAATGGTGTTGTGTTTGTGTTAGGCTTATTGTTGCGCAAACAGCCCCTCAATGTACAGTTTCATTACATGGAATGGGGGGTTCCTTGGTTTATAGTCTGGGAGTGTGGAGGAACATCATCACTTCATCAACTATTGATGCCGTCTCCTGTGAGTAATTTGCTGGTAGTCATCCCAGCCTGTAGGCCTACTAGTACCGCGATGATCAGCTTTACTGAGCTGACATTTTTACTTTTTACTTGCGTTAAGCTGTTGGTTATTTATCCACCTGGTTTGAGGCCGACGTTTGAAGATTGGATTCAGAGATGTAAAGAAAAACACGCAGTATTTCCACCAGACTTGATGAGGAGATGGTGTGGGATGTGAAGCTGTATTCTCATGCATGAGATGGAAGGAAAAGAGCCAGTGTGCTTTTCCACCCCCCAAGTCACCGGTTCTGACTGAGAGTGAGTATTGAAAACACGCTTGACTTAATAGATGCGATCAATAAAGTCAAGGAAAATATGCGCTATGGCAATATGAACTGACCTTTTCAGACTCTCAAATTGAAACGATTGGCAGAGCTGTTACGCTGTGTGTGTGTGTGTGTGTGTGTGTGTGTGTGTGTGTGTGTGTGTGTGTGTGTGTGTGTGTGGCAGCATACCCATTACGCACCATCACCACTAAGTCGGTAATGCGTGCCCTGACTCAGTTCATCTCCATATCTGCTACCCGCTGATTGAGTTGATTGGGCAGCTCCACACCCACCAGGAACCACCTGGAGAGGAGAGAAAGACGGGGAGGAGCAGAGGATCTTGCCCCAAGACAGTCAGAGGGCCGTCACAGTGTGTGTGTGTGTGTGTGTGTGTGTGTGTGTGTGTGTGTATAGTGTCCTATTAGTGGAGTGTGGGCCACAGTGGCTGCACATCACCCCATCCAACGGGAATGTTTCTGACATTTGTCGGGCCAAGGTCTCAAATATCTCAGCAGAAAGAACGTCTTAAAGCCAATGAGAACCATCTTGGTCACCTTCAGGAGAGGTCTTCAACTCCTGGATCTGACCAACCTGGTTTGTAAGGTCAGGTACTATGTGGTGGCAGGGTAGTGTCGTGGCTGGGTGTTGAACCCACAACCAGATGAGGCTAGGTCCAGGCCCCAATGCCCCCAGCCCTCGTGGGTCTGATGTCCAAGACGTACCTGCTCTTTAACAACATATATCTCATAACGAAATGAAAGGGGGAGAGTGTCTGCTAAAGGCCTGGACGCACACACTTTGCCCTTTCTGGACCAACACACACATACACACACACACACACACACACACACACACACACACACACACACACACACACACACTTACCTCTGAAGCCTATGTTTGCCCGTCATGGTGGATGAGGTTCAATATTTTCACGAATCATTGTCGGCAACTAAAGCAGTAAAAGTCTGCTTTAGTGATTGAAAGTTTCTGTCGGCGCATTAGGGGGTTGTCCACAAAGATAAATCCTATCCCGTTCTCTGTTGGATACTACAGCCTTTTCAGATAAGGCTTGTCATGTATCTCCCGAGTTTTCTTCAGACTTCAGTGCGGCTGAATCATCGTAAAGCGTGCGTGATGAATGCCAAGCGCTACAAAAACTCCTAAGAGCCGTTGTAATTTACAACGGACTGTGGCTTTCTCCATGTGAAGGTTTTTAGAACTCCCAACAGAGCTCTGATCCATGACTAAACTATAACCTACCACAAAACTCTAATCTGACAGAGCTCTTATATACGACAGCTGGAATCTATGACAGAGCTGTTCTATGGCAGCTCTAATCTACGACAGATGTATTCTACGACTGCTCATATCTATAACAGAGCTGTGTTCTATGACTGCTCTAATCTATGACAAATGTTTTCTATGACGACTCTAATCTTTAACAGAGATGTTCTCTATCACAGCTCTAATATATGACAGAGCTGTATCTATGACATGATTCTAATCTATGACAGAGCTGTGTTCTATGACAGTTCTAATCTATGACAGATTTTTTCTATGACTTTCTATAGGCATTACTTTGCTGTCTATAACCTAATTGGTAGCATAGAACATTGTCAGGAGGCGCAACGTTTTAATAAACTTCAATTAATGCAATCAATAAATGCAAAAGAGGACCCCGACATGGCTGCTATGACATCTAATTATGTTAGTGATCACCACAACAAAGCAGAGCTCACAGGAGAAACTTCACGTGCCAAGGCAGCGACCCCGAAACTTTTAAATTGAATGTGAAAGGGGAAAGAAACCACAACCCAAAGTCCCCAGTGGAAGAGAAACGACAGGAACAAAACAAAACGATGTAGCAAGCAAACATTTCCGAAGCCATGAAGCGACGGGTGGTTTCCTCAATCACCACTGATGCATGGGCGGTTACAAAGGCCACTTTCATGTTTCCCTTCCTGTGGCCGTGGTGGTGGCAGCGTTACTCCAGACATTGTTCTATTCAGGTGCCTTTGCTGATCCAAGGCTGCGTCAAGGCTGATATATTTTACACTTCCTTCCACGCAGTAAAGAGTAAAAATTTACTGGAGCCGTGATCGTTACTCACTGTGTACTTCCAGTCAGTGCTCCAGGGTTTTCCTATAGGCAGGGCTAATTAATACGCACAAGAAGGCATGCGGACGCGAGCCGGAGGGGCGCAGCAGTGTTGTTGGAGGCTCTATAGCCTTATTTTTCCTTTAAGGATTTGATGAAATTTTGCAGTTTTTTTGACTGATAAGATTTTAACTTCTGGGGGAATTTCTCTAAGCCAGAGTGGAGTACAGCATAACATGTGTCTACATGTTACACAGGATTTAGTGTCTGGTATCGCTTTCACTTTCAGAGCAACTATTCGGTTCTGAGGGTTGTTGTTGGATGGCTGTATCCTCGCTCTGCTGTGGCGTTCTCCATCTCCCCCGTGTTGATTAGCTCCGTTTGGCTGTCGCTTCACTGGAGAGAGGAGAGCTCGGCACACGCCCGCCCGCGAGACGTGGGGGGCCGGCTGATATGGGAGCATGTGTTATTATGTTCATCATGACTTCTGCACAGCATCAATATGCATTAGGATGTGCTGCTGCATTCTAATACCACTCAAACCGTGGGTAGTTACGGGCATATATATACGATGAGATAGGACATTATGGATCCCTGGTGTCGGAAATCCAGGAATATGGTAATGCAGAGGTATGCTGTCAGACTAAATCTAGATATTTTAATTATTTATGCTATTTTAAAAACCCTGTGTTTTTTGTGTTACCCATTTTAAGGCCGAGGTGTGTATTGTAATTGGTTATCCCTCAGAGCCGGGTGCTGTGATAAGTCACCTCTTGTCACCGTTCCATCTCCCGGACTGAAAGAAGAGAGAAACCTGCCTCTGCCTCCCCTCTGCACATTAGTTCCCCTGCCCCCCCACCGTCCCCACCACCCCCGCCCCCCCCCCCCCCCCCCCCCCACCTGCCAGTCTGCTGCGCCTCAGCACAGACCCACAAAGCAAACCGACACACCGCCCTCCCATCTGGCCGTTTGTGTTCCTCTGGCTCCCCGAAATCAAACGCCATATTTTTCCTCAGATTGATATTGCATAATATCTGCAGCAGCAGAAAATAAACGATACACAAACAAAACGAAAAAAGCCCCACCGATGCGGAACATTTCTATAAAGGGCCGATGCAGCGGCGATGATATCGGAGGAGCTTATCACACACAAGCCATACGGTGGTGGAGGTGGTGGTGATGGGGGTGGCGGTGGCGCTGGCGCTGGTGGGGGAGGTGGTGGTGGTGGTGGTGGTTGGGGTGGCGGTGGTGGGGGTATGTTGCTGGTGCTGGTAGTGGTGGTTGTGGTGGCCGTGGTGGTGGTGGTTCTGCCCCCACACTGAGAAACGCCATCAATTCCCTGGATTACAACATCTGAACGTTATTTAATAAGATTTTTTGTGCGACTTACTGGTGATCAGAGGCCTTCTGTTTCCTTTTCCTTACATCTCCGGTTCAGTGCGCTGTGGTCGGTAATGATGATGCTGATTGGTCAGTTCTCCATGGGGGATCAGGAGCCAAGAGGGCTTTAATAGGGCTTCACTCCTACGGAGGACATGGATAGGTCTGTGGGGGATCCACTGTCTAACCCCTCCTTACCTTAATGACAATGGTCTCAGTGTATTCACTTTCTAACCCTATACCTGGTCCTTACCTTAATGACATGGGTCTTAAGAGTATTCACTGTCTAACACTATACATGGTCCTTAGCTTAAGTACATGGGTCTTAAGGGTATTCCCCAAGCGCGGCTTCAGTTAAAAGTGTCTGCTAAGTGATGACCCCCGTCCTTCTGGGGATAAGCAGTTACTGATGCTGGAGGGCAGATGATCTGTGGGCTCGCCGCTCTAGACGCCGAGGCTGTGTTGTCACGGCGATCAGGTCTGTGGGTGTTAATTACGAGGGATGTGAACGACCAAGCTGTGTTAGCACCTCAGGTTAGCTCGCTGGTTCACCCGAGTGGATTAATGACCGTACGCGATCAATGACCAATCATATAACTCTTTATTGCACATCTGTGCACTCGTGCGTGCGCGCGTGTGTGTGTACATGCATGCATGTGTGTGTGTATGTACGTGTTCATGTCTGTGGGAATGTGTTGTTCGGGCATGCACGCCTGTGTGCATGTGTGTGTGGTTGTGTGTGTGTGTGTGTCTGTCTGTCTCAAGGGGAGAGACACGCGTGACTAACTGATGTCGTCTGTCTGGTGAAGGTGTGGAGCTACAAGCTAGTAAGGCGCCCAGCAACACAAGTTTCAATGCACTAGGGGGTTAGCTTGTTGTGTTAGCGACATAGCTAGCCTACTGCTGCTACTGACAGAGCGAATATAAATGCTACACTAACACATTTTGGTGAGGGTCGCGGTGCTAGCATTGTGGCTGGCAAACGTAGCAGTTTGGGCTGTGGTTAGCTGGTAGTGTTAGCGAGATAGCGTACCGCTGCAGACAGAGCTCCTCCAACCAAATCACTATTAAAACAAGCAGTTTGCGCTGCATGACAGCTCTACTTCCTCATCGGCTGGTGAGACCTTCACCAGCCTGGCATATCACACACACACACACACACACACACACACACAAACACATGTTCACACATACACACACACATAAAGAAATACACAAATACGCATACACACACACACACACACACATGCATGCAGACATTTTCATACATGCACTCACAAGCACATACAGAAATACACACATACACATACACAAACATTCCCACAATTTCCCACAACACGCACACAATAACATAGATACACGTTTTCCTACACCATCATCATCATCGGCGATCACTCTGAGTCGAGTATGATGGTCCTCCTGGGGTATCCTTCTTGTGGGTCCTCAGATGGCTAAAGAGGCCAATTCTGGAGCCACAAACTTTATTGCAGTATGGGCATGGATGTGAGGTGCCAGGGGTAGGGTATGGGGGGCCTGTTTGGTGGTGAACCTCTCCTGCTGCTGCTTGAGTTTTGCAGCCTGTCGGAGTTGGTCCTCATGGAAAGTGGCACCTTCTTGCAGGCAGTTTCTCCAGGTGGATCTGTGTCATGCAGTATCCTCCCAGTTTAAACTGTTAATGTTGAATTTTTTGAGGTTTTTCCTAATGTTGTCCTTGTAGCGCTTTTTCTGGCCTCCAGGTGCACGATGGCCAATTGAAAGCTGAGAGAAGAGGACCTGCTTTGGGAGGCGAGTATCAGGCATTCGTATGACGTGGCCTGTCCATCGCAGCTGGTGCTTTGTGATAATGGTGGTGATGCTGTGTATGTTTGCATCATCCAGGATGCTGATGTTTGTCAGCTTCTCTTTCCAGCTGTCACTGGGAAGCCCTAGTGTCAGTGACACTGGATTTTTCTGAGGTGTCTCAGATGGTAGGACTCCAAAGCTCTTAGATGCCTGCTGTATGTTGTCCATGTCTCTGCGCCATAGAGGAGTGCGGGTAGGATGGCTGCTTTATATACAAGCAGCTTGGTCCTTGCAAGCAGGTCGGGATTCTCAAAGACCCTTTTGCGGAGCTTTGCAAAAGCTCCACTTGCACAGCAGATTCAGTGTTGTATTTCACTGTCAATGTCTGCTTTTGAGGAGAGGTGGCTACCCAGATATGGAAAGTGGTCCACATTTTCAAGGCATTTATTTGCAATTGTTATTGTCAGCGGAGGTGCGAAGGTGTCTGGTGGGGGCTGGTGGAGAACCTGGTTCTTTTTGATGTTCAGGGTCAGTCCAAGGAGCTTGTAATCCCTAGCAAAAGCATTGAGTGTGGCCTGTAGATCTTCTGTGTGGGCCACAATTGCATTGTCATTTGCATATTGCAGCTCAATGATGGAAGAGTGAGAGTTTTGATTTGGCTTTAAATCTGTTTAGGTTGAACAGTTTTCCATCTGTTCTGAAGACAAACTGGACACCGGTGGGTAGATTGTTACCAATGAGGTGGAGGAGAGCTGCTATAAAGACTGCGAAGAGGGTGGGGGACAATAATGCAGCCTTGTTTGACTCCAGTTTCAACCTTTAAAGGTTCAGTCTCAATATTCAAGATTCAAGAAGCTTTATTTATCCCGAGGGAAATTGCTGTGCAAAAGTTGCAATATAATAGTGGAGAAGTAATACAAGAAAATAAAACAAGTAACAAAATGCAAAAAAGCACAATAGGATAAAAAAGCACAGTAGGATAAGTAGGATCAGAGCCATTGCAGAGGACAGATAGATAGATAGATAGATAGATAGATAGATAGATAGATAGATAGATAGATAGATAGATAGATAGATAGATAGATAGATAGATAGATAGATAGATAGATAGATAGATAGATAGATAGATAGATAGATAGATTGATTGATTGATTGATTGATTGATTGATTGATTGATTTACTTTATTGATCCCAAGCTGGGTAATTGCAGTGTAGCAGCAGCATTACACACATAAACAACCTTGGCATATATATAAAAAAGAAGCAATATAAAATATAAAATGTAATATAAAAAATTGTGTAAATAAGCAGTATAATATAATTGTAGTGCAAAGTAGAAAGTAGACAGTAGAAATATAAATATATAAGGTGCAAGTGAACAGATAAAACATATAAGGTGCTTTGAGACTGTATTATTAGCTGCTTTCACATATGACCTCTTTCTTTTCTTCCTCTGTCTTTTCTCCGCATTTGTGGAGCAGGAGGTTCGACCGTGAGGGTCATTCACACTTATTCACACTTGATGCCCGATATGCGGAGATCGGTGTCAGTATAATCTCCGGCTGCTTAAGGGGGGCGGGCTTGCAAGGGACGGCATATGAAGTAGGGTCGCAAGAGGCGGGATCGGGTTTGTTTTGGTTTGACCGCAGACAGCACGCAGGCAAAACGGGCAGAACTCATCATGATCATGTTAAATGTTGCTGCAGCGATGCATATATTCCGTTGCATCCACAACATCCGCATCGATCGATGAAAGATTGGAGCATAAGTTACAGACAAATAGAAGAAACGAGGAACAAGAAAGGCGTCGCGAACGACTGCGTTACCGTTACAGTGAAACTAAGAATAAAGTACCCAGCCTGTCAATAATCGGTGGCCGCTTCATTCCGACCATATTCAAACCTATAAGCAGACCCACTGCCGGTCAAAGTGATTCCCGAGAGAATCTACGGAGTGAAACATCGCTTTTGTGCTCCTCGACTATGGTCTGGGAGCCGACAGCAGGAAAGGTGTAACATAATAATAAAAATATTTTTTAAACCATTCAGTGAACAAAAGGCAGTAGGCTGATTATCGATTAGGGTGCGGGTGCCACTCAATGACATGCAAACGTAGACTGAAGCGTCATTAACACGCCCACTCAACTGGTGTGAAATGCCGACATCCTACTGCTCATTCACATAAAAGGTAATTAGCATTTCCTCTGGAGAACATACTACCTCGGGGGTAGTATTTTTTCAGGAGGTCCAACGTCAGGATATGTCATTCACATATACGGCACGTCCATAGAATCTACAGAGAATAGACGGATGCACGTCCATATGTGAAAGCAGCTATTATTATTATGACCAGAGTTTTAGCTGTTATTGTACAGTGTGATGGCATGTGGCAGGAAAGATTTCCTGTATCTGTCTCTTCGACAGCGGAGCTGGAGTAGCCTGTGAGAGAAGGTGCTCCGCTGTCTGACCACTGTTTGATGGAGAGGGTGCTGATCATTGTCTATGATGGATAACAGTTTATTCAGCGTTCTCCTCTCCACCACGGACTCAAAAGACTCCAGCCTGAGACCAAGTACAGAGCCAGCCTTCTTGATAATTTTATCAAGTCTGTTGGTGTCGTTGGCTCTGATGCTGCTACCCCAGCACACAGCAGCAAAGAAAATGGTGCTGGAAACAACAGACTGGTAGAAGATCTCCAACATCTTGCTGCACACTTCAAAGGATCTAAGCTTCCTCACAAAATACAGTCTGCTCATCCCCTTCTTGTACACAGCCTAAGTGTTCGATTTCCAGTCCAGTCTGTTGTCGATCACCACTCCCAAGTATCTGTAGTCCTCCACCTCATCCACCACCTCCCCCCTGACCCGTAGTGGCTGAGAAGGCATCCTCTTCTTCCTACCGAAGTCGATCACCATCTCTCTGGTCTTGTTGACATTCAGACTCAGGTGACTCTGTTCGGACCACTCTACAAAGTTGTCTACCAGTGCCCTGTACTCACCCTCATCTCCCTCTCTTATACACCCGACAACAGCTGAGTCGTCAGAAAACTTCTGCAGGTGACATGACTCAGAGTTGTACTGAAAGTCAGTGGTGTATAAGGTGAAGAGGAAGGGAGAAAGCACAGTTCCATGTGGAGCTCCTGTATCGCTGACCATCACATCAGACAGGACACTGCCCAGACGGACAAACTGTGGCCTGCCTGTCAAGTAGTCAGTAATCCAGGAGATCATAGTGTCGTCAACACCCACCACCTGCAGCTTCTCACCCATTAGCAGAGGCTAAATGGTATTGAAAGCACTGCAGAAATCAAAGAATGTGATCCTCACAGTGCCTCCCCCACTATCCAGATGAATATGGGCTCGTTGCAACAGGTAGATGACAGCATCATCGACTCCTAAATAGGGCTGATAGGCAAATTGCAAAGGGTCCAGAAATGTCCTCACCTGTGGCCTCAGCTGGGTTAAGACCAGTCTTCCCAGGACCTTCATCAC
Organism: Micromesistius poutassou; assembly: GCF_964030765.1. Taxonomy (NCBI): domain Eukaryota; kingdom Metazoa; phylum Chordata; class Actinopteri; order Gadiformes; family Gadidae; genus Micromesistius; species Micromesistius poutassou. The sequence goes on from NC_140272.1 coordinate 7,899,479, forward strand.
ATGCAATGTTAGGGCGACTGGTCTGTAGTCTGCCGGGTCGGATGGTCTCAACTTCTTGGGGACCGGGACCAAGCAGGATGTCTTCCACAGCAACGGGACTTTCTCCTGACTCAGGCTCAGGTTGTACAGATGTCCCAGTACAGGGGACAGCTGGCTGGCACAGGTCTTCAGGAACCTGGGTGAGATGCCACCAGGGCCTGCAGCCTTTCGCTGTTGCAGTTTTTCCAGCTGCCTCTTTACCTGGCCTGTAGTCACCGTTGGGCGTGGCTTGGTGAAGATGTCATCAGTGGAGGAGGAGGAGGGGGTGGGGGGGAAGGAGGGGGGGCAGATGGTGTCATCAGTGGAGGAGGAGGAGGAGGGGGTGGGGGGGAAGGAGGGGGGGCAGATGGAGAGGTGTTGTACAGGAGAATGCTGGGGGAAGGGTCGAGCCATTTGGGACAGTGTGAGTGTGTGGGGGGCTGGGGGTGTTGGATGTTGGGGTAGCAAGAGGTGAGCTAAACCTGTTGAAAAACTTGTTATACTGGTTAGCTCTATCCAGGCTCCCAGATGTCTGCCTGTCTTTCCCCTTCATCCCTGTGATGTGCTTCATGCCCGTCCACACATCCCTCACACTGTTCTGTTGGAGTTTGGCCTCCAGCTTTCTCCTGTAGTTGTCCTTGCACGTCCTCAGCATCTCTCAGAGTCTGTGCTGCACTCTCCTCTGCTCCTCTCTGTCTCCCGACCTGAAAGCCTTCTTTTTCTTGTTCAGGAGTGCCTTCAGGTCACTGGTAATCCAGGGCTTGTTATTGGAGAAGCAGTGAACGGTCCGGGCTGGTATGGTGGTGTCCTCACAGAATCTGATATAGTCAGTAATGCAGTCGGTCATGTTATCGATGTCCTCCCCATGTGACTCACAGAGTACATCCCAGTCTGTCGACTCGAAGCAGTCCTGCAGTGCCTCAGCAGTCTCCTGTGTCCACCTCCTCACTGTACTTGTGTGCACAGGCTGCCTTCTCACAAGAAGCTGCTGCTGACATGTTGTCATGGAGGAGTCTCAGGATCCTGATGTACTTTTCTGGGCACCCACACTTGGATAGGATTGTCCAGAGGGCCTGACGGTTGACTGAGTCGAATGCTTTTGTGAGATCTATGAAGGCCATGTATAGTGATTGTTTTTGTTCCTTGCATTTTTCTTGTAGCTGTCTGGTTGTGAAGATCATGTCAGTCGTGACACGGGCAGGACAGAAACCACACTGAGGATCTCCTCTGATAGAGGGAGGAATCTCTTAAAAAGAATGCGGGTGATGATCTTCCCGGTGGTAGATTGGAGTGAGATTCCCCTGTAGTTTCCACAATCTACTTTGTCACCTTTCTTGAAAAGGATGACAATCAGTGCATCCCTGAGGTCTGATGGTATCACCTCCTGGTCCCAGATCTTCCTAATGAGGAAGATGATTAGGGGTTAGCCAGAGTTTAGCCCCTCCGGCCTTCAGGATTTCTGCAGGAATCCCATCAGGGCCGGTGGCTTTGCTGTTGTGCAGTGCTGAGATGGCATTGCAGACCTCCAGCAGGCTTGGTGGATCACCCATGCCTTCCTTCACTGGGTATTGGGGGACACTGTTAAGGACCTCCTCCTCGACTGTTGTTCTCTGGTTTAACAGATCCTCAAAGTGTTCCTTCCAGCGTGCCTTGACCTCCTCCTCTGTTTTCAAGATGTTCCTTCTGTCTTTCAACCAGAGGGGGTTGGATCCCTGGTGGCTGGGTCCATATATTGCTTTGGTGGCACTGAAGAATCCCCTGGTGTCTCCTATGTCTGCCAGATGTTGGATTTCTTGTGCTTTTTCTGTCCACCATTTGTTTTTGAGTTCCCTTACTCTGCGCTGAACAATGGCCTTAGCAGTGGAGTGAGCTTTTCTTTTGGTTTGGCAAGTGATGTCCTTCTGCCATGCACAAAAGGCCTGCCATTTTTTGGAAATAAGATGTTCGATTTCCTGATCATTATCATCAAACCAGTCCTGGTGCCTCTTAGATTTAAGACCCAGAACTGCCTGTCCAGTGGTTAGGATGGTGGATTTCAGCAGGCTCCAATGTAATTTGATGTCGTCAGGGTACTCTGGTGGTAGGCTATCACATAATGTAGCTTGGAGGAGCTCTTGAGTGCCAGGTGTTTCAAGATTCTTGATGTTTATGGTGGGACGGCATTGCTTTTTCCTCCCTCTTCTTTTGGGCATGAGTCTTCTTTTGGGCATTGATGGCCATGGATGAGCGGATGAGACGATGGTCTGTCCAACATCCATCCGTACTGGTCATTGCTCTTGTGAGATGTACATCACGTCTGTCCCTGGCTCGAACAATAACGTAGTCGATTAGATGCCAATGCTTGGATCGGAGTGCATCCAGGATGTTTTGAATTTATTTTTTTGCCTGAAAAGGGTGTTGGTGAGAGATTGTGTTCTGCACACTTGGTTAGGAGGAGTACACCATTGGAGTTGATATTCCCTACCCCTTCTTTTCCAATGGTGCCACTCCATGTTGTATAATCCCGACCCACTCTAGAATTGAAGTCCCCAAGGAGGATAATTTTGTCTTATTTTGTGATGGCTGACAAGATGTTATCTAGGCTGGAGTAGAAGGCTTCTTTGATGTCATCTTGTGAGTCCAGAGTGGGAGCATATGCACTCACAACAGTGGCCATCCGGTTGCTGTCCAGCTTTAGCCAGACTGTCATAAGGCGCTCACTGATGCCCTGGGGCAGTTCAGTGAGTTGCCTTACCAGGTTGTTTTTGATGGCAAAGCCAACCCCGTGTATCCTTGGTTCACCAGCAGGCCTGCCCTTCCAAAAGAAGGTATATCCTCCCTTTTCCTCTCTCAGTTGCCCTTCTTCTGCCAGTCTGGTCTCGGATAAGGCTGCAATGTCGACATTGAACCTTCGCAGTTCCCTTGCTACGAAGGCTGTGCGTCTTTCTGGCCATTCATTTAAGTCATTGTCAAGAAGGGTGCGCACGTTCCAAGCACCAAAATTAAAATTAAGTTTTTTTTTGTTTATTTTTCTGACCGCATGGAGGAGATCCCACTGGACGCGGTAATCCAGCCAGGAAGGTAGTGAGGCAGACCATTTTTAAGGCACCTTTTCTAGCCCCCTCCCCTACTGGGGTGAGCAGTGTGGTCCCTAAACAGAAGCTTCTTAGTCCTGGGTGAGGTAACTCTCCTGCCTCAGTCCAAGAATTCGACTCAAGAATTCGACTCAAAACGACTCAAACTTCACCCACCGCCTGTGTGCCAGTTTGTAGCTAGGAGCTTCCAGACTTCTCTGTCCTGCTCCCGTCGCCACTCGCTGAACACCACAGGGCTTGGAATGGGGTGTGCATATGGAGTAAACCCTTACAGGAGGACGCCTGTGCGTGAATTCTTTTAACGTGGGGAGACAGGTGCACTGACAGCCACCACATGATCCTTGACAGAGGCAGGCCTATAACCAACGGCATGGACGCTCTGCTGCAGCCTTCTTCCACCTTTGCAGCTGTTGTAGTGATCCACTCAGACACCATTCTCCGCCTGCTTAGCTGTTGAGGTCTTTTCTTGAGTCGTGCTTTGTCTGGCACCTCCCCCTCGACCTTACCGCCAAGGGTGACCCTACCAGGAGCTCAGCTCCAGACGGCATTGCTCTTGGGATCTTAGGTACACACAAGCCTCTCCACCACTACAAGGTGGCGACTCTCCGGAGAGGCACACACACACACATGCATGCAGACATTTTCATACATGCACACACACGCACATACAGAAATACACACATACACACACACAAACATTCCCACAAATTTACACACGCACACAGTCACACTAACATGGATACACGTTTTCCTACACACACACGCACGCACGCACGCACACACACACGCTCACACACATACACACACACACACACATACACATACACATACACATACACAGACACATACATTTAAACACACATGCATACACACACATATACATACACATACATACGGACACATACATACACATACACAGAGACACACACATACACAAACATACACACACTGCACATGGCTCACATATTTAATGGCAGAAGAAATATGATCTTTGATTGAAACTGTCAGCGAGAGAAAGAGAGAGTGAGCGTTAGAGTGAGAGTGTGCCAGTGTGTGAACAGAGCCTTAGACCCACCACTGAGGGTAAATATCTTAAAACCCACGACTCCTCCTCTGCTCTCCTGCTCTCCTCTCACCCAGCGGAGTGGAGTTGACACGCCAAGAATCCTCTCTTCATTACGCACACATCCGCGTGGCGGAGCGAAGCTGGCCCCGCATGTCACCCCCACCCAGGCCCTGATTAGTACACGAGAGAGAGAGAGAGAGGGGGGGGGGGGGGGAGGGGGGAGAGAGAGAGAGATGTATGGAGAGAGAGATGTATGGAGGGAGAGACAGATATATGTATGGAGAGAGAGACGGATAGAGAGATTTAGAGAGAAACGGATAGAGATATGATTGTAGAAAGAGAGACAGATAGAGATATGTATCGAGAGATACAGAGAGATGTAGAGAGAGAGAGGGAAGAGGGACATAGAGAGAGATGTATAGGGAGAGAGAAAGTGAGATGTAGGGAGAGAAAGAGAGAGAGAGACATAGATAGAGTTACAGTCTCTTTCTCACAGGGAGAGAGAGAGAGGACGAGAGAAACAGGGATGGAGAGAGAGAGCGAGAGAGAGATCTTATGGATATTCACATTCCCTTTTATTATTACCTTTTTAGCAAGATAAAGGCTAGAAAAGTATGAACTAAGCTCGCTCAAATAAAGAGAGAGAAAAACTGGAAGAAAAAGAAAGAAAGAGAAACTGGAGAAGTTCAGCATGTGGTGTCAAAACACCTGGATTAAATATTCAGGAACCTGTGAGGTTCTGTGGTTGGGAGGAGAGCACAAATATAACTCAAAGCCCCACAGACATAGTTGGACTCTGATGCAAAGAGTGGACATCATGTCGTGGTCAGGGGCTTTATTCCCTGCCACAGTTCTGGGTTTGAGAGGAGAGCACAAATATAACACAAAGCCCTTAGATATAGGACTCGATTGACACAAATAGAGGACATAGTGTACTCGTCAGGGGATTTTTTCCCTGCCAAAGGGAATAAAGTACACATACAAACAACCACACACATACACATACACATACACACTCACTCACACACATACACATGCACAGACACATACACATACACATACACATACACAGACACATACATTTAAACACACATGCATACACACACATATACATACACATACATACGGACACATACATACACATACACAGAGACACACACATACACAAACATACACACACTGCACATGGCTCACATATTTAATGGCAGAAGAAATATGATCTTTGATTGAAACTGTCAGCGAGAGAAAGAGAGAGTGAGCGTTAGAGTGAGAGAGAGAGAGAGAGAGAGAGAGAGAGAATGAGAGAGAGAAGCGAAGGAAGCGGAAAGAGGTGACACATGCACGTACATACACACATATACACAAACACACAAACACGCACATATCCACACCTACACACATACACAAACACACACATGGACACACACACACAGACACCCCCCCCACACACACACACGCACACTGCTTCTCTGCCTTGAGACTGTGTCGTGGTACAGAGTCGATCAGCTCACTGCCTCGTGACTGAAGGGGTGGGGGGTGGTGAGGGGGGGGTGTGTGCTCCAGCCGAGGTGTGAACCTGTAACGCGTTGATCCACAGCCTGGCTCATCGCGCGCTGTAGATTAACGCTGTGCATCTTCCTGCTCATACAAAGAGCCGGAGACCCTTCAGCAGAAATACAGAGAGAGCAGCGACCCAATAGATTCACTCTGGACCGCTACTGGGGCTGGATAGGGGCGGCATGTGGCTCACGAGGTAGAGCGGGGTTGGCTGTTATCCGGAAGGTTGCTGGTTCGATCCCCGGCTCCCCCTAGCTGTGTCGAGGTGTCTCTGAGCAAGACACCTCACACTAACTGCTCCTGACGAGCTGGCTGTCGGTGTGTGAATGTGTGAATGTTAGGCAAAATTGTAAAGTGCTTTGAGTGGCCGCTGGTTAGAAAAGCGCTGTATCAATGCAGTCCATTTTCCATTTGAAAATATAACCAAGGCAGGGCAGAGAAACCATAAGTTAAGGATGAATGCGACGACCATTCCTCATGGCGATGAGTAAAATAAACAAAACAACAAGAATTTGTACCCACGAGTTGTACAAGCAGTTGTACAAGGTTTTTTTTTAATCCAAGAGTGCAAGAATTTCACTGAATCAATGCTTGGACGGGATGAATGTGTAGAAGCTTCCTAGCATAACAATGCAGATAACAAGAGCATTGTAGGAGCGGTCCCACGGCGTTCTGACTGTGCAGGAAGTGAACAAGAGGCCCGTCCTAGAATAGCGAATCAACACCATGTAGAGCCAACGTCCTGACCTGGCGTTCGCTTTTAATTGGCCTGATACGTCCTGTAATGCTATGTCACACGACACGTGTGTAACACAGCAAAGGTACTGTAAATGGATGTTGTTGTATGATTGCATCTATGTTCTGTTACACCCGAATGTACCTCCTACGGTAGGACTGCAGAACAAACTGCAGCGGGGAAACTAAGCCTTTATTTCTGCCTGGAGTTGGTGGGAGAATGTGGATGGAGTGGAAATGTAAAGTACATTTTGCGCTTTTTCTAACCAGCTGCCAATGAAAGCGCTTTTTTTTTTTACTTTCAAGCACACATTCACACATCAACGGCGGTGTCAGCCATGCAAGGCGACAGCCACCTCGTCGGGAGCAGTTAGGGTGAGGCGTCTCGCTCAGGGACACCTGGACACTGAGCTAGGAGGAGCCAGGGATCGAACTACCAACCTTCCGGTTATCAGCCAACCCGCTCTACCTCCTGAGCCATATGCTGCCCATTGCCCGTTGTCACCAGAGTGGGCAGAGGAACGACCGACATTCACAAACATCTCACATTCAAAATGAACCAACTAGTTTAGTTACAGTGGTTGTATGGGAAGGGGCTTTACTGGCAACGCTGAGGTGGGCAAATGTACCGAGGGTGTGAGTGTCAAACCCACCGGAAAGAACTCGATGAGTCTGGACTCTTTTCACACCAATTTCCTGGAGTATAAAAATTTAATATTCACATTCACAAGTACATTTGGACAGTTAAGCCAAAAAAGTATAACCTGTCTAGGCCTGGGTTTCAGAGAACCCAAAGAAAATCAATTGCTAAGAATTACTGAAATGATGAATGATGCTGTTCATAAGGTGCAGCAGTGGCAACTGTGCAAGGAGTATAAATAAGTACTCAACTAAATACAGAGCTCAACTGTAATGCAAATCAAACATCTACTAAATATTACCAATCTTATATTCATTTTCGTTTCCATTTCCATTTAGGGCATTTAGCAGACACTTTTATCTAAAGCGACTTACGATAAGTACATTTGTCAGAAGAAAGAGAAACAGCAATATAGCTCTGTCGGTACAGTAAGGATGTTCATAGTACCGAGCACTAACAAGTGCTAGGTTAACCCATTCCCTGTATACAACAAAGATAGCTAGGATAAGATGGACTGTTGACTGTGTGGGTCAGTAACACTGGACTGTGTGGGTCAGTAACACTGGACTGTTGACTGTGTGGTCAGTAACACTGGACTGTTGACTGTGTGGGTCGGTAACACTTGACTGTTGACTGTGTGGTCAGTAACGTTGGACTGTTGACTGTGTGGTCAGTAACATTGGACTGTTGACTGTGTGGGTCAGTAACACTGGACTGTGTGGTCAGTAACACTGGACTGTTGACTGTGTGGTCAGTAACACTGGACTGTTGACTGTGTGGGTCAGTAACACTGGACTGTTGACTGTGTGGTCAGTAACGTTGGACTGTTGACTGTTGTGTGGTTCGCAGGCATCGCCGGGAACCCGGTCCTGTTCAACGAGAACGGGGACGCGCCGGGACGCTACGAGATCTACCAGTACCAGATCAGGAACCAAACCGCCGAGTACAAGATCATCGGCCACTGGGCCGACCAGCTGGATCTTAACGTGAGACGGAAACCACAAACACACGCACGCACGCACACACGCACACACACACACACACGCGTGGACATGCACGCACACACACACACATAGTAAACACAGTACACACATCTCCCATAGACACACACACTCCTGCAGAACATAAACACACACACACCCACATACACACACATTCTCCTACTGCATACACAAACCACCATAGAACACACCATCCCTTAATACCGCAGTACACATGAATGCACACACACTCACTCCCACGGTATACACACAAACAAACAAACAACTCCTACAGTACACGTACACACACACTTCCAAAGTCCACGTACACACACTCCCCCGTAGTAAACACACACCAACACCAGCCTCCCCCACAGCCCCATCCACTGAGGGCGTTTGGCGCTCCAATGTGCTGCCGGTGAGCAGTGTGCCAGGGGAATCCGGCTGCTTGTCGGTGGCTCTGCAGCTGTGTTTGCGTGTAATTCCTCCCCAGAGCCTTTGTCACCCCGCTCAGCCCCATCTCCTTCAAAAGGTGTAAACACACAGAGGGAGCATCTGAATGACGAACTGGGGGCTGGCTCCGAGGAGAGGAGCACAGGAGCGCGGCGCCGACTTAAGGACAGACAACCACTTCAGACGCTGTCACTTACTTTAAAAACTAGACCTCAAACTATTTCCTTGGCAAGGGGATAAAAGTAATAAACGTAATGGAAGGGAATAACAATGAATTACATTAAGGGTTTTGAAATCACAAATCATTGCTTTTGGCAAATAACTAGCCTGGGGTGGCAGGGAGGAAGAAGAGCACAGTGTTGACTGAGTACAGTCTGATTAAGGGCTGCCAGCGCTGTCTGTTCCCTTTGTCCCGAATAGCTTCCTTAGGTAAGCTACTTCTGTGGTGCTTTCCTTTCTTTCCCCTGTAAAGCTGCTTTAAGTTAATTAGCAGTCTTTGAGCTCTTCATTGAATGGAAAGGCAAAGACAACAGCTTTGAGTCGGAAATGCACCTTTGAAAGCAAACATAACATTAATTCTGACGCTTTTTAATGACACAAAGAGTTTATCTCCTGCGGCAGACTCCCGGGGAATATTTCTCTCCCAAACAGAAGGCTTTTGTGTTTTTCAATGTCACTTTACTCTTGAGGCAATAGCACAGACGTGTACTTAGAGTCCACGCTATGTGGGACGAGTCAAATATTTATGACACCAATAGTGCTAATGAACATCAGCAGTATCAAAAATTAAATCAAGAGCTCAAAATCTTTGCAAGTCAACAAGGCCAATGTTAATTTGTCGGATTATGTTATGACGGTTTGTGTACGATTCAATTTATTATATTTACTCATTCGTATTCTGGAGATAACACTGGACAGGAAACCAAACAAACTATTTTCCAAACCATCATTGACTCATTGCTATTCCCCTGCTGTCACCGGCCAGAGGGCTGATATTTAGACCGAGGTTTCTCTCTGTCCATCGTCCCCCCTGATCCCTCCATCTCCGCCTTCTCCTCCCTCTTCTCCTCCCCCGTCACCCCCACCATCTCCCAACCTCCCCCTGATCCCCTCCGTCTCCCCCCCTGTCTTCCCCGGTCTCCCAACCTCCCCCCGATCCCCCCTGTCTCCCCGGTCTCCAACCTCAAAATGATCTCCCCCGTCTCCACCTGATCCCCCCGTCTCCCAACCCCCCCCCCCCTTCTTCTACATCTCCCTCCGTCTCTCAACCTCCCCCTGATCCTCTCCGTCTCCCCCGTCTCCCAACCTCCCCCTGATCCTCTCCGTCTCCCCCGTCTCCCAACCTTCAACCCCCCGGTCTCCCCCGGTCTCCCAAACCTCCCTCTGATCTCCCCCTCTTCCCCGTCTCTTCCCCTAGGTGCGCACCATGCAGTGGCCGGGCGGCGTGCGCCGGGTTCCCTCCTCCATCTGCAGCCAGGCCTGCAAGGCCGGCGAGCGCAAGAAGATCGTGAAGGGCATCCCGTGCTGTTGGCACTGCGAGCGCTGCGACGGCTACCAGTACCAGGCCGACACCTTCAGTTGCAAGATGTGCCGCTTCGACCTGCGGCCCAACGCCAACCACACGGACTGCGACCCCATCCCCATCGTCAAGCTGGAGTGGAGCTCTCCCTGGGCCGTGATCCCCGTGCTGATCGCCGTGGTGGGCATCAGTGCCACCCTCTTTGTGGTGGTCACCTTCATGCGCTACAACGACACGCCCATTGTCAAGGCTTCCGGGCGGGAGCTGAGCTACGTGCTGCTGACGGGCATCTTCCTGTGCTACGCCAACACCTTCCTCATGATCTCCACGCCCGATGTGGGCGTGTGCTCGCTGCGGAGGATCTTCCTGGGCCTGGGCATGAGCATCAGCTACGCGGCGCTGCTCACCAAGACCAACCGCATCTACCGCATCTTCGAGCAGGGCAGCATGTCGGTGAGCGCGCCGCGGCTGATCTCGCCCGCCTCCCAGCTGGTCATCACCTTCGCCCTGGCGGCGGTGCAGCTGCTGGGCGTGTGCATCTGGTTCGGCGTGGACCCGTCCCAGGCCGTCATCGACTACGAGGACCAGCGCACGTCAAACCCACTGATGGCCCGGGGGGTGCTGAAGTGCGACATCTCGGACCTGTCGCTCATCTGCCTGCTGGGCTACAGCATGCTGCTGATGGTGACGTGCACGGTGTACGCCATCAAGACGCGCGGCGTGCCCGAGACCTTCAACGAGGCCAAGCCCATCGGCTTCACCATGTACACCACCTGCATCATCTGGCTGGCCTTCATCCCCATCTTCTTCGGCACCTCGCAGTCCACGGAGAAGGTAGGGCCCACTGCCTCCGGGTCCTTCCTCCTCCTTCTGTCAGGATGTGTGTGTGTGTGTGTGTGTGTGTGTGTGTGTGTGTGTGTGTGTGTGTGTGTGTGTGTATGTGTCTGGATGTGTGTGCTTGCATGTGTGTGTGTCTGTCTGTGTGTGCACATGGGTGAGTGTGTGTCTGTGTGCCTATGTGTGTTTGTGTGCCATTATGTGTGTGTGTGTGTGTGTGTGTGTGTGTGTCTGTGTGTCTGTGTGCGTGCATGTGTGAGTCTGTTTCTCCTCCACTGTTTCGTCTCCACTTTGTGTGTGTTTTGCTGTTTTTCCGACAGTAGACAGTAAACTTAAAACAAATCAACATCCAATAATCCTGGAATGGAGTTTTCTGTATCGTCTCCCTTCTTTGATTATCTCCCTCAACCTGTCTAGGTTAATTCTCCCTCCTCCCCCTCCTCCCCCTCCTCCCCGCAGGTTGTTTTTCTTGTCCTTGTTCGTCTTTTGTTGTTGTTGCAAACGCTTTTCTTTAGAGGCTACTTTCCTCCGCTCAGCCGCATTTCCATTGAAATGCGTTTCAAATGAAGATGAGCCTCTGCCTGGAATAAAAGACACTTCAGCGAATTACATTTTCCCTTTTCCATAAATTTACGATTGGTTCTTGGCCACAAATTTTATCTCGAATGAGCATTTTTTTTACCGTCCCCACTCCTTCCAATGAAGAGACAGTTTCAAAGACGTCGAGTTTAATTAGATATTTTCATTCTAAGGAAAATAAACACATTTCCGGGTGTTACCTAGGTTGACCCTGCTCTATCTCCTGCCACAGCCTTCCCTCGTAAACAAGCAACACAATCTTACCCCTCTGATATTTTCCTTGAAAGACGCATGCCACGTCAAATTAGGGCCGATCCCGCCGGAGCTGTTTACACCACGAGCAGCTTTCCCTCTCCTCTCCCTCCCGTGTCAAATCAATGTGTCTTCCATCGCACAGCCATGTCCGGGATCCAGCCCAGAGACACACAGACAGGGGGGCTGGCGGGGAGGCGGGGGGTTCAAACGAGGTCCAGACAGAGGGGTCATGGGTGTTCGACGCTAGGCTCAACACTCCAGGCCTGGCCGGCTGTGGGTCGGGGGGGGGGAGTTGGGCAGCTCAGGCCCCTAGGTTGAGAGATTGTCTTTTTGGCCAGTTGTTCGCTGTGTTACAGGAGAGGACACACCAGTCAATGGGAAGAAAAGCCGAAACCTGGCATGAACACTATCGGCTGTGCCAGAACCAGCCTGACAGATGCAACAAATTAATCCTCACCTCCTTCCCTCTGGGATTTGGAAGACAATGCATCAAAATGTTGGCCTGAAAGTCTGCTCTTTGATAGTCTCCCTTTGTTGGAGATGTTTTTCCACGCGAGGGAGTGTGTACAATTGTGTCATTCTCGGCAGTCCAAAAAAACCCTTTGACGAATGGACTGTGTTGCGGAAAGTTTGAGCACGGCTGTGAATCCAAAATGGATTCCTCCTGAATAGTGCAGGATGTGGCAAAGCACGACGTTGCTTTATCTGACCCGTACAGGACACATTCTACAAACCCAACCACTGCTCCGGTTATCTCTTTGATGCCGTTCCGTGTGCACATCCGTGCACACAGATTTAAAATACATTTTAAATCGGCGCTCCTGTTAAGTTAGATCTTAGGGCGAGGGTTTACGACTGTTTGAAGGATCTGGGTTTGAAGTCCAATGTCTGTAGCATACCTGTGAGTATCTTTGAGCGGGATGCTCTACCCTTACACCTGCTCCTTAATGACATGTGAGTAGTGAAACAGAGGAGCGATATTGTCCTGCAATCAGAGGAAGATGAAGTGGCCCTTCACTGCCTGTAGGCTGCCGAGTGTGACGAGACTGATCACAGAGTCTGCAAGATTGCGGCGCAAACCAGCAAAACAATAATTGAGAATGGTGTGCAGGGAACGACCGGATGAAATCGATGTCTGGACTGATGGACGCGACCCGAGGGTTGAGGCAAACAACGACCAACAGGAGGAACTCTCAAGTGGTTCATCGTTCTGTTTTCATCGCCTCAGCTCCCGGTTGCCTGTGTCCTGCTTTCTCGGCGTAACTGATCGCAGCCAATCAATGTAGCTTGGCTAAAAGGTAACAAAGCAGCCAATTACCACTTTGTTTCTGGAGTCTGATCCAAACCAATTTGTCCTCCCACCAGACTGGCGGGAACACAGCGGGGGGATTTGTGCATCCAATTGCAGAGCCAGAATTACCTGTTAACAGACTCATTGGCACCACCGCACCCTTGCTTGGGCAAACGCGTTATCTAACAACCCTAGACTACACGCAAACATGATGTTGATGATATTGATGGCATGATATAACACAATTGAAGTCAGTAGTTATAATTAACAATTCAACAGTTTACATTGTAGTCCTGAATTTCCATCCAGGAATTAATTCTGGTTCATCTTTTAACTGTTTTTTAAAGATTAGATATAGTTTAATCTTCTGGTTGTACTTGACTGCTTGGCTTGGCGAGGTAAAATTACAAGTTTGCGTGGTTTTCAGTAGTTTAAAACAAGTGTTGTGCAGGTTTAGTAGTTTGAATCAAGAGGTGTGTAGGTTTGGTAGTTTAAATCAAGAGGTTTGTAGATTTAGTAGTTTAAATCAAGAGGTGAATAGTTAAGTGGTTTAAATCAAGAGGTGCAGGTTTAGTAGTTAAATCAAGAGTTGTTAGGTTTAGTAGTTTGACTGAAGAGGTGCCTAGGTGGTTTAGTAGTTAAGAGGTGCGTAGTTTAAGTAGTTTAAATCAAGAGAGGTGTAGGTTTAGTAGTCTGATCTCAATAGGTAAGTAGGTTTAGTAATTGAAATCAAGAGGTGTAAAAGGGTGTTGCAGGTCTTGTGACACCTGTGTTAATGTAATCATTGGTTTGATTAGAACAATATTTGTCACGCTAGCTTGTTCTCAACTGATGGAATTCTTGTTTTGTTGTTGTTGTTGTTGTTGTTGTTTGTACCGGCTGGTGTTTTACCAAGCGTGTGATGTGTACCTGTGCGTGCGTCACACGTGCCTTTGGGTGTAGTAGATAAGGTGTCACTTTTTACCTCTAGCTCTAGATGCCTAGCTTGTAGGCATCTTAGAGCAAGATGACTTAACCTTCCTAAATATGACCAAGTAATAACATTACATTTACATTCAGGGCATGTAGCAGTAGCTTTTATCCAAAGCGACTTACAATAAGTACATTTGTCAGAAGAAGGTGTCAGTACAGTAAGGATGTTCATAGAACCAATTGCCCAGCACTATCAAATAGTATTAAATGGTAAGTCACTTTGTACGAGACTGCTAAATGGCTAAATACAACATAAACAGAATATATGTAAATACATGTATTGTATGTAAATACTAATCCAAACACCAAGTAAACAAACTATATTCATTACATCCCCACACATGCACACTATCGTATGTTCTCCTCCCCTACTTGTGAGGTCATTTCACATTCAAATCACATTCCTGCTCAGTTTGAGTCCCATGCTAATATCCTGTCCTGCCTGTAAATACAGCCTAATAGAGGAGTACGATGCCGTCCTGGTTCACATTTTCTTTTTCACATCTCTTTGAGCGGCAGAAACCACCACTCTCACCGCTGTCTTTGTTTCAGTATTCCATATCCTGCCTTGGAAGATGAAAGAGGATGTTAATACGGAGCAGAGATTAAAATTCCCTCTTTTCTGTTGTTTCAGAGAGGGCATCCATTGGCTGGCCCGCCTCAGAATAGTAAAGTAGCCGTATGGAAAAGTAGCTGTTGTTTTACTTCAAATACAGAATTAAAAATCCATAAAATATATTTTTTTCCTCTCTGTCTCTCGCAGAGTTGGGGCGGCATGTGGCTCAGGAGGTAGAGCGGGTTGGCTCTTAACCGGATGGTTGCTAGTTCGATCCGAGTGTCGAGGTGTCCCTGAGCAAGACACCTCACCATAACTGCTCCCTATGAGCTGGCTGTCGCCTTGCATGGTTGACTCTGCCGTCGGTGTGTGAATGTGTGCATGAATGGGTGAACGTGAGGCTATATTGTAAAGCGCTTTGAGTGGCCAATGGCTTGAAAAGCGGTGTATAAATGCAGTCCTTATAGATGTACTCAGCCCTCGTTAATTAAGATTAATTAATAAAAACCAACTGCAAACACAATCAGCCGGGAGAGGAGCTGGCGTCTAATCAGGGGGCGGTTCGAGGGTCGGCCTCCAGCAAGGCAAGGTGGGACACGAAACAGGAACAGGAACAAGTGTGACTCCTCGGCGGTGGACGACATGCGGCTCTCATGTGATGTCTTCTCGGCTCCGGCGCCTAATCACGTCTGAACACAAAGACAAACCACCCCCCCCCCCACCCTGACTGAAGGGGTCCGCACGCGACGCAGAGTTCTGAGCGCTCGGGCGCTTTCATCAGAGTCATCGATTCAGCCAGAAGTTCTGATGCCGTTTTTTTCCTTTTGTTCTGTTTTCCGGCATTCCTCCAGCTTGTCATTAAAAAACTGACGCGGTAAATGACAACAAAAGCTGCAGGTGCTGCGGCAGCTGGAAGAGGAAGGAGGTGACTGTGTGGAACAGAGACAGACTCTCTGAGCGGTTGCTTAAACAGCGCTCTCAGCGTCTGAAAGGAAGGAGCGAGCGCGTGGGAGAGGAGGCTGCTCATCACGGGGCCCACTGTACATGACAGGCCACACAAAGCTTCCAGCGGGCCGGCGGCGATACCCCGCTCCCCACGATGAAACGCTCCACTACCCCTGGGTCACCCCTCTCCCCCGCTGTGTGTGTGTGTGTGTGTGTGTGTGTGTGTGTGTGTGTGTTTGTCTGTCTGTTTGTGTGCGTGTGTCTGTGCTTGTGTATCTGTTTGTGTGCGCTTCGTTGCTACCTTTTACTGGCAGGTTCTCGGCAGTGCGTACAGTCATGCATTTGTCATCTGGTGTCAGGACAAATGTGACCAATGCCAGGGGAGATTCTCCCACCATCATTCACATGAAGGACGGGGGGGGGGGTGGTGGGGGTGGTTGGGGGGACGGACGTTTGATGGCAGCTCCAGTAGATGGATGTGACACCTGTTGGACCTGCAGGATGGTGTGTGGGGTGGTAGAAGGGGGAGATGGGGGAGGTAGGGGAGGCGGGGGGGGCTTGACGGACCACCCCACCCTAAAGCCAGTACCACCCCCCCCCCCCACCCCCCCCCCCCCCCCCCCATCAGTCCTGTCCCGTGGCTTCAGGAGAGCACCTGTGGAGGTTCAGGGAGACTTCAGTGCACGGTGAATATCTGGAGAGTGGAGGGCATCACATCCTTCACTCCCGCTGCGTCGCTCCGCTGCCCCACCCGGAGCTCCGTACCTCACCCGAAGCGCCCCCCCCCCTCCCATGTTCCCTCTCTACAGAGGAGACAAAGCTATGACTCAGACCCCTCTCTCTCTCTCTCTCTTCTTTTTTTCCCACCCGGTGACTCATAGCATGGTATGCATTGTTTCTTCTTCTCTTTCAACGGTTTCCTTCATTATTCCTTTCTCTCCCTTATCTCTCCCTCCCACCACCCAGAGACAAACACTGATGCGAGTTGACGCGGAGTATAGACACTGTAAGCGTGTATAAGCGACCACAGGTTCGTCTCTATAGAGATACAGAGTATAGACACTGTAAGCGTGTATAAGCGACCACAGGTTCGTCTCTATAGAGATACAGAGTATAGACACTGTAAGCGTGTATAAGCGACCACAGGTTCGTTTCTATAGAGATACAGAGTATAGACACTGTAAGCCTGTATAAAGCGTGTATTAGCATGATGTGAACCCACAGACAATGTAGTTCACGTCATTCCGGTGTTCTGCGGTATAAGCTGAGCCCCGCTCAGCTTAATTCTTTCCCCTGCAACACAGTGACCCTCTCAGCCAACTCAGTGACTTCTGACCTAGGTCATAGAGACCAGCCGGCCAACCGCCCGCCTCCATGAATCCCATCCCTGTCAGAGCCTCGCTCTGTTTGTCCCTCCAGGACTACGTCGGGTTATCGGTTGAATTAAGAGGTACTTATAGGCGGACCACGAGCATAAGGCTTCCTGCGGACCTCGGCCCTCTAGGCTGCATTACGATGCCCTCGCTAACCCCAGAGTGGGAACTACACACCCACTTTGTTTTGAGTTAATTCATCATCGATCCGGCGATCCCAGGAGATCCGGCCACGTGGGAAGCAGCCTATCTTTACATTGAACCCTGCGTATCGGTCTGACACGATCCGATTGGCTCTTAGGCCTTTCCCTAGCCGCTCGTGAATCTCCCAAGGCCTTCTGCCGCGGTGAAGCGTCGGCCACTCATCTCGCTGCGTGATCTGCGTTAGCTCGCTGCTCATTACCAGCAGCGCGGTGCCTGTCCGCTTCATCATCTGAAGCCTGGCCTGTGGCGCTCCGGTGATGACTGCACTGAGGAACGGGAGAGAAATGCAGCCCTCCTCTCTCTCTCTAAGATCCTCTTTATGGGTGCACTGAGCGGCTCCTATAGCTGGGAGGGATCGGCACACAGCTGTCCCTCCCTGGAGAGCGATTTTATCGGGCTCCTTCAGCAACACCATACAGGCCGTGCAGGGAGGGTATCCTCTGTTTCATTTTGTCGTTGGAGGCGGCGGGGGGGTGGGGTGCACGGGTCAGGGCTCAGGCACATTCCAATCAGACGGTATCTGCTGTCCCTCCTCCTCCCCCCCTCCCTCTCGCGGGTCAGTCCAACAGAAAGTCCAGCGAGGAACACAAGCTCCGCCGTTCCACTTGACGCGCCCGTCCAGCGTGTGTGTTGATTGGTTGGATGATTTAAGATGGAGCCGGCGTGGTGGAGGAGGGGCTGCTCCCCGGGACCGGGCCCTGCGCCCTGCTGGATCAGAGGGCCGGTCGTCACGGCTGGACGGCACGCCTTTACGAGGTTGTTGTGATTTCACGAGGCGGCTCCTGGTTATGAATCTGAATGGGAGGCCGCCGTCGACTGCAGTTAACAAATTTGTGTTGCGGATAACCTTACGGCCGCATTAAAACCGACGCCACGGAAATATTAAACAAACATGGCCTGGCGCCGAACGCCGAGAGGGACGCTGAGATGGGTTATCCGGGAATGTCTTTTTATCTCCCGCCGTATATTCCGATCTTAGTGCCGGGGCGTTTCTGTATGAAGCCTCCTTCCTCCAGCAGCCGGACCACAGGACGGGTCGTTGCGTCCGCTAATTAGAACGAGCCGCAGCAGATGTCCCCATTTCACAGCGGCCTCTCGCTCGCCCACACGGGGAACGCAGAAACAGCGCAAGAATCGTAAGGGTCGCACGAGTTTCAACAAACACAGCGAATAACGTGGTACACGTCGTGGGAAACAACGCACAAACAGCGCAAGAATCACCAGGGAGAACCACACAGGAATAATAAGGGTCACACGAGGGTCAAAACACACTACACAGTGTTTCACACGTCATGGGAAACGCACAAACAGTGCTGTACACATCATAACAACGCACACAAGAATAATAAGGGTCAAAACACACTACACAGTGTTGGATACATCGCGGTGTCACACGAGTGTCAAAACACAACAAACAGCGCTGTACAGAATTTAACAACGCACACAAGAATCATAAGCTTGCTCGTAGCCAGCTATGAGTTCACGGAGGTCCGGACCTTCATTTTTGCAGAGATAAAATAAAAAAGTTTGAACATAAATACAATTGTATGTGAAATCAGCGGTTGAGAACTTCTCCGAGATGAGTAAATGCCTGATCCAGTTTAGACTTGTTTGTTTCCGCCGTGTGTCACATTTGTTCCAAGTGTCAAAACACAAACACAACCTTGATTAAAAGTGACTGACGTGTTCTCTCTGTGCGTGTGTGTGTGTGTGTGTGTGTGTGTGCGTGTGTGTGTGTGTGTGTGTGTGTGTGTCTGTGTGTGTGATCTGTGCCTGTGTGTGTGTGTGTGCACGTGTGTGTGCACGTGTGTGTGTGTGTGTGTCTGTGTGTGTGTGATCTGTGCCTGTGTGTGTGTGTGTGTGTGTGTGTGTGTGTGTGTGTGCGTGCTCGTGTCCCCCCCAGATGTACATCCAGACCACCACGCTGACCATCTCGGTGAGCCTCAGTGCCTCCGTGTCGCTGGGCCTGCTCTACATGCCCAAGGTGTACGTGGTGCTGCTGCACCCTGAGCAGAACGTGCCCAAGCGCACCCGCAGCCTGAAGGCCGTGGTGACCGCCGCCACCATGTCCAACAAGTTCAACCCCAAGGCCAGCCTGAGGCCCAACGGGGAGGCCAAGACCGAGCTCTGCGAGAGCCTCGACTCACAAAGTAAGGGTTATGGTGAGGCTGGACTCACAAAGTAAGGGTCCTGGGTCACCTCCTTAGCCTGGACTCACAAAGTAAGGGTTCTGGTGAGCCTGGACTCACAAAGTAAGGGTCCTGGGTCACCTCCTTAGCCTGGACTCACAAAGTAAGGGTTCTGGTGAGCCTGGACTCACAAAGTAAGGGTTCTGCTCTTCACTTAGTGAGCCTCGACTCACAAAGTAAGGGTCATGGGTCACCTCCTGAGGCTGGACTCACAAAGTAAGGGTTCTGGTCTTTACTTCCTGAGTCTGGACTCACTTCTTGTGAGTCTTTGTCAGTCTGGACTTTGTGAGTCCAGACTCACGAAGTCCAGACTCACGAAGTCCAGACTCACAACGACTCACTTCCTGATTCTGGACTCACAAAGTAAGGCTCCTGCTTTGGTTCACTTGGTGAGTCTGAACTCACAAAGTGTTGCACTTGGTTTGTTTCATCTCATATGTGTGGACTCCCAAAGTTGGAGTTGTGTTTGTTTGTTTTATTTCATATGTAAAATAATAAAGATAAGAAAGTAGAGCAGAAGTGTAACACTTACCCTCCAATGCCACCCTAGAGCATCAAGTTATTTATTTCCTGTGCAGCATCTTAATAAGCTAACCACCAAAGTGGTGGACATGAACGTTTTACTTAAGTTCTATTAAAATTAAAATAACAATTTGCATTTAAATATAACTTTTCAGGCAATTTTGCATAGTGAGTGTTTAGGGCGGGATTTTATGTAGATAGCAGATTTAACAGCCAACCAGGTTGGAGCTTTTGGGGTTGAACAGCCAATGAGAGAGCAGCTGGGGTTCACTGAGGAAGACTGAGGAGTCTGAGGCGTGAAGAGGAGAAGGGTCAGATAGAGTAGATTAATGTGTGATAGCCCTCGCTTATGATTTGTACTTCCAGCTCTGTACATCACAACAACAGCAACAACAAACAAACACTACAAACTGCTCCAACGGGCAGAGAGAGTACATGTGCAAAATCATTAGTTATTAGCCAACGTACACCAGGGTATTTAACACTTGAATGGTTTTAGGAAATGAAACACTATCCTTCATTCAATGGTCATATTTGCCAGCCGGAGAGAATCTATTGGACGAGCCCCACACGATTTATTAAACGAATACTTCTGCAACACTAGTTTTGGAAAAACACTTAGCGTCTGGAAACTGTGCGTCATATATCCATTTCGATTATTCTAACGCATAACAGGATATACATCACGGTCATTACACTTCAGACTCCCTCCTTCCAGCTCCCCTTTATTATTACTATTATTTCTCTTCTCTCTCTTTCTCTCTCTATCTCCTATGCTCTACCCTCCCTCCCCTACTATCTCTCTCCCCCCCAACTCTCTCCTCCCTACTCCCTGCTCTCCCTCTCTCTCCTACTCTCCCTCTCTCTCTCCTACTCCCCCTCTATCTCTGCCCTATTCTCTGCTCTCTCTCTCCCCTACTCTATGCTCACCCTCTCTCTCTCTGTTTCCCCTACTCTCCCTCTCCCTCCCTCCTCGTTCTCTGCCCTACTCTCTCTCTTTCTCTCTCCCTTACTCTCTCTACCCCCTGCTCTCCCTCTCGCTGTGCTTCCAAACCACAACAATCCACGAGCAAACACGTCTTCATCCTTCACCAACTAAACCTGTGTTCTAATTCGGGTTGGGATAAACACCCTGTCTGAGACTGCAGAGAGAGAGAGAGAGAGAGACCGACTCACTCTGGGACTCAGAGAGCTCAGGTAGAGAAACACAAGACTCTGCATCAGCCACCCAGTCAGTGGAATAAACAGAGTGACGTGCTGGGCTGCAGAACGTGCATTCTCAGCGCTCTGACTGACGCAGGCGTCCTCAGCTGTCTGTCTACAGAGACGACCCGCCTGCTCCTGGACTGTCGTTCTAATGACGGCTGCTTACAGCCTGACCAGCTCAGCAGCTTCTGCAGGCGCTACCTTAAAGGTCCCATGACACGCCACCAGGTGTGAGTGTGATTAGCCGTTACAAGCCGCTTTGAAAATCTGTCTCTTATGACATCACAATTGGGCGTGTCCAACTAGATGTGTGCTGGATAGATGAGCAGCGTTTGCTACAGTCCACTGGGTAGGCTGGTAGACTGATCTATCCAGCACACATCTAGTTGGACACGCCCACTTGTGATGTCATAAGCGTCCGATTAAAAAAAAAGCTTGTAACGGCTAATCACACTCACACCTGGTGGCGTGTCATGGGACCTTTAATGATGCCGGACCTCCTGAGAAGCATCAGGCCGGCTGCTGGGTTGGCTGTTGATAAAGAAAGGATAACAGTAAAGGATGTATATCTGAGGGTAGTCTGGTCGGTGGGTTGGATGTTCCACTCCCAGCAGAAAGGTTCCGGATTCGACTCCCAGGTGTCTTTATGGTCTGCCGGTAGACATCCTAAAGCCCTTTTCCTTTGGCACTTTTGGCGGCACCACGTCAAACCATGCCGTGTTGATTTGCGTTTCCATTTCTAGTTCAATTGCACAGATTAGCGCTGAATGGAACAAACAAATGATAAAGAATGAAGCTGTTGTGGATGCTAGCCAGGCTCTGCGTGCATGGCGATGTGGCTCAGACACAAGAACGCACATTATATATCCTGAATATCCTGAAGGGTCCAACTTGGGCGCGACTTAGAGATGGACCCTCTCCAGGTTTGGGCCAAAGCACGGTCTACCTGCCTCCAAGCACGCTGCATGATGTCAGCCTGCTGGCTGTTCGGAGCAGGAAGTTACGAAGGAACATATTTATATAACATGCGTGCCATGCACGAGTTCATAACATCTTCTCTATCATTTGTTTGTTCCTGTAACAGTTCAGGCCTCATTAAAGAGGGGAATGAAGGTTTAGAATGAATCACAAAGCAGCCATTGTTTGACGGTATTCGTTTGCATAACAATATGCTGGTTGATAAAGGACCAATTTCGTTTGGATAGTAGTTTTGTTCCAAAGACACTGTACAATAGTTCCCACTATTAGATCGCTAATACTGATATTCGTTTTGTTTCCTCATATCAAGGACATCGTGGAAATACGTGGGAAACATTGTCCATTGTTTAAACAGGAACAATACAAAGTAATCGCCCTCAATCTCAATAATAATGAGCTGCTGAGATTAGAAGAGGGAATATTTTAAAATCAAACTGAATTCATCATCACGGATGTAATTGGGTGCGTTCCGTCTGTCTCAAACAAACCTAATTAATCCTTAAGCCAATCATATTTCACCACGGGGAATATTACGACTCAATGCAATAAGTGTAATCAAAGAAAGACACGTGTTTCATCACGTAAAGACTCCCCTTCGAGAAGGGAGTCCTGATTAGTCTAATCAAACACAGCCAGCCGTATGGAGAGAGTCCGGTAGAGAACCAGGCCGAAGACCAGTGAATTGAGACCGGTCCATTCACTGATCTCACTGTCACTGTAATTCACTGAATTCACTGTAAATTCCGGTCAATTCCCTGATCTCCATTCACTAGACCTCACTTTGGACACAAGTGCCCGCTAAAGTTCAAGGTTCAAAGTCAGCTTTATTGTCAATTCCAAAACATGTGCAAGACAAATAGAGGAATCCAAATTGCGTTTGTCTCTGACCCATGGTGCAATAAGTAGAAAAGGATAAAATTAGGTAAAATGAAATAAAATAAGTAATAACGACGAATGATAAATAGTATTGTTGTTATGTGCATATTCGCTAATTTCCTTCCTTCCTTGAGGCCCCATTTCCTCCTGTTGATAAGGACAACATTTACGTTTTTTATGTTACTTTTATAATAACGGCGAAAAGGGCGGAGAGACGCTGAGCTGATAGCGAGTGACGTTTTGTCCCGATGGGCCGGCCTGCATACTACACATTTGAATAAGCACCATTTGTCATTGTCATTCGGAAAAAATGTTTGTCTGGCCCAGACGTCCACACCCCTTCCCCCCCTCCCCTCCCCCCAACGCCACCCGGTGCCCGGGTCTGGTGGCTCGCTGTCAGGGTTTATCTGATCGGCCACAGCCAATCAGCTTCCACGGTCTGGGAGACAACGAGAAAGTTAAGGCCTGATGGCTCTGCATGCTGGAGCTGCTGCTGTGTGTGTGTGTGTGTGTGTGTGTGTGTGTGTGTGGGGGTGGGGGTGTCTGTGTGTGTGTGTGTGTGTGTGTGTGTGTGTGTGTGTGTGTGCGTGTGTGTGTGTGTGTGTGTGTGGGGGGGGGGGGGGGGGGGGGACAGTGTTTGTGTGTGTGAGAGATTGTATTTGTGTGTGTGTCTGTGTATGTGAGAGAAAAAAGCGTGTGTGTGTGTGTGTGTGTATTGGTGTGACTGTGTGTTTATGTGTGACATGTAGTTTGTGTTTGTTTGTGTGACAGAAAGAGGGAGAGGGTGAGAGACTGAGGGAGAGAGGGAGAGATGGAAAGATAGAGAAAGAATGAGGGAGAAAGAGAGAGAGAAGGAGGGACAGAGAGGGAGAGAGAGAGACAGAGGGGTGGGGACTTATTATTAAGTGAATGTCTCTCTGTCTGGTCAGCCGAGCGAGCTGTCTGGAGGGCAGCACTCATCCAAGCAGCATTATGGGGGGCATCCCCCCCCCCCCCCCCAAAACCTCTCCTCCTTATCTCCAACTTCACAATGGCCCACCTTTGCTCCGTCAAATCCTCACTCTGCCCCATCAATCTTTCTCTTTTAGCCTTCTCCACAAAGCAAACATACATCAGCTACAGCAACCATGCAATCTAGCGGGGGACCAAGGAAGGCCGGATGACGCCATTGCCAAGGATTCCACCATTCTGACCGTGACGAAGACGTGTGTGTATGGAATTCCGAGCAGCCGGGAGAGGGTGTGTGTGTGGGGCGTGTGCGCGTACGCGTGTGCCACCGATGATGGATTTTCCTGGGACCCAATGTGGCAAAGGATTGACAAAGGAGAGGTTTTCTGAGGGAGAGAGGGGCCGAGGGAGGATGTTGAGGCTCCAACTTTGACTTGATGGTGGCCGAGAGACAGAGGAAGAGAGACTTTTTAAGTGTTGTGTGATGGTTCTGTTGGATCGGAGCGAGATGGCTCCTCAGACCTCGAGGAATCCGCGGCTGGCGATGAGGAAATGTACCGGTGTGTATGAAGTTGTCTGCAACTTTTGTTCTGATTATCATTCAAATTCGGAGAAGGTGAGTAACTCCAACACAGGGCATGACGACGCAGTTGATGTGCCGTTTTTAAGGTGGGTTGGTTTACTTTGGTTACTTTCTGAGTGTTTTTATTCCGTTACAAAACGTCATTCCAACAGAACCCCGTTTTTGGTTTCAGAGTTCATGTTTTTGCTTTTTTCTCTAAACGGTCTGTGATAGGTTAACGAAAACGAAGACTTTGAAAAACTATAACAAGAAAAAAAAATGAGAATCAATCTGCTGATTTTGAGCATGCCAGTTTGAACACCCTGTGTCGTGTAATAATTAAAAAAATCGTAAACAAAAACTAAAGAAAAAAAAGTTGGAATGCGTTCAAACTCTGTTCCAGTGTTGTTACAATTGTTTGGGCCGCTGCCTACTGTATGTTTAAAATCGGTCCTAACTGGTGAAGGTCAAATCGTGATTTCTGTTACTTTCTGTTTGTTTCTGTGTGCTACAGTGAGGCCATGATATGTATTACCAGCTAGCCAAAGGCTGCCACTGCCCTCCGTGTTTTGTGCTTTGAATCGGTGGCCCACGGCTAAAGAGAACAGTACTTCTCCCCCCCCACCCCCCCCCCCCCCACCCCAGAACAACCTCTGAGTCGTCACCCCAGTATGAGCCACCCAATCACTGCCACCAGCTGTCTCCTAGGTCACAGATAAGGGACAGTTCCATTAGGGTGGGGGATTAAGATGAAGTGAGTGCTTGAGTGTGGATCGTGCGATATCCTCTGAAGGTGATTTATTACGATGCAGCGATCCAAACGACATACCTCTTCTTCTCAGGCATCGCACCCCCCCCACCCCCGCCCGTCCTGTCTCACCGGCCGTAAGTTCGATGTCACATCTTCGCTGTGTCATTAAGTGTAAAACCGCCATTGTTAAGAGTCGACGCTAGCTAGCATCCGTAGGTCCGTTACAGCGATCGCAACGGGTTAGCGGAGTTCCTCACGCATAACGTTATAGAAGTCGTAAACATATCGGACGCAGAAGAGCGAGTGAGTCGCAAAGGCACAACGTGCATAGTTCAAACAAGTATCGTAAAAGTCTATGTTACTAACTTTCCATGATCATGAAATAACCCGATAAATGGATGACTTACTGCTGTATAGAAGACTCAAGTCATTCAATATCTTTAGGAAAATATGTGAGGAGGAAGAGCGAGGAAGTCACAAAACTTGTTGCAGACTGGAAACTCTTAAAAGTTTTTAAACATTACTAACTATCCATTACAAATAATTGAATAGACTACAGGATGATTTAACATATCAAGGTATCAGAATAAACAAGGTATTTAAAGTCCTCTGGAAACACAGGTCCGAGGAAGAAAGAGGAATCGTTCGCATAAAGTAAAGTTAAACTCTTTCAGTTTGAGTGAAGACCATCTGAGGGCCCCCATCGTGTGTCGTGAATCCATGCTGCTTCTCATGCCCCTCCTGTGTCCCTCAACACCGTGTTGCAGATTAACTTAAAAAAGACCCAAACGGCCTCCTAATGTGTGTTATTAAATAGACGATGATGTCGCTTTACATCCTGACATATTCTAAACTACGAGGGAGGGAAAGTAAAAAAGAAAAACCCAGTGCCTGGCTACCTGATGATGATGTGTTTGTAAAACCTCATGAAACCTAACAACTTTGTGTGGAGCATGTTCAGTTTTTTCTTTTTTTATACCTTTTATTTCTATTAAAAACTGTTTTCAAACGACATAGTCCCCCCCATTTTTGTTGGTTCCATTTCATGTAAGGTGTGTGCTTCTTTTGAAATGTCCCCGTACCTTGATTCCACAAACCCTGCGACGACGCAGAAATCTAATGTTTTGTTACATGCAAATCAGGTAAACAAATGGAAAAATCAATAAACATACCATGCTACATCTCCCGGTGTTGTTCGACTTTAATGCCGCGTGCACGGTTGCGTAAACGACGCACACAACCCTGGAGAACAATGGCTCCTGGGCCGCCGCCGCGATGTGCTAGCAGGCATTATCCAATAATAGCAGGTGAACGTGGGAAGAGAGCTAGCATTACACAAATGAGCGGTTATTTCACTCTCGGATCCACTGACCCGCGGGCCTGACAAGAACTCACTCCCCGCGGTCTTCTATCTTATTACCACGCCTCTTTGATGGCGGGGCCGTGCAACACAATGGCTGAAAAAACAGGTCTTACACAGCAATCACGCTAAGTGTGAGTACAAGTAAAACAACTACATCTCCATAAAGCAGAAGGCTTGAGTGCCGTCACCACAATAAGAGCGTGGCTCTGTGATGGGGAACACAACATCAGCTTTTTGTTTTGGTTTTAAACGTTGTAGCATGTCTCCTGTGATCTTCAACATAGCGATGTACGCCATGTTGTTGTGTTACTAAATAAGAGAGGCAATGTAGAAAGAAAATAAGATAATTCCGAGCTTTCATGCCGCCAACAAACCGTTTTTAAAAAATTGTATCGTGTTTTATTGTAGCTGAAACAGTGGGTTCATTACACTGTTAATCTTCAGCATATCAAATGGTGAGACTACACAAATAAGCAGGTTTTTTTTTTTAACACCCTTTTACTTATCATTTTTTGGGAGATATGTATTATAGCCATGATGTTGGGAGTATGATAAATGTGCATGCCAAAGCGGCGTCTTATAAGACGTGTGCCAGGGCAGATTATTTTTCATAGTTCTCTTTTCAAGTTGGGCTTATTTAATTTGAATTACCCTTCATCATGTTTTTATTCAGTACCAGTTCCACTGAAAGCCCGTTGCAGCACATTGGCAGATGAAGACGCAGTCAGTCCCCGGGGACCAGAATGTAACAACCACAAGATGGATGCCTTCAGGGGACGCTTCTCCACAGTAGAAGAAGAACATTTCTCCTGCCTCTGTCTTCAGGGTACTGACGCAACTTTGGAAAAGACGTGAATAAATCCGAAACAAATTCCCAGCCCAATTAACTTTAATATCGCTAATTAATTTTGCGAATCCTTTCATATTCCGAGTTGTTTGTTCTTAAAATAAAACGTTTAGTCAAATCAGAAAATATAATGCATTAGCACCAACAGGAACGAATCCAATGATCCAGAACCCGTAACATCACCAGCGATGCTACAAAAAGGTATTGCTTTACTAACGTCTAGATTGAAATTCAATTACAAACATTACCAAACAGACTCAGACTCAACTATCCAGACTGTGACCTTTGGGTCCTATTGCAACCAAACAAAGTGCAGTTCAACCATAACTTTTCATCAAGTCTCACAGTGCATGACCTCCATTTAAAGGGGTGATATTATGCCACCAGTGTGTGTGAGCCATTTGAAAAGCCGTTTGAAAATCTGCCTTTTGTTGTGTGCTTTAATTGTCAACCTAGATGTATGCTGGATAGATCAATCTACCAGCCCACCCAGTGGACTGTAGCAGATGTTGCTTATCTATCCATCATACATCAAGGTGGACACTCCCACTTTAAGCAACGTCTGCTCCCAGAATAATTACATGCCCAAGTTAGCCCACCTTGCCAGTCACCAGCAGTTCAAATAGGCTGAATCCTGGAGGTTTTCATGGCAGCAGTTACCTTCCAGCTGTTGAGTTTGTGCTTTTTGTTTTGTTTTGCTGCTCCAATCTGTGATGTGATGTGGAACTGCAGATTGTAGGGCCCCTATGGGCTGATCCAAAGGGCCAATACACGACTCAAAGGACCATGGCAGCCGAATGGTGAAAACAAAAAATAATCCAAATCTTGTAAAAGATTTGCTTCTAATGCACCAGTAACATTTCATCAAACCAGTAGTCATTTCATTGCACCAGTAGTCATTTCATAACACTCACAACACTCCTTCTTCACAGTATATGAAGATTTATTATTACTTATTTCAGATATTTCTACATTGATTTCTCATTTGATTATATGGCATGTAAACAAACTGGTGCACTTCACTTATTCATCATCCAATCTAGAGTTGGAGATCTGGAGGGTTTTTTTCAGTTTTGGTAGCATAAATGCTATTAGCTCACTGTTTTAGCGATTTTATTCTCTGTGAGTTAGAGTTGCGTCAAGGTGGATTTCTCTCAAGTTTTTCTTGCTTTCCCTCGATCCAGGTGATGCACCAAACGTAAATGTGTAACTTCTATCAACATTATTCCAAGTGTTAGCTAGCTTGCCTCAAAACCCAATATTATATATCTGGCCGTTATATTTGTGAATCAATTGTTGATTGATTTTGGGATAGTATAGCTATGTAATATATATTTATATAACATATACTAATTATTTAGTAGTCAAAAAAATTGATGAAGATATAAGAGGGTTTTGTACAGCAACAAGAGAATAATCAAATTTGACTATATGGGAAACAGGGTCAATCAAGGACATGGGATTATTGATCATGAGGTTTTGATGAAGAGCCCTTCTGTTCCTGAAGGGAAGCTCTCCTGAGCCTCTGATTATAAGCTCTGCAAGGCAACTTAAAAGAAAACCTCTAATGTAAGGAGACGAAGATTTCATTATTGGGAAACAGCACAGCTCCTTACGTGGATGAAGTGGTTCTCCATTTGGGTTGCTGGGAGGCTCAAGAGAGTGGACCACAGCTCCCT
Organism: Micromesistius poutassou; assembly: GCF_964030765.1. Lineage (NCBI taxonomy): Eukaryota > Metazoa > Chordata > Actinopteri > Gadiformes > Gadidae > Micromesistius > Micromesistius poutassou. The sequence goes on from NC_140272.1 coordinate 7,928,454, forward strand.
GAGACAAAAGGCTGTACAGCTCTGGATCATAAGGACCCCATGTCCTGGATCCGCTCATACCTGTAGTCAGCTATGAGGTCATTTTGTGTTCATTTTGTAGAGATAAAAATAAATTCTAACCTAAATAGTGATCCGCCTTAGTGGATATCTGCAATACGTACACACACTGACCGCCATTATTGATCTTTTTCTTAATTAACATGATCTGACATCATAATTTAAAAAATGTATGGATGTGGAATAGTTTGCTAATCAGACGATCATACACACGCACGCACGCACACACACACACACACACACACACACACACACACACACACACACACACACACACACATACACACAGTCGTGTGGCTGGTGGCAGCGTTGCTCCTAGGTTAAGAAGCTAGTCTGGAGGGTTGCTCCATTAAAGCAGACAGAATATGTCTACAAAAGCCAGACATGAGAACACGCTTTTCCCAGAAGAGAAAGGATGATTTATTAAGATGACATTAAACCTCAACCAGAGACAGGAACTGAAACACTCCAACACGTTATTTCAGGTCGTGGATGTCCTCGTTTTAGGAACCCGGCATCGGTTGAAAATAGGTTAATCAACGAGGTCTTCTTGAGCAGGGCTGGTTGTTTATTCAGCGATGTTTAAGGGAAAGCAAAGGCTCATATGGGATCATACGTGAAGTTATTCAAATATTTTAGTGCGAAGGTACAAACTGTAACACTTGAGGGTACCTGATTATAACAAAACAAAAGAGCAGACTCCCACATGCGAGGTTGTAACGCGAGCCAACAAACACGTCTCCTTAGTCGCAGGTCTGAGGCAGCCGAGCTGCACCTGGGGAGACCTACAGCGCTCATCTCCTCCAGATATGGAGATTCCACTCCTGTGGCTTGTCTAGTCCTGAAGGCAGGATGCCAAAACATGGGAACGCTCATCGTGAAGCGAGGAAGACGGAAGTTTCCCGTTTCTGAGACGAGGATGGCTTGAAATGTTGAAACGGCTGAACTTCCTTAAAAATTCCTTAAATCAACCTTGGTGATGTCTGAGCTCTGAACTCTCTTGAGATGTATACACAGGAAGAGGCATGGAAACATTCAAGGTTACAGAGGTGAGATAAGGCTAGGGTGAGATGTTAATTCACTCTTCATTGAAAAATACTTCATAGCCCTTGATTGACATCCATCCGTTTAAATGGGATAAAAGAAGAGAGTGTTTATCCAACCTCCAACCTCAAGCACTCAAAGGCACGTTGAGCATCACTGACATGTACGTTTCTCCCATGGCCTGGTGCTGTGAATACGTTAAGAACTGGTTATTCCCCAGTCGCTGCGTGCTATGAGCACGTTATGAACTGGTTATTCCCCAGTCGCTGCGTGCTAGGAACACGTTATGAACTGGATATTTCTATGAACACTATATGAACTGGTTATTTCTATGAACACTATATGAACTGGATATTTCTATGAACTGGTTATTTCTATGAACACGTTATGAACTGGTTATTCTCCAGTTGCTGCGTGCTATGAACACGTTATGAACTGGTTATTTTTATGAACACGTTATGAACTTGTTATTTCTATGAACACCTTATTAACTGGTTATTTCTATGAACACCTTATGAACGGGTTATTTCTTTGCACATGTTATGAACAGGTTATTTCTATGAACACGTTATGAACTGGTTTATTCCCCAGTCGCTGCGTGCTATGAACATGCAAACATATTTCTGTGGTCAGCACAAGAGCATGATGTGTCAGAACAGGTTTGGATCAGGGATATAGATTTTCTTATTGATATTGAGGACTGAATTAGACCTCTCACACACACACACACACACACACACACACGCATTCACACACAAGTTTCAAATCCTTCAGTGTCAGTCTGGCGTGTCACACTCTCTGCCCTCGCTGAGACCTCACCTGGGAGAGAGTGCACGGGCAGACGTGCACGGGCAGACGTGCACGCCCGCCGCCACCACTACCCATCGCTGTAGCCAATGGGAAGCCCCCCACCCTTAAAGGGAGCAGCGGAGGGCATATGCAGAGTGTTTGGTACGCAGGGCTCCAGCGGTCTGTTGGAATCCTCCCCAGAGAGTGTGGATGGGGGAGGCTGTCCCCATGGATGAAGAAGACTAGGCACACACACACAGGCACGCACACACACACACACACACACACACACACACACTATACACACACACGCAGGCATCTTCCAATGCATCCAGTGCTAGTCAAACTACAAGAGTCTTTCTCCTCAGCAGCATCGAAAACAGGAAATGATGAAGATTGTGGCTGCAAATTATAACGTATTATTACAAAGACAAACACATTTGTAGTACTGTTTTTGTCTCTCCAAAGTGTTTATCTTTTGAATGACTTAATAGAAGGGTTGTACTGTGGTTAAAAATATGAATAGATCAAAAATTAGTTTGAACACATTTATGTTTATTCATAGTATCATGATAATTTATGCTGATGGTTATTAAATATATTAATGGTCTCTCAGGATGCCTTGAATCAACTACATAATTTCTGGCAAGTAAACCCTTATATATTTGATAAACAAAACTTTAGTCCAAACCCCATCACATATGTGTTGGTTGTTCCAACAAGCTGGGACACTTTTGGAATAATTGATTAATAATTCGAAGGCATTAGTTAAACTTTTGGTTGCTTCAAGTGGCCTCCATGCGTTATTGAGTTCTGCCCTTACATGTTTAAAATTCTTGATTGAGGTTTCCAATACCGTAGTAAACCTGGAATCCTAACTTTAAAAGGGTCCACGGTGTCGCAACCCAAGGGCAGACGGATATGTTGAGTTACGACGGGCGTCTCGGTCCAAGGGTACCAACCAACTTTACAAGCGAACAAACTTAGAATCCTGCATCTTTCTGAATCAACCCGACGTAGGGCACCATAGTCAGGTGATCGATTAGGTTACAGCGGGTGTCGCAAACGCAATATAGTTGGTATATTTAAAATGCTAAGCATATCACACATGACATCCAAGACCAACAGTCTTCTCCTATCTCCCCCTTAACACTGACACAAGCCAGGCTTAAATAGGCTATCCAATGCACAGCCCATCCATAAGCCAAACCACAACCAAACAGAAATCAATTAAGTACAAATGCATACTTCCACAGTCAAAACTCATCTAAATAATATATAATTGAAAGATAATATATACGAATATTACCTTTCGCACAAAGTCTGCAATGACGTACATATCAACAGATAGATGGGAATGTTGAACACCTCGCCTTCTGGAAGCCCTCTGATGCAAGCCGCCGGACCGCGTGGTAATGAACTATTATTATGGGCCAATCAGCAGACAATCAGAGACCCACGGCGGCCAGCCATTGATTGTCCTTGATTTCCTCCACTTATTTGTTCATCTGTGAGTCGAGGCCGAACAAGGAAAGGGAAATGGCCCTGTATCAATCCTGCTCACTCTCACCTCTCGAAACACAGTCTCACGTCACGCCACACATCCTGGCGTGATGCAGGTGTTACATGTCATGAGCACCGCCCACTGCACAGAGAGATGAGAGAAACATCAGCCAGCCAGTTCAGAGCAAGGCTGCTCATTGTAATGGAGGGCTGCTGGTTGTTTAATCTGCACGGCTCCAAGGTTGGAGTAAGAGCACAGAGGATGAGTCATGCGAAACAAAGATAAGATGCACACCTACAGGCTGTCCTGAAGGGGCTAATCAATGACACACCTTGCCTGTAAAGGGTGCATTAAAAAAGTCATTCTGTGATTAATTAATGCATTAATCAACTAATTTTGATGCTAATTGCTGCAGAATGGTAAAATGATAAACAGACTGCTTTTATACAGCGCTTTTCTAACCATTGGCCACTCAATGCGCTTTACAATTATTGCCGAACATTCACCAATTCATACACACATTCACACACAGACGGCGGTGTCAGCCATTCAAGGCGACAGCCAGCTCCGGGAGCAGTTAGGGTGAGGTGTCTTCCTCAGGGACACCTCGACACTCATGCTAGGAAGAGCCGGGGATTGAACTAGCAACCTTCCGGTTACCAGCCAACACCGCTCCACCTCCTGGCCACATGCCACCCCAGAATGGACCAGGACTGATTTTCTTTAATTCTGCAGAACTCCCAGCTGGCCGGTCTGGCCCTGTGGGGAAACAGAGGCGTTCGGGCTGGGCTGTGCATCACGTTTGCTCATTAGTGATGTGTTATTTTTTTCTATCACAACTGGGGCAGGTCCACCACAGGTGTCTATGCAGGAGTAGAATCGCCCCTCAACACCACCATGGCCATGGAGGATTGAGTCCAACACCCACCACGTCTCCTCAGTGCTGGTGTGCAAAAGAGGTCTGTTGAGAGCATTCCAATTGAGCCGCACCGCTGGTCGAATGCTCGAGGGCTAGCAGGTTCTAGCACTACACTCTAAAGCTGTCATTATCTGGGAAAGTGTTGAATAATTTTTTGTTACCTGGAAAATGTTATTGGTACATTGGATGTCTGAAGAGGGGCAGGATGGTCTAGTAGGGGCGAAGGGGCTCGACTCCCAGCCGGAAGGCTCTAGGCTTGATTCCTGATGTCCACAGGTGGAGGAGGAGATGTTGCGGAGCAGGATGCATGAAACCTAACAACCTATTCTAACTTATTGTTACCTTATTGTTCTAAATCAGTGGTCATCAACCTTTTTAAGCCCAAGATCACTGACCTCAGCCTTGGTAAAAGGCAACATCTACCTAGCGTTGAGAGAAAAAACCCAGCCTAGATTTTACTTCCAACTTGAGGCCTGTTATTTGGCTAATTGTATTTGAATTACATTGGCTTTGGTCCAACTTTCAAATTGATGCAACCAAGAAAACACTGTAACAAGCATATCAAACCCAGCTGTCTTCAATTTGACAATGTACATTCAATTCTAAGTTTCATTATATCATTTTTTTGTTCATAGTAACCAACAAATCAACATAGATAATAATACATTTTACTTGCAGTTAGCAGATCATATGAAGTGCCATTGTTAACTGTTATGCTCAGTTCTGATTATATTATTATAAATTATATATATATTACTGTGGAAAGTAACTATTGCGATACTTTCAAGTACATTTTTAAATGCTCAAATGTGTCAAATAATTTTGACCCCATCTCCAGCCCTCTTAAACAGAACTGAAAATACATGTGCATGTGCATGTTTATGTTCATATTCATGCACGCAAGCATGGAATGCATGGAAGCATGCAACGTTGAAAGATCAGATGTTTGAATTACTTGACACCGACATGGAGAGGCACTTTTGTCCAGGGCATAATGTGCATTTCACCATTACACTCGTTCCAATAATTCCTTAGAGGGAAAAGTAATGGCTACTTCCATTAAAAGAAGGCTACTTTTAGATTATTTTGGCTCGTCATTCCTGTTTCTCGTTGACTCACTTGTGTCGTTGTGTGTCCGACTCTTTTTTCTTTTTCTTTTGAATGTGTAAACACCCGCCCAACTCTACCTCCGATTGGCTTACCATGAAATGTTACTCTACCTAGCCAATCGTCATCATTAATGCGATTGTCTCGTGCCCTATAATCAAGGAAGAACAGTAGCGAGAGAGAGATAGAGAGAGAGCGTAGTAACGCCGATATATACAATTATTCCCATCACTGATTAAGAGAGAGAGGGTGAGAAGTGCTTGCAAAACTGAACATTAATCAGGCATATTTTATTATTTGTATGTAGTTTTCTATTATTTTTCGGGAGCTACAGGGAGAGTCTCAAAGATCGACCAGTCGATCGCGATCGACGGGTTGGCGACTGTTCTAAATTGTTAGTGCTTGGCACTTGGTTATATGAACATCCTTACTGTACCGACCGCAATATAATGTTGTTTCTCTTTCTTCTGACTGCACTTTGGATTAAAGTTAAAAAGTCTGCTAAATGCCCTAAAGGTAAATGTAAATGAAACCCTTCCTGTTCCTACTGAAATGTCTCTAAAATGTACTTCATTTCAGTCACGCTGGTTAAAAGCGTTTCCCAACAGCATTATTTCCTTTCTTTGAATCCATCAGTCAAACGAACAAGGGGCACTGATTTCCAGGTACGTCTTACATAATGGTATAATTTTCTGCCTATTTTCCTGCTGTAAAGACACTTTACAGCGCGTTTGTAAGTACAAAAGGAAATACAAACAAAGCTTTATTATTGGTATTAGTATAAATAATACCGGTAATGAGTGACTGGTTCCGTGCAGGCTTCTTAAACGTACCCGGTAAGTACCAGGCAATTTGAGGCTTTAAACAAGGGAGTAAAAAAAAACTCTGCTTCCAATCATCACGTTGCATCCTGTCCGGCCTTCCTGTTATCTTCTCCAGCCTTCGTCTATGCACCCGGTCAGACACCGCCGTCCACCCCTGGCCTCCCAGCCTCTCCCGCCCCCAAGGCCGTGCGCGGACACACAGCTTGAGAGATGTCATTCCGCCATGCTTACAACACCTAACGGCGTCGACTTAGCGGAACACAGTGGATTCCTCCAGTGAGTGAAAATGGGGAAAAGCCTTTGAAGTGCAGATTCTCCACCATTCGTTACCTTTTACCGTGAACAAGGTGCCGACTACAGAGGCGGACGGTTCTGCTGCTTGGAGATAGGCTCCTTCCACCGGCTCCTGGCTGGGAGGAGACGTGCCAGCGTGTAATACGCGGTAAGCAGCTGCTATCAGGCTGCCTCAGTGCACCCCCGCCATCAAAGGCTGAAATAGTCATTAAACTTGTAGAACATTCAGGACATTCTGAGACATTGTTATGCAAAATAATAGCAACAAGCGCGGCCCATCATTGAGAAATTAGAGACTTAGCCTGGGGGAAGCCATCGCGGAGTTCAATGCAATCTACTCGGCTGTGTAATTGGGGATGAGGCGATACAATTGCTCAGATGGAGGTTGAGAAGGTTTACCGTGAAGGCCCGATGACTTCAAATGAGCCGGTGACACTCTCCACCGTGAGCGGGGAGCGATGATCCAGCCTGACCGTGCGGAGACGGGGGGTGTGTTACCCAGCGCACCCGCATAAATGGAGCACAGGGCTGTCAATCACTCGGATCCAAATGGAAGAAGAAGTGGAAGAAGGGGGAGATGAGAGTGAGGCCATGCCTTCACCCGTCAAAGTCACTGGGAATAATTGCCAATGAGAGCCCACTGCCGATGTGAAGCTGTGCATGCTGGTTGTGTCGTGTGTCGCCACCTGGCAGCCACACAGTCGTTGGTGGTGGTGACAACCAGCTTTCATCCAAGCGATCGACTGTGAATTGACTTACAGGTGGTGAACCCAAACAGAGGTCCTCTTAAACCTCACAGTGCAGGTGAGGGTTTACAGCATCTCACTGAAGGACGCGCGAGAGAAAGATTGCACATGTTGAAGACAGAAACCGAGGAAACCCTTACAGCTGTCCGCCCCTCCACCCACGAGACAATCCTGTCCCTGATTGGGTGGTGGATGAGGTACAGCAGCATTCGTACAGAGTAAGAAATCACACGGTGTACCGGGAATGATGGGAGAGGAGAAATGATGCGCAGGTACGCTGTGAGCCGGTCTTATGAGCAAACCTCTTTTTGTCTGAGAAATGGCTCATGGTGGGGGCGGCGTTACAAACCCCCCCGATGCTAATCTCGATAGGCCTTTTCACACGAGGCAGAGGGCGGGCGGGTCGCTGCCTTGACACAGTGTGGCGTCATCAAACGCGCCCGCTCCAAGAACGCACAAGAAACACATTCATCTCCATCTTCAATCTTACAGGGGGGGCTTGGGGGGCTTCATTATAAGGGATTCGCTGCAGTAAAAAATATGACAACCCTGCATATAAACGCATCATAGCTGGGGCGGTGGGGGGAGGGAAAAGGAAAAGCTCCCCCCCCTCCCTCCTCTCCCGTTTCACCTGAAGATAATGCACCACACTGACAGAATGAGTCCGGGGGCGTATTTATCGGAAACCAAGCACCGATATAGGAGTGAGGGAAGTGCTGCCGCAGCAGCAGTGGATACCTCAGGGGTCCTCCACTAGGGAGGGGGGGGGGGGCCTGGGGTGTAGTTTGGCTGTAGATAAAAGCATCCAAAGGCCTACGTTTTAAAACAGAGCCATCAGGAAGGAGGCTGGATGGATGAAAGTGTCAGAGGTGCCCAGACAATGATTTTGTTTTGTGGGGACACAGAGAGCCACTGGAAGGGGGGGATTGTAAGTAGGTGTGCACAACACCAGTGACACACAGCGACAGCGCCAATGTGTTTGCAGGAGGGGGGGGGGGGGGGGGGGGCGTGGGATGTGATAAGAGGCAGGCAAGAGGAGAGAGGAGGAAGCTCGGAAACTTGGAAAGTTACGGAGGGCCAGGGAGCTAACTCTGTGACATGCTTTCTCAGACACTTAACTTATAGTTCCTCCTCGCAGCGTCTCCGGGTGATGCTGATGACTGATCAGACACACTCGGGAGGCTTATGCGCATCATCACATACGGAGTGGGTTGCTAGGAAACAGCGACTCATGAATATCCTCCATTAAGCGCACAAATCAAACAAATGAAAGTCCCTGTGGTTCAAAGAAGAGAGAGATGGGTTCAAATGTTTTATTTTTTAAAGAGGAAACAATAAAGTGGAGAGCAGTGTGTATGATCGCTACGAATCACTCAACATACTCGTATAAGGTCCGTGGAGATCAGCGGCATACTATGCCAATATGATTATTTCCTTCATCTTAAGATGTGTACACAGCATCCAAGGAATACCAGAGAATCAATGTCGACAGGGCCCTCCTCCCACACAATGACCGAATCCTTACCTTACGGATTTAAATTAATTCCATCGTCTATTCAATTCAAACCGTGATGAACACTCACACACAGAGGAGGTACGCAGGAGATATTTACAGACATACCGGCAAGAAAAACATAATTTACTTTAGTTTTCTTATGGTTGCCAGAGTCGAGGGCTGGAACCTGTCCCAAATTTGCCCCCTCCTGGGATTAGGCTAATAAAGTATATCTCAGCTTGTCATATCTTATCCTGATCAACGCATGGCCATCGTAGATGCCACGTAACACAACGCCACTAGGACTCCAAGTCTCTCAGGGTTGTTCTAACTCATCAAGGTCTGTCACACACACACATACACACACACACAGAGGCACACACACATGCGCATCACAGGCACACGTGCAGGCAGGCACGAGCACACACACACACACACACACACACACACAGGCACACACACACAGACACACATACACACACGCTGGCTCCTAGTCGGCCTTCCCACGGGCTCCCGTTCTCCGTCCCACGGAACCGGGTTCTAATTGATCCGCAGGGAACATGAGCAGTGAGGGGACTGAGCTGAGGAGAGGGAACCGGAGGGGAGAGGGGGAGAGGGGACCAGAGGTTGGCAGAGGGGGAGATGGGGAGAGACTGGCCCTCCTCCACCAGGGATGGGAGCAAGCCAGACCGAGGAGCTAGCTGATGCCTTCACAGGGAAAGTAGGCCAAGCAAACGAGGCTGGGGGAGACGGCCTTCTGTCCCCCTGCCTGCCTCATGATATCCACACACAGCTCTCACACGCACCACCCCCACCACATCCTCCACCCTTTACCCCGCCACCAGGACGGCAGCGAGGTTACCGCCAGTAAGAACAGGAACACATAATAACTGATTGAATTTATATAGTGCTTTTCTGGACACTCAAAGACGCTTGAAGTTTACATTGAAGGGTGGACCTCACTAACCACCACCAAACATAGACACGCCGAGAATCACACGACTTAAATAACAGCGGGAAATCGTGTTGTGCCGTTTCCCACGTCCCGGGTTTGTGTCGGCTTCTCTTTGAACCAGCTTTTGTTTCCACAACACGAGTGCAGAGCCCAGGCGGCCTGCTTTCCCAGCCCAGATAACTCATCAATTATGGAGTCGCGATGGCTGGGAGGGGGGAGCGCAGAGTTCCTTCAGCCTGGCCTGTCTTTGAAATGAGGAGCAACAGCAGTGCAATGCGTGGCAGTGCGGGGGTGAGGGGGTGCCTGTGTGCAATCTTGGTCCCCTCAGTAGCGGGGCCAGGGGCGGGCCCTGTGTGGGGGCCCGGGGTGGGAACATTCTGGGTATGCGGCATCTCGCTCCTATCCCAATTAAGCACAAGCTGGTCGTTTGGGGGATGTCGCCTCCTGTCCCATATGCACTGATGTTAACCTGTTTCCTCGTCTGTCATCTGTCGTGAAATCACGAGACTGTCACCCTAGTCAAACCGAGGCTGGGTGGTAACCGGAAGGTTGCTTGTTCGATCCCCGGCTCCTCCTAGCTAGAGTGTTGAGGTGTCCCTAAGCGAGACACCTCAAGGTTGTCACCTTGCATAGTTGACTCCACCGCCGGTGCATGAATGGGTGAATGTGAGGTAATATTGTAAAGCGCTTTGAGCGGTCACTGTTTATAAAAGCGCTGTATAAATGCAGACCATTTATCATCACTGAAGGAGAGAACATCTAGCCACCCGTGATGGGTTCACCGAAGTTAAGGAGGGCGGTCTGCTTGGTACATCTGGACCCCCTTCGTTAGATCCAGAGTCAATGCACCTAAACAGCGACCAAAATGAAAGTCTAATCCCAGCCAATGGCGGATCGATTTGACCGTTTGGCAGGTAGAAAAACCCAAGGTTAAATATTAAAAACAATCGGCCAATAGATTTATCCACTCAGGTAAAGCACATTTTGGACCCTGCGTGTAAATATTTGTTTCTAAATCCCTTTTGCATTGATCTGTTTCACTTCCTGGACTAGATCTGTACCAGGGGGCTGAAGAGAGCCGAGTTTAAACCCCTCCCACTTCCCTCACACAGCCGTTGCCACGAGCAACGCCGCAGCCTTCGCTAGTCCAATCAGTGGGAGTTTAGCAGCAAAAGGAGGGTATAAACCCAGGGGATCACCCATAAATCAGGGGCTAGGACCCCCCAGGAGGGCGCAGGGCCTGGGGGGGGTGGGCAGGGGTTCATCGAGACCTATGGTCCAGCGCGGCCCTCATTAGGGGGGGCTCTGAGCTAATTACAAGGAGGAACCAACGCTCTGTCAGGACGCGTACATTCTGGGCTTTCTCCCTGGATCATAATTGTTTGTGAGGTTGAGAATTCATTTCAAAGAATCTCTGCACTTGCTAGGAGTGGAGCAACAAAGAGTGTCACGCACGTGTCAGCGATGAATATGAATTCTATATTTAACAGCGAGCCATGGAGGTTATATATAGTTGATCAATAATGGGCTGATTAATATTGCATGGCTAGTTCATCTGTGGAGCAAGACTGCTTTTACGATGATCAAAGGCCTTTTCTCAGCTCGTCAGATTCATAGAAAAACACATTTATTGAGCTGATGCTGAACAGCGGATAAATATGAATATAAACACAAGGCTCGGGCTGAGAATATCTTGGCAGCATGTTGAACCCAATGTGTTTGCCTGTGGTTTCTCACCAGAGTGCGTGCGTCTCAAACCGCCTCGGCCCCTATTGCTGAGGGGGTTGTGGTGTGCTCGACTTGAGCAGCGTTCTAGAGTCCTGCAGGATCAGAGCGAACGAGACAACGAGACAATGAGAGAATGAGAGAACGTACGATAGTGATGAGGACAGTGGAGTAGAGTATACTATAGTAGTAACTATACTACATTGACAACTATACTATAGTTACTACTATTGTTGAGTAGAGTATACTATAGTAGTAACTATACTACATTGACATTGACTACTATACTGTAGCGCCGGGGCTATGTTCATTGTATTGTTTATACCACTGCTATTGGTTGTTGATGTGTTCCCATCATGCTTTGGGGGGTTTTAGAAAGAGAGTTAGTGAGGACAGTTAGTCAATGTCAAGTTCTCGGTAAAGTTAGGTTTTGGTGTGGAACTCGTGGAATGATTCAATAAAGTCACGGAAAGATTATCACGCCTCTGCTTTTGACATTCGCCACATTGGTGTCAGAAGTGGGATTTTATAAAAAAAAAACAATACCCGTACGAAGATGGCAATGTCAAGAAGCTACCTCGCAAAGAAACTTTTCGAGATTGAAGTTCTTCTCCAGCGTCTCGGCGAAGATCTTCCTGCGGAGATGAGTGATCAACCAGACGGTGCCAGTGCTCCCCGCCGCCATGCAAGACTAATGACCAACGCAGAGAGACTGCCGCTGCTGACCTACGACACCGAGAGCCCACCCCTGCTCGCCGCTGCCATCGACAGCTCGCCATCGCTGAGAGCTCGCCGCTGGCCGCATCGCCGCTGGCCGCATCGCCGCTGGCCGCTGCTGCGAGTACTGCGGGTTCCACCATCTCCATTGTGCGCCCAGGGGAGCTTCCAGAGACAGGATGGACGCCCACCGTCTGTAAGATCCCAACAGTGACCGGAGAACTCACTGGGATGCTGGGGAAACTCCCGCTGCCCGTGAAGGTGGGGTAACCACCCACGAGTTTTGGTTGGCCGAAATTCTAGACCCCTGCATCATCGGGCTGGATCTGGTGACTCGTTGGGGGGGCTAGGGTGGATGTGTCGAGAGACGCCATTCACCTCGGCACGGAGACGCTGACCCTCCAGCGCCGTCAAGGGTGTACACAAGGTAGGTAGGGTGGGTGTACACAAGCCCAGCTGTGTCCACCAGGCGCCGCACCACCTCCGTCTCCACAGCCACTGTCACCATCCCCTGAGGTGACAACGGCGCCGCCTTGTCCGCCTACGACAACAGCGACCTCCATGGAGGCTACGACTCTTCTGCCCCAATTGTCGTATGTTGAAAACGCTATTCAGGAACTATACCAGCGAAGCAGTGAAGGGCTCGACTGCACCCAATCTAACCTGATGCAACACGCAATTGACACTGGCATGCCCATTAGACTGTGACTGACTGGGGACTGGGGCCATTCCCCACCACAGACAGCGGGAACCGCTATGTCATCGTGGCAATAGACTATTTCACTAAGTGGCCAGAGGCGTATGCGGTCCCCGACCAGAGTGCGGTGACCACAGTCGAGCGCCTGGTGTGTGAGATGTTCTGTCGGTTCGGGGCACCTCAGGAACTGCACAGCGATCAAGGGCGGAACTTTGAGGCTCAAGTCTTTGCTGAGGTGTGCAAACGCATGGGGGTAAGCAAGACCAGGACGACGCCCCTCCACCCTCAGAGTGACGGGCGGCGTCAGGAACAGGCGGGGGCACGACAAAAGTGGGGGTATGACCTCCGTTGCCAGGGCCGCTCCTTCATGCCTGGGGAAAGGGTGTGGGTCTACAATCCAACCCGGAAAAAGGGGGTCTCTCCCAAACTGACCAGCCAGTGGGTGGGGCCCTGTGAGGTGCTGGAACAACTTTCCGATGTTGTGTATCCGGTGAAGATGGGTGTCCGTTGGCGGGTTGTGGTGTTACACAGCTCACCCAGCACGGCTCCACTCACACCGACGAGTCCTCTGACTCAAACAGACAGTGGGGGGCTGGGGCATGCGACCCCACGGGCTCACAGGCGGCGGTGGCGGTGGCCTCCCCGTCGCTATGTAGCGCCGGGGCTATGTTTGTTGTATTGTTTATACCACTGCTATTGGTTGTTGATGTGTTCCCATCATGTTTTGGGGGGTTTTAGAAAGAGAGTTAGTGAGGACAGTTAGTCAATGTCAAGTTCTCGGTAAAGTTAAGTTTTGGTGTACTCCTGGAACGATTCAATAAATTCACAGAAAGATTATCACACCTCTGCTTTTGACATTCGCCACAATACTATAGTTGCAACTATGGTGGAATAACTACAGTATGACATGGTATAGAGTAGTATACTAGAGTAGATTATATTATACTACTACTATTTACTACAGGTGGCAAAGCAGCCCCCTGTACTCCATTAGCCCTGCACGCACTTGGCTACTCTAACGCTACATTAAACAATCAGCTCTCGTTCAGGTACCACGTATAGTAGTCGATTATATATACTATAATAACTACTATAGTGGAATACTATAGTATGACATGGTATAGAGTAGTATACAGAATATATATATACTATAGTTACTACTATAGTGGAGTAACTATAGTAAGAGATGGTATAGAGGAGTATAGTAGAGTCGATTATATATACTATAGTTACTACTATAGTGGGGTAACTATAGTGTGACATAGTATACAGTAGTATAGTAGGGTAGATTAGAGTACAGTTACAACTACATTTAGAAGGCTAAATTGCCGGCGACCGTGTGCCTATTGCTTTACTGCTTTGCTTTATTGGCTTTTTAGGCTTCAGTGAACTATGCTATCGCTTTTATATATAAATAAACAACAGTTCAAGTTAGGCGCGGAGTGATACTGGACTCTGTAAACTGAACGGGCGTCATAGCTGTGTGTATACGCTCAATATACAACGGTTGGGAACCAATCAGATCGCTTGATTTAGGCCCCCCGTTTTATAAAGTTTAGTATAGTACGTAATAATTCAGAATAACTAGCTTCTTCCTTCCTTCCTTCCTTATTTGGTCATGGTGTCTTCAGCCTTCCCTTCCAACCCAAGCCGACGAGAGCCACTGATTGGCTGCAAGGAGAGAGATACTTTATTGTTATCAACAAGGTGAGGGGTCTGCTACTTAGCCTCCATCTAGGCTGACCTCCTGACTTCCACGCTGTGTGTTCAGGGAACCACTCATGCACATGTCAGGCCTTCTCTGTACCTCCAAACGAGCACTGATTGTTTAATGTAGCGTTAGCGTAGCCGAGTGCTTGCAGTGATAATGGCTAATGGAGTAGGGGGGGGGCTGCTTTGCCACCTTTTTACACGACGACGATTCAAAATCAGACGTGTAACTAATCTACACCCTGTTATGCTTATCACAAGATCAATTATAATAATTTAAAAAGCAAGAAAGAGAGATATGAATGCAGGAAATCCCATTATCCAGACTGTCTTACTGTATATTTTCCTTGGATATACATGTGTATTACATGTCATAGTCGCAACTTGAGTAAATATGTTATGAGTCAAGACACTGATCCAACCTGTCCTTGATGTTTCTCCCAATAAACAACGCGGCTAATGACGGCTGAGCAGAAGGTTGTAACCGCCACAACCCGTTCATTAGCCGCCCAGAACGGTTGTTGTTGCTTATATTGATGTTGACATGCCTAACATAAAGTACTCCCACCTGGGGAATTAAGGTTCCGCGGGGCCATCGGCCTAATCTATAGAGCTAAATGAGCAGTTCAGTCGCTACAATTACCGATTATTTTACCATGACGACACATTTCTCAAAGGACACAGGATGAGAGCTTCTGTTAGACATAATGTTTTTTTTCAGTTTTCAATTTACCGGCAGGGAAAAGAGGCGGTAAATTACCACACTGACCATTACATGACAGAGCACCAAACTGCTCTTTATTTCCAAACCATTACTGTATAATGAGCTAATTTCTTTGTTCTCCTAAGCTAACACGCACGCCCCAGCAGAGAGAGAGAGGTGTGTCCTCCTCAGACTCACAACAGGTAGCATGTCCTCCATGCAATGAAGGAGCTAACAGGTAGCATGTCCTCCATGCTATGAAGGAGGTTAACAGGTAGCATGTCCTCCGTGCTATGAAGGAGCTAACAGGTAGCATGTCCTCCGTGCAATGAAGGAGCTAACAGGTAGCATGTCCTCCGTGCTATGAAGGAGGCTAACAGGTAGCATGTCCTCCGTGCTATGAAGGAGCTAACAGGTAGCATGTCCTCAGTGCTACGAAGGAGGTTAACAGGTAGCATGTGCTATGAAGGAGGCTAACAGGTACCATGTCGTCCATGCAATGAAGGAGCTAACAGGTAGCATGTCCTCCGTGCTACGAAGGAGCTAACAGATATCATATCCTCCGTGCTACGAGGAGATGAGCGGTGAGGGTTTCCACGTTTCGGCTCAGGGACTCTTGGCCGTGGATCTGAAAGAATGTCAACAATCACGCCGCCCCCAGTCATCACTTGCTGTTGTCATCGTGGCGATGAGCGTTTACGTTGATCTTAACAGCGACCCTGTGTGCGGGAAAACTCATCTGCGTTCCCTCGGTACGATATAACCGGTTCTGAGGAGAGAATTGCACGGTTCCCCTGATAGTGTTCTTAATTTACATTTAGGGCAATTAGCAGACGCTCTTATCCAAAACGACTTACAACCATTCATGCACACAGTCACACACCGAATCCAACCACACAAGGCGACAGCAAGCCCGTCGGGAGCAGTTAGGGTTAGGTGCCTTGCTCAGGGGCACCTCAATGCTCAGTTAGGGGGAGCCGGGGATCAAACTAGCAACAAGCTCTTCCTTCTGAGCCGACTCCCAATGTCCGAGTCTCTACGAAGCCGGATGTAACGTGGAAATGAACTCTCGGTAGATCTAGAAAACTGAGAGGTTTGCAATGCCTCCATTACATGGTTTCACTCTAGCTTTGTAAATGCTGCAATCACAATGCAATATCCATTCAAGCGCCCCACAATGCATTGCTTGTAGCATACATGTTCTCTGTGTAAGAGTGCACATCGACGCCTGGAGGTCCCATGCATCTTTCATGTCTGAGGTGTGGAGATGAGGGTTCTGAATATGTAGGCTTTCCAGTGTAGGGCGGGGCCACACTTGGAATGTACTATAAACATGGATCATCATCTGAGTAGCTTACCAGTTTCAACTGCGCTGTTGACGCAAATCCCTCATGAATAGTTTTTGTTTGTTGTTTGATGTTGTTGTTGTTGTTGTTGTTGTTGTTATTGTTGTTTCATTTGAGTCTATCTGAATGAGGAACACAAGAGCTCACTCCTGGGGTTCATTGTTAGGATGATTAGTGGTCCATCGTAGAAATGAGGACAAAGTAGGTTAGCTGCACCCTGGACGCTACGATGAAAAGATGAATGAATATGCCATGATGTGTGTGTGTGTGTGAGTCACTGAATCCATGTATTTAGTATATGCTACAAGTAAACCTCCTAAGCTGGCCCAATTTGATTGGTTCACTATCTCGGGATATTGGGCAATATCCCATGATTGGGATCTCAAACTTGGGATGATGTTTTCGCTCGTGACGGTCGTCTCGTCACGCTAATAAAAACAAATAAATCCTGGCAAAAAGTGTTATCTTGTTTATTTTCACGTGTGGTATACACATGAACACTCCAAAAATGATATTCCCTACTATTCACTTTGCCTTTGGCAAATAATTGTTAAATATCTGTTTCTGTGCTTGCAATTGTGTGTGTGTGTGTGTGTGTGTGCATACATGTTTTTATGTGTGTGTGTGTGTGTACTTTTACATGTGTGCCCAAGTGCATGAGTCTGCATCACAGCACACTGATAAATTGATGCTCCAGGACATTTTCCCATGAGTTTGAGTGGATGTTTGTTGGGGTTTGTGGATGTGATGTATATGGTGTGTGTGTGTGTGTGTGTGTGTGTGTGTGTGTGTGTGTGTGTGTGTGTGTATGCACGTGTGATGTAGTGTATATGGTGTGTGTGTGTGTGTGTGTGTGTGTGTATGTGTGTGTGTGACACAGATCATGCAAGCGAGGAAGATGCTGTCAGTGAGTGTAATGCTGAGGCTTCATTTTTCAACTCGTTCTTTTATTCCTTTAGATTTCCTCACCAGAGTCCCAGGAGTGACCACCAACAAAGCAGACTGAAACATTTCTCTCCTAGCTTCACACTGTCCCTTCAAACCTGGAGACGCTCTCCTCAATCTGAGGTCTGCTGGGACTCCCCATCATGTCCCTAGTGCTACTGGGCTCTATGCTTCCATGGAGCCTGCTGAAGGCCAAAAAAATAGGAAGGTGAAGGCAGTACACGTCGGCCTTCTACATCAGTGGTTCTCAAATGGGGGTATTTTGGAGTACTGCAGGGGGTAAAAAAGAAAAAAAAAGAAAGACGCTAACTATAAAAATCGTTTCACCCTGAGCAAGTTAAAATTCTGAAAGCTAGACAAGTGGTCTAAAGGTAAATCTGAAAACAAGGATAATCTGTAAAAAAGAAAGCGCATCCAGAAACACAAAAATGTTGTCAGTTTCAGGAGATTCACCTCTACATGCTCTGACCCCAGGGAGACATTAGCAGTTGCATTTCTCACTAAATTGCAAGTATTTTCAGCTTTCAATGTTCATGTTTACACTGCAAAATAGAACGCACATACATTATTTATGTTCATTTCAAATTTTTTCCCACAAATGTTTTGCATCGGTGAAGGGGGTACTCAGCTGAAAAAATATCTTAGTACACTAGTAGATAGAGTTTGAGAACCCCTGTTCTACGTCAACGGCATCATAACGTAGGTAGGTTGCACCTCTCCCAGAGATGGAACTGGTGATGATGATCATGATGATGATGATGACGCCTGCGTCCCCCTTCCAGCTGTGTGTTCTGGTTTGTTTATGACAACTGAGGAGGTTGACATCATCTTGATGATGATGATGTGATAAACATCACCAGACTGCATTAGTGACTTTGGATCGACTCAGCTCAGAATCACTAAGACATACATTACCGTGAAGTATCAGATTTATAGCGTACAAAGGATATTTTTATACTTTTACGTTTAATACGTTTTAGTTTTATGCCCTTGTCTTCTGTTCAGCCCTGCTCAGAGCGTGTTGACCTCAGCCCACTGTAGCCTAAGGTGGCTATCACAAAAGCTAACCATTTCAGACACCGTGGAGCCTAACAACGTCAATATTTAACCTAGAAACACAATGTACAGCTGAAACTGTTATGGTACTTCTTGTTTCACAGGTGTTGAAATTATCAATCGATTGGGAATATACTTATAAAATTTATGTTTGACAATCCCCATTTATATTACAATCTGTCTCAGCAGAGACTCTCAACACAACAGTCACTTCTTTTAAACCCCTTTTAAACTCAAAAAAACCTCACATACTTGAAGGGACAGACGCACGTTGGACACCCACGTGTTTCTATACTTATAATGAGCATGACCATGTCCACTTTACTGCTGTCCGAGGTACAGTTTTGTGGCTCTGGATTGATGTTCTTCACACATGGCTGGCTGTGTGCTTCCGGTAGAAACACACAATGAGGTAGGCTATGTTCCTTAATACTAATGCTAATCAAAAACGATGTTTTTCGTGATGAGTAGCGGCTGAGGGATGGGGGCTGGCTTAGCTCAGGACATACTTAACTTGTAACCGGGAGGTTGCTAGTTCGACCCTGGCTCCTCCTAGCTGAGTGTCGAGGTGTCCCTGAGCAAGACAGCTCACCCTAACTGCTCCTGACGAGCTGGCCGTCGCCTTGCATGGATCACTCCGCCGTCGGTGTGTAAATGTGTGTGAATGACCCATTGTAAGTCGCTTTGGATAAAAGCATCTGCTAAATGCCCTAAATGTAAATGGATGAAGCGAACCACTGATAGATGGAGTGGCATGGCACAAGACCTGTGCGACACGGTCACTGGATGAACAAAGGATGGAGGTGTGACCCTGGAGGTGGGGGGAAGGAAGGAGTGGAGGTGGAGCAGCAGGAGGTGGAGCAGCAGGAGGAGGAGGAGCAGCAGCAGGAGGCGGAGAGCGACAGGTCTACAGATGACACGTGTGAGATATGTACAGCGCTGCCGTCCTCGTTCTATTGATAACCTCATCACGCGTGATAAATCACGACGCCTCGTCCTATTTTTCAGCCACCGCCGCATAACAGGAGAAATCTTTGTTTGAAAAGGAAGAGCAGGCCCTGTGGGGGGTGATATGGGGGACAGCAGCGGCCCCCTCCATGGCTGAACAGTGAACAGGGCCAGAGCGGGGTTCTGCTGGAGCAGAGCTTCCCAGGGGTGCAGAGCTCAGTCGAACCTCTGCTCCAGTGGTGCCAGAAGAGGTTATTAGAGTTATTTCTGGGGTAGGGGGTAGAGTCGTTCATTAGAGTGCCTTAATTCTTGTTTAGTCAAGTATTTCATTTGAGTACTTTCTTTGTAGGGTTGTTCAGTAGAGCAGTTAGTTAGTTAGTTAGTTAGTTAGAGTGCTTAATTTCTTGGTTAGTTTAGAGTCGTTTACGCTGACAAACTGACAGGAAATCAGGGGAGGTCGTAGGGTCAAGGTTTTGATGGGAGACGGAGGTAGAGAGAATAAAGTACCGAACAACTAACTTTTCTTGTGTGAGTGATTCAGCATCAAGTGCAATTCGCAGGAAAGTTCAAATGTTTAAACAAATTTGCATCTTTCGTGCAAGTAGAATCACGCAAAATCTGCATGAACCGGGTCATCCTGTTGGAATATTGGCATATATTCTCGTCCCAGCAATCAACTTTGTATGCATTCGCGCCAAGCGTTTGCTTTTGGTCTAAAAACGAATGTAAATAGCCAAATAGTCACTGGTGGACAAATTCATCAGCTGAATAACTAATAAGTAAATAGTAGCAGTAAACACACACCAGTGCTGTGTTCCAATATCCATACTATCCGTACTCACTATACTTAGTTTGAGTATGTAGGGCATTCCAATTCAGATCATGGCGAAAATAAGTGTACTGAAAGGACCTGGATGGTGTACTCAAAACAGTCAAACCACGAAGTGTGGATCAATGTACACTTTTCGTACTCAACCACAGCTATCTTAGCTCGATTTGGAACGACACTGACATCTGTCAAAGTCAAAAGTCAAAGTGTTTTATTGTCATTTGTTCAGAAAACGCAGGGTCATTCTGTACATTGAAATTATTTTTGACCTGGCAGGCAAACAATACGTAGTAGGCATAATAGATTAACAAAAGAGACACAAATAAAAATAGCAAAAAAATTGAAAAATGTGGTAAGAATAGCAACATAATAAAATATATATAATAAAAAGTATACATAATAAAAATATATATAATAAAACAAGAACACTATCGATAGTTTAAGAGAATATAAACATGTAAACATCTACCAATGCAGCATGTGTGTCCGATAATAAAATAACACAAAATATGGCAGGAATAGCAGGAGTATACATCACAGAAAAATAAAGCATCATAGTAATAGAACACTAGCAGCAGTACTTAATGATGTAAATAAAAAAGAGATTTAAGGTAATGTATCCAGTGCAGCATATGTATCCAATGGAGAGTGTAAACATTAAATACCATAGATTGTAGATTTAAAGTGGAATGTGCCGGTAATAAATAATGTGCTGATAATGAAATTTCACAAAATATGGCAGGAATAGCAGGAGTATACATCACAAAAAGAAATAAAATAGAACATCATAGAAATAGAACACTAGCAGCAGTACTTAATAATGTAAACAAAACAAAAAAAGAGGGATTTAAGGTAATGTACATTGAATGTACAAGAAGTGTCCATGTGATCAATATGATCAACAGGGTTAGTGTTACTGGTTGAGAAGCCTGATGGCCTGCGGGTAAAAACTGTTTGTGAGTCTGGTAGTACGTGCCTGTATGCTTCGGTAACGTCTCCCAGATGGCAGCAGTGTGAACAGTCTATGGCCTGGGTGGCTGTGGTCTTTTATGAATTTCCGTGATTTTTTAAGGCAACGTGTGTGGTAGATACTTTTCACGGAGGGGAGTTGGCTGCCGATGATGCGCTCCGCTGTCTTCACCATCCTCTGGAGGGCTTTGCGATCAGCAGCGGAGCAGCTGCCGAACCAGGCAGTGATGCAGCCAGAGAGGATGCTTTCAATGGTGCACCTGTAGAAGTTGGTGAGAGTTTTGGCAGACATGCCAAACTTCTTGAGTCTCCTCAGAAAGTATAGGTGCTTTTGGGCAGTTTTTACCATTGAGTCTGCTTGTCTAGACCAGGTAAGGTCGTCTTTGATGAACACACCGAGGAACTTGAAGCATGAGACTCTCTCTACTTCCGCTCCATCGATGTGAATGGGGGCGTGACTCCCCCCCTGCCACTTCCTGAAGTCCACGATCATCTCCTTAGTCGCAGATGTTGAGAGAGAGGTTGTTGTCCTGGCACCATGATGCCAAGTCCCCGACCTCCTCTCTGTAGGCGGTCTCATCATTGTTGGAGATGAGACCCAGAATGGTGGTGTCATCCGCAAACTTGAGGATGGCGTTGGAGCTGCGTGTGGCCTCACAGTCATACGTGAACAGGGCGTACAGGAGGGGGGCCCTGAGGGGCTCCGGTGCTTAGGGTCAGTGCAGAGGAGGTGAGGTTGCCCATTCTCACCACCTGGGGTTTGCCCGTCAGGAAGTCCAGGATCCAGTTGCAAAGGGAGGTGTTAAGGCCCAGAATCCTGAGCTTGGGAACGAACTTAGCGGGCACAATAGTGTTGAATGCTGAGCTGTAGTCTATGAACAGCATCCTCACGTATGTGTTACCCTTTTTCAGATGGGAGAGGGCGGTGTGAAGTGTCAGGTCGATGGCATCGTCTGTAGATCTGTTGGGGCGGTATGCAAATTGAAGGGGGTCTAAGGTGTCAGGGAGGATGGAGCAGATGTGGGTTCTGACTAGCCGCTCGAAGCACTTCATAATGATGGGGGTCAGTGCTACGGGGCACTTTCCTCATGTTAGCCATAAATGGTCTTCATTTATATAGCACTTATAGCACTTATAGCGCTTTTATCCATATATAGCGCTTTTATCCAAAGTACTTTACAGTGTTGACTGACATTCACCCATTCATGCACACATTCACACACCGGTAGTAATGACGTTAGTCATTCAGGCAGGTGATGGAAGGTTTCTTTGGTACGGGGAGAATAGTGGTCTGTTTGAAGCAGGTGGGGTGAGGAAAAGAATGGAGGTGTGATCTGCCTTACCAAAGGCAGGGCGGGGGAGGGGTTTATAGCTGTCCTTAAGTTGAGAGTAACAATGGTCAAGAGTCTGATCACCACGGGTGGGAAAATTGATGTGCTGGTGATACTTAGACAGAACTTTCCTCATGTTAGCCCTAAATGGTCCTCATTTATATAGCGCTTTTATCCAAAGTACTTGGATGGAAGGTTTCTTTGGTACGGGGACAATAGTGGTCTGTTTGAAGCAGGTGGGGACTGCAGACTGTTTCAGGGAGAGGTTGAATATGGAGGTGAAAACCTCCGCTAGCTGGTCGGCGCACCCTCTGAGGCCTGGAATGCCATCTGGCCCTGATGGGTTTACTTTTTTAAAAGCTCTCCTTACGTCATCCGTAGAGTGCAGTCGTCCTGGTCCTCAGCTAGCCTTACAGAGGGTATGGTGTTGCTCACCTCAAACCGTGCATAGAAGCTATTGAGCTCATCTGGGAAAGAGGCGGCAGGCTGGGCATCTGTACTATTCCTCCCTTTGTAATTAGTGATGGCTCGCAGTCCACACCACATGCGTCTGGGGTCGGAGCTGTCGTAGTTAGACTCCAATTTGTCTCTGTAGGCTCTCTTGGCATCTCTGATGGCTTTCCCCAGATCATATCTGGACTTCCTCAGATTCTCCAGGTCCCCAGAGCTAAAGGCTCCGACTATCCCTTACATCACCATTAACCCAGGGCTTTTGGTTAGGGAAAGTCTTGACATTGACACTCGGGACAACATCATCGATGCACTTGGAGATTGTTACGGGTGGTGGGGTTTTGCTTTGTTGTGTGTTTACTTGTTCTGATCCTGTGGCTCATCTGTGTTTTTCCCACTCTGTTAGTAGGTCCACACTGAGGGCCTGCAGTGATTTCCTGCATTGCTTGCAGCTGAGGCCAGGAAATCAGCCAGGGCAATCAAGCCATCCACCAATCAGCTCACACCCACACCCTATATATATATGTTTGTTAGTTTGGTTTCACGGGGGGGGGAGAAGGTGGAAGGTCTCAGACTGGTGCAGGTTGCTGTTTCAGTCTGTGCTTTCTTGGCTAGTACTTTGTTGTTTAGGCACATTTTTGTTTTGATCGTTTACCAACGTGTTTGTTAACTTTTGTCTGTTTTGCAGATCTATCCGGCGCAGGGTTGGAGAGGTTAGGGAACTTAGGTAGACACCTGCAGGTATACATTTGTGTCCCTCACCACACGTAGGTTACCTCTTGTATTAGTACACCAGTTAGAGCGGCGACACTACTCCATGTATTTTGAGGCATTAAGGTGCCTGCAAAGGGGATTAGTTTAGGGGGTTAGTCCTGGGGTTGTTTTTGATTATAGCTAGTTGTTTTGGGGCGTTTCTTTAGTGATCGCTGCATAGCTCAGGGGGTTTGTGTTGTCTCCGCCCTGTGTCCGTTGTGTGGTTAATTAAACTGATTCATTGCAGTCTTTTGGTGACATTGGTTTCTTTTCATCCATACATTCACTGTCCTATGTTACACCGGGGTCCTCCGACCATCGGAGGACGTGTAACATATTTGGGGGCTCGTCCGGGATCCTTGTGGTCCCACTGGATGGTGAAAGTGTGGATGTTGAGTTCAGTGGCGCAGGCTGGTAATAGGTTTAGTTTTTGTAGTTTAGTGTTTTTTTTTTTTTTTTTTGGCTACTGTTTTGGTGCAGTGGAGTAGGAGTGGAGTAGAACTCCATTCATTTGGTAAGTATACAGGGCCATGCTCTACAATTTTTGCTAGGTGATATTGCTTAAAACTTTGTAATTACATAGGTTTCACTGGCTGTTTGGTAGTTTGCCGGGCACCAAGATGGCTACTGGTTTCAATGCTGGCCACACCCACTTTAGAAGAGCTGGACCAGTGTAGGAAGGTAGATTTATGTGAGATCGGTGCTCACTTTGGAGTTGAGTTGTCTAGGGCTAAAACTGTGGCTCAGTTAAAGGAGGCAGTACTAGTTCTGTTGAAGGACAAGGGTGTGCCTATTGAGGGGGCAGTTGTAAAAGCAATACTTACTGGGTCCCCTGATCCTTCTGAAGTGAAATTTGAGGCGGCACCAGGGGCAGAGCAGGTGGTAAAATCTCTTTCTACTCCAGGTAGCTCGCGAGCTTCCTCTGTATCCAGTGTCTCAGTAAGTACCAAACTGAAGGTTCGTTTGGCCCGCTTAAAATTGGAGGCAGAGGAGAGGGAGAAGGAGAGAGCGGCTGACTACAGGCACAGGGAGGCTATGCGCAAACTTGAGTTGGATGCTGAGATGCAACATGCCGTGGAGATGAAAAAGCTTGAGGTTGAGTTGGAAAAAAAGAGACTTGATTGTCAATTTTTCCAAAAGTCTCCCATTACTCCGCAGCCTGACGCTCTTACTTATCCAAATAAGCCTTTTGATGCTAGTCGGCACATAGCATTAGTTCCCCAATTCCATGAACATGAGATAGATGCATATTTTGAGTCTTTTGAAAGAGTTGCTACCGCTTTTAAGTGGCCTAAAGATGCTTGGGCACCTTTGCTACAGAGCAAACTGACAGGAAAGGCCCGTGAGGTGATGAATAAATTGCCTCTCACTGATAGCCTGGATTATGAGGTGTTAAAAGCGGCTGTGCTTCGAACATATAGTTTGGTGCCTGAGGCGTATAGACAGCGTTTTCGTGCTTACAGAAAATTCCATGACAAAACCTTTGTTGAATTTGCTAGTGAGAAAGAGACACTGTTCTACCGGTGGCTAAAGGCTACTGAGGTATCTGACTTTGAGTCCGTTTGTGAATTGGTTTTGATGGAGGAGTTTAAAAACAATTTGTCCGAGCGTGTAGTGACGTATCTGAATGAGCAAAAACCTGTCAAGCTAGCAGATGATGCTGTTTTAGTTGATGAGTTTGTACTTACTCACAAGCAGCATTTCAGTTCATCTGGCCCATATAAACAGGAGAAGACTGAGCGCTTGGACAAAAACAAAGCAAAACCCCACCACCCGTAACAGAGATGTAGGCTGAGGCCAAGTCCACACGTACCAAAACTATCTTTTTTTTCTCCGTTTTCCCTGGCATCGTATCAAGAACATTTGCGTCCACACGGATCCATCTCAATACGACTCAACACGCTACTTCATGTTCCAGGCGTATAGGTGGCGCTGTTTTAGTTTTAGAAATTCACCGGAAACCGTCACTCAACCTAATAAAGCGTTAACGCAACCCTTTTGATCGTCTCAATTGGCGCACGCATGGCTGTTGTTTGTTTGTAAAATGTGGCTTATGTGGTTGTCCATCAGTCTTTTTTTCTCAGCGTGGTGGCACAGGAGCACAATATTTTGCGTAGTGGTGGGCCGTTATCGGCGTTAACGTGCTGCGTTAACGCGAGACTCTTATCGGGCGATAAAAAAAATATCGCCGTTAATCTATTCTCAAAGTTGAACTAACCAGAAGCTGAGTGTTTAATAAAATATACTGTCCATAATCGCGCCATATGCTGGAGACAATGTAGCAATGATAATAGAAACAACTTGGGTGAGCGATGACACGTTTTGGGTTGATCGTGACATCAGAGCGTCGAAATAGTTGGTGTTGTTATTGTTGTAATAATCCAAATCTTCCTCCGAGCTACCCGCCTTGGTACGGCGGTAGGCGGACGCATACCAGCCGTCTGCCGTCAACGCCGCCGCCCCGGCTGCCGCGACCCGCACCGGAGACGAGCGTGCCGTGGACCTGTAGCGAGAGCACGTCCCGGCGCCGTTATATTTTCCCGCGTTTGAGTTTGTGATAGTAAGCGTGTTGTAAGTTATACTAGAGTTTGTGATGCATTTTGGAAACAGGAGATGAGGGTTTCTCAAGCCAGGTGGCGCATTAGACCAGGGGTCTAATGCGCCACCTGGCTTGAGAAACCCATTCTCAAAGACTTACTTTTAGTCATTATTTAGGTAGCACACACATATTATGAATGCCTTCGGCAGAATTCAAATGAGCCATTTTAATATAGATTAATCTAGATTAATTCCAAGATTAATCAGGTTACAAGAGGTTACGCTCGAGGGGTGTGGCGATGACATCATCGAAACGCAAGTATGCGTTTTGGCCGTCCAGACGAACACTCAAGGGCTGCGTTTGTGAATTTATTCACCCTGGGACCTGGTTTCAGAAAAGTCTGTTTGCATGCGATGCGTTTACAGGATTCGTTTGGACGATCGGCCAAAACGATGCAAAACATCTGCGTTTTAACCAAAAATCGGCTCCGTGTGGACGGGCCCTGAGACAGAGCCTGTGTATTCATCAATGTCTCCATCAGCTGCATCACAGAACATCTGCCAGCCTGTAATTTCAAAACAGTCCTGAAGAGTAACAATGGTTTCCTCACTCCATCATTGAACTGCCCGAAAAACCGGTTTATCTTGTCTTAGGCTGTCTGTAGGTTGGGAGGAGAAGAATGGAGGTGTGATCTGCCTTACCAAAGGCAGGGCGAGGGAGGGGTTTATAGCTGTCCTTAAGTTGAGAGTAACAATGGTCAAGAGTCTGATCACCACGGGTGGGAAAATTGATGTGCTGGTGATACTTAGACAGAACTTTCCTCATGTTAGCCCTAAATGGTCCTAATTTATATAGCACTTTTATCCAAAGTGCTTTACAGTGTTGACTGACATTCACCCATTCATGCACACATTCACACACCGACGGCGGAGTCAACCAGACAGCCAGCTCGTCAGGAGCAATTAGGGTGAGGCGTCTTGCTCCGGGACACCACGACACTCAGCTTGGAAGAGCCGGGGATCGAACCACGAAGCCAACCCGCTCTACCTCCTGAGCTAATGCCGCCCTGTTGAAGTCACCAACAACAATAGAGGCTGCCTCAGAATGAGCATTCTGAAGTCCATTAATTACTCCATATAGTTCCTCTAGCATGCACATTTTATCTGCCTGCGGTGGAATGTAAACTGCTGAGATTATAACGCAGTTGAATTCCCGGGGAAGGTAGAAGGGACGTAGCTTTATAGTTAACAGCTCCAGGTCTGGTGAGCAATGTGTTGATAATACTGCTACATTCGAACCCCATTGAGAGTTGACCATCAGGCAGACCCCTCCGCCTCTCCGTTTCCCTGACTCTATAGTCCGGTCCTGCCGGTAGATTAAGAAACCAGATGGGCTAACAGCCGAGTCCGGTACTGTAGGATCAACCCAGTCGCCAGAGAAAAACGTTCCCAGAGTACTCTTCTACGAACGTTGGATACGTAGCTCAGTCAACGTTTCAGGGCCAAAATACGTTACATGTCAACGTTCCATTGTAAAGAGTGGAGACTGCGCCCGCACCACGTGACTTTCAATTTTCTTATTTCAGCACAGAAGAAAGATGGTGGCCAGCCGTGTAAAATGCTACATTTTAGGGCCGTTTCTGTATCTTCAGGTTTTTTGATAACATCTTTAGCGAGAAATGTGTACTTTATGTTCACAATCTTGATTCAGAGAATGCATATGAGCTTTAGTTTAGATGTTACGCGGATATAGATCGTTCCTGCCAAAACGTTGTGAACTGACGTAATGCCCAAGGATACGTTGACAGTATACGTTTTCGTGAACACTGGATTACGTTGCAGTTCTACGTAAAATAGCGAGTTGTACCTACCAACAAGGACATTTCCTGGTTATAAAAAATACATGAATTGGAATTATTTGGAGACTTCTACACCGCTGCCAGTACGGCGAAGGGAGCCGCGGGTGTAAACCCCCCTCCGTCAACAATCCCGATCGCCCCCCCCCCCCCCTCCCCCGTCAACAATCCCGATCGCCCCCCCTCAACAATCCCGATCGTCCCCCCCCCGTCAACAATCCCGATCGCCCCCCCTCCCCCCCTCAACAATCCCGATCGTCCGTCCCCCCCCCCCCGTCAACAATCCCGATCGCCCCCCCTCCCCCCCTCAACAATCCCGATCGTCCCCCCCCCCCCCAACAATCCCGATCGCCCCCCCGCTCCCCCGTCAACAATCCCGATCGCCCCCCCTCCCCGTCAACAATAAAAACGGAGTCGCGGGTGTAATCCGCGGGTCACGGTTTTCTTGGGTAGGCCTACTTTCAAAACCCACCACAGAAACAGTTGGGGTGTAATATGTATTATAAAACGGGGGGCCTAAATCAAGCGATCTGATTGGTTCCCAACCGTTGTATATTGAGCGTATACACACAGCTATGACGCCCGTTCAGTTTACAGAGTCCAGTATCACTCCGCGCCTAACTTGAACTGTTGTTTATTTATATATAAAAGCGATAGCATAGTTCACTGAAGCCTAAAAAAAGCCTGTAAAGCAATAGGCACACGGTCGCCGGCAATTTAGCCTTCTAAATTGCTAAATTGCCGGCGAACCAAGCTACCGTCTCTAGCCTTCTCTCTGAAGGACGCTACAGTGTGTTGCATAGCAACCGCCGTACACTTTGCCGGCAGCCAGGAGGGACTACTTTTCTGTATTCGTTAAAAAAAAAATGCTTTTCCGACTTTCTCGCTTTTTCAAAATTGAGGGTGTCTATGACTTTAATTTCGCCATATTTACGTAACCGTTTTATAAAAGCAATAGATCACTTCAGTCAGTGAAGGGGGTCGCCGCCCCTCCGCTGCGCGTCGGGACGGACAACGCCCCTTAACTGTGGTATAATGAGCGTATACCACAGCCTGTCGTGATCTATTGCTTAATTGTATAATCTTTATGAAAACTCAGTCAGAACTATTAAACACCAGAGGATGGGCGGGGAGGGGCAGTGGACACACACACACACACACGCGCGCACACACACACACACACACACACACACACACACACACACACACACACACACACACACACACACACACACACACACACACACACACACACACACACACACACACACACACACACACACACACACACACAATGCATTTCGCTGCTACAACAACAAAAAAATACAAGAAAAGGTTCCCTCTAATATTATTACTTTCAAAACATTGGCCAAATTAAACACAGAGCTGCCAACTCTCACGGTTTGACCGTGTGACACGCGCTTTTGCCTGCTTACACACACACGCCACACATCCAATTTCTCACGGCAAACCCCCCCCCCCCCCCCCTCAACAATC
Source organism: Micromesistius poutassou (assembly GCF_964030765.1). Lineage (NCBI taxonomy): Eukaryota > Metazoa > Chordata > Actinopteri > Gadiformes > Gadidae > Micromesistius > Micromesistius poutassou. Next base: position 7,958,258 of record NC_140272.1, read on the forward strand.
CTGATCGCCCCCCCCCCCCTCAACAATCCCGATCGACCCCCCCCCCCCCCTTAAATAAATAAATACATATATAAATATGTAGGGCAGGCATCTATAACGCTATGGTTCCCATCGACCACACGACCTGGCCATTATTTAATTTTCTGTTTTATATATTATATTATATATGTAACATATGGGACGCTAGGACCCAGGTCACCAGGTGGGGAACCTAGCAACAGCAGCCTCACAGTACATGAGACTAGGATCTCGCGGGACTTTGCAAGTCCACGTTTGTTCTCGTAGCTCACCCTCGTCCATGCTCCTGTTGCCGGCGTCGCAGGTCTGAGAAGAAAAGAGTGTGTCGGTTGGTGCCATGAGGGTTAAACTGCATTGTACCTCGTACCTGTAGGCCTTACCTCGTAGCAGTTTAAGATATTAATCATCAGCACTTTATGACAAGCAGCATTAGCTGTCCCAGTCAATCTACTGTATTACCTGGATGCGCTACAGCTTAGCTCAAAGCAGGCTGAACTGGCGACACACGTCGGCAGGGCAGCCACTGTTCTCTCCTCCCAGAAATCCTTATAATTAGTGTCTCCATTTTTGTTTTATTGCGCTTACCTTGATAGTTGTGACCATCCACCTTTCCATGGTGTCGTAGAATTTAATGTTTGCTCTGGAAGTGTGCAGTGCCTTCGAACCTTTAAGTATACAGTGTTTTGAGCTGTTTAAGTGTGCAGTGCCTTTGAACCTTTAAGTGTGCAGTGTCTTTGAAGTGTGCAGTGCCTTCGAACCTTTAAATACATAACAGTATTCACCTGGTTATGTGTGTGTCCAACTCTAGGTATCAGCCTTATCAAATACAAAGGTATTGATTTTATTGTTGAGGGGATATTGTTAAAATAAACTTTATTTTTGTACAACTTCAAGAGCCTCTGCTTGTCCTTGCCCTAATAGGTATTAACCTGAGTGGGGAGTGGTTGCTGTAAATTAGTCACACTGCGTGTAGTCCAGGGTCTCTCCCCTTTAAAGAGAGTGGCGTTGTCATACACAAGTAATCCTAGTGCCGGTCACATTTGGCGTTGTCGGCAGGATAGCGGAGGCTTTTGTTTTTGTGTGTTTTTTTTTTGTTTTTTTTTATTTATTTGGAGGCACTAAGGTAGCAAAGGTTGGGGGTGGAGGAGGAGGACAGTGGTTGCCCAAGAGGACATCCACCGCACTCTAGCTGCAACACCGCCCTCTAGCTGCAACGCCGAACCACCAGCGTTTTACAAACACAGTGGACAAAGACATTATTCTTGGGGGGGGTTCGCTTACCCATGTCCAAGAATTGATTGTTGGGTGTGTTTTTTTTTTTTTTTTTTGAGAAAGTCAATTAAAATGTCTGAATCAGAGAAACAAATCAGAGCCTTGACTGAACTTGTTCAGCAACTAAAAGCAGAAAATAATAGACTCAAAGATGGGGGAAACGGAACAGTAAATGTAGAGGCCCCTGGGCCATCTAGCCGTGTAGTAACTAATAATGTCAGTAGTGATTCAACGGGGCGGGTGTACATGTATGCACCAAGAGAGAGGAAATGTCCACGGTTTTCAGGAGATATAGCTCAGGATGGGTTAATTGTAGAAGACTGGGTAGAAGAAGCAAAAAAGTCACTGTCTGTGCAGCACACACAGGTTGAACAAGCAACATTTCTTTGTGATCTGCTAGATGGGGAAGCTAAGCGGGAGGTAAAATTTAGCTCTCCAACTGATAGAGCCACACCAGAGGCTATTTTCACAATACTGTTTGATAATTTTGGGTGTGATCAAACATATGTGAGCTTACAGAGACAATTTTTTCAACGCCGGCAACAGGATAATGAGTCCATACGTGAGTTTTCCCATGCTTTGTTGCATTTGATGGAACTACTTGAAAGTAAAGATCCAAGGGGGGTTTCAAATTCAGATTTGGTGATTCGTGACACAAAACGTACGTGACACCAAATTACAGCGTGAATTGGCCCACTTGGTTCGGCAACATCCTAACTATTCCTTCAAAGATGTACGTAATGCAGCTATCAAATGGGAAAAGCGAGGGCCCCCTGCTTGTGGACAAAGAGCACGAGCATACTCCTGTGATTCAAATGCTTCAGGATTGGGTCAAGGTGATGTCGACACCAACGCTATTGCTGCTAGGCCCAGTGATGAGCTGGCAGAATTGAAGGAGTGTTTACGTAAACAGCAAGTACAGCTAGATGCCATTCTTAAACACTTAGGCTCTTCGTCCACTGCCCCTAATTATACAAGCCCCCAGGATCCCCCCAGCAGCAGCAGGCCAAAACAATACCAGTTCCAGCCAGATGGAAAACCAATATGCATGCGGTGTCACAAGGCAGGTCATATTGCTAGATTTTGTCGGGTTGAAATGGGTGGTCTCCCTGGGGGGGTGGGATCACGGGGACGGGGCCAATGGGTGGGAGCAAGAGTGAATGCAGTGGAGCAGCAGGAAAACTAGCGCCCTCTGGTGTTGGGAACCCGATACCAGAAGGGGGATTTGTGGGTTCTAAACAGGCAAGTCTGGCATCCCGGCTAATTGGACGCTGCCCAGTAGTAAAGATCAGAGTAGGGGGGGTGGAGGTGCCGTCCTTACTTGATACTGGATCAATGGTAACTACTGTAACACAGGCTTTCTTTGAACAGTATCTGATGCCACAAACAAATGAGCAACTGAAATCTTGTACCTGGCTCAAATTAACAGCAGCCAATGGATTAGATATTCCATATTTGGGGTATGTGGAGTTAGATGTTGAAGTCCTCGGCACCACCCTTCCACAGATGGGCATCCTGGTGGTAAAAGACCCTCCTGATCCAGCTTCCCAACAAAGGAAAACTGTAGTACCTGGTCTGTTGGGAATGAACATTATCAGTGGCTGTTACTCTGTATTATTCAGGGAACATGGTGACAATCTCTTTTCTTCTCCTCTAGTAAAACAAGCTGAGAGGGAATGGGGGCGTGCATTGTCAGAGTACCAACAGATGGACCGCCTCTTGCAGACCGGCCATGTAGGGGAGGCTGTGACACCACCGGGACCGGCAATCCGGATACCAGCGGGCTCCCTACAGTTCGTCCAGGCCACCTGCAACCAAGGCCCAGGCCCAGCCCTTGGTACTGTATTGCTGGAGCCTCTGCCCTATGGAAAAGGATGGTTACCCATGAACCTGCTCATATCTAGCGCCCTCCTCACTGTTTCCAGAGGAACTGTCAACATCCCTGTCGTTAATGTTGGTGAGGAAGACCAGTGGCTGAGGTCAAAAACAGTGTTGGGGACGTTACATTTGGCCGATCTACATTCCTCTTCCCAGGCTGTACAGGTGGAGGAGCAGACACAGGACGAAGGCCGACAGGTGGTATTCATCCAGTCTACGGCAGTAGAGGCCTCTTCCCCCCACCCCCTCCCTGGCCTGAGTGAACTGAATTGGCCCGATCTCCCTGTTAATGATGCACAAGCAGCCAAGAGTTTGCTGACAAAGTACCGAGACGCATTCAGCCTGGATGATGGGGATTTGGGCTGTACTGACCTGATCTACCACGAGATCCCACTGATGGATGACGTCCCTGTTCGCCAGCGGTACCGCCGTCTCCCCCCATCTCAATTTTCACTGGTCAAGTCCCACATACAAGAACTGTTACAGCGAGGGATTGTGAGAGTGAGCTCCAGCCCTTACTCCTCCCCCATCGTAGTTGTCCAGAAAAAGTGTGGTGACATCCGGCTGTGCGTCGATTATCGACAACTCAACGCCAAGACGAGGAAAGACGCATATCCGCTGCCGCGCATTGAAGAATCTTTGGATGCTCTTACTGGTGCCAAATGGTTCTCAACGCTCGACTTGGCAAGTGGATACAACCAGGTGCCAATGTCAGAGAGAGACAAAGAGAAGACGGCATTCTGCACCCCGTTTGGCCTCTTCGAGTTCAACAGAATGCCATTTGGACTTTGTAATGCGCCAGGAACTTTCCAGCGCCTAATGGAACGTATCTTCGGGGATCAGAGTTTTCAGTCATTGCTGCTGTATTTGGACGATATCATAATTTTCTCCACATCCTTCAGTCAACACCTGCAGCGGTTGGAGATGGTCCTGAGTCGGCTCCAGCAGCATAACCTGAAACTGAAGATGTCTAAATGCCATTTTTTTCAGCGGGAGGTGCGATACCTTGGTCATATCATCTCCCCTGCCGGTGTGGCAACCGACCCAGAGAAGACCAGGACAGTGGCAGAGTGGAAGCGCCCATCCACCGTCACTGAATTACGCGGCTTCTTGGGTTTTGCCTCCTTCTACAGGCGTTTTGTAGAAGGGTTCGCAAAGCATGCAGCCCCGCTTCATCGACTGGTTGGAGAGCTAGAAGGAAGCAAGAAAAAACCAAGGTCAAAGGTCAGTGCCAAGTTGGAAGGACAGTGGAGTGAGTCATGTGAAAAAGCATTTCAGACACTTAAAAACAAGCTTGTCACTACTCCTGTCCTTGGCTACGCGGACTTCAAGAAGCCCTTTATCCTAGAAGTGGATGCCAGCCACCAGGGCCTGGGTGCAGTACTTGCTCAAGAACAGGATGGAGCCCGTCGGCCAATCGCATTTGCCAGCCGGGGGCTTAGACCAAGTGAACGAAACATGTCAAACTACAGCTCCATGAAATTAGAATTCCTTGCTTTGAAGTGGGCCATCACAGAAAAGTTCAGGGAATACCTTCTGGGGACGGCTTTCACCGTGTACACAGACAACAACCCCCTGAGCTACCTCCAGACGGCCAAGCTAGCAGCTGTAGAGCAACGGTGGGCATCCGAATTGGCCAGTTTCAACTTTGACATTAAATACCGCCCCGGAGCAGCCAACCGTAATGCTGATGCCCTTTCCCGTCAACCGAACACCCCAGCCGTACATTCCATTTCTGACATCGTGCCTGGTTTTAACATTCCATCACAAACGACTGGCTCCAAAAAGTACTCTCCCACACAACCACAGCTCACTGGTAACGTCATGGCAGTGGACGCAGCTCCGGTGCGGGAGAAGGCTGATCTGCAGGCCCTGCAAGCCACAAACCCAGTGGTCAAAGCATTTCTCCCCTACTGGAGGAGAGGACGCCCCCCAGACAGAGCAGAACGGTCTAGAGAACCCAACCAGGTTTTGGAGCTTGTCCGACAATGGAGGAGAATCAAGGAAAAGGGCAATATGCTTTACAGAGAGGTACAGATGCCCCCAAGCCGACAGACAGTTCACCAGCTGCTATTACCAAAAGCACTACAAGCAGAAGTACTGACCAGTTTACATGACAATCACGGCCACCAGGGGGCAGAAAGGACGACAGCCTTGGTCAGAGAAAGATGCTACTGGCCAAATATGCGTTCAGACATTGACCAGTGGTGCAAAGAGTGTGAACGTTGCATCATTGCCAAAGCAGTGCGGCCCTCAGTCCGGACATTCATGGGACATCTGACGGCCTCCAAACCTTTAGAGGTTGTTGCCATTGACTTTACCACCTTGGAAAGAGCCAGTGATGGGAGAGAGCATGTCTTGGTCGTGACCGACGTTTTCTCCAAATTCACTCAAGCATATCCAACATCGGACCAGAAGGCCCATACTGTTGTTAAAATCCTCACGGAAAAATGTTTTTACACCTATGGAGTGCCTAAAAGAATTCATTCGGACCAAGGCCGCAACTTTGAAGGTGAACTACTCAAACGCCTTTGCCAGCTGTATGGGATTGCAAAAAGCAGGACGACCCCTTACCACCCAGAGGGAAATGGACAATGCGAGAGGTTTAATCGAACCCTTTTTGATCTTTTGCGCTGCCTCCCAGGAGAGAAAAAGCGAAAATGGCCTCAATTGCTCCCCCAGTTGGTGTTTGCTTACAATACAACAGTCCACCAGTCAACAGGTCATTCACCATACGAACTGATGTTTGGTCAGAAACCCCAGCTACCTGTTGACCTACTACTGGGGCAAGCGGATGAGGAGCCAGCTTCAATCACACCAGATGACTGGGTCACCAAGCATCAAGATCACTTGGCTTCTGTGTATGTGGCAGCTAAAAAGCATTTGGAGGCAGCTGCCACAGCCAGAGAGCAGCGCCAACCTCCAACAACCACAGCCATCCTTCCAGTTGGCACTCTGGTCTATCGGAAGAACCATGTACTAGGACGTAGAAAAATCCAAGATGTCTGGGAATCAACAGTCTACCAAGTGGTGAAATGCCTGGATAATGTCGGTACAGTATACAAGATCCAGTCCCGATCCAACCCAGAACAGCAGAAAACTGTTCATCGCTCTGAACTAAGACCAATCACTGAGAGAGGCGTGCTGGTCTCAGAACCACTAGTGGCCCCCCCTCCCCGCAGACAGAGGGATGAAACCCCCCCCTTAGGAAACGCTAGCGAGGATGAGGACAGCAACAGCAGCCTTCTGTCAGGTTTCATCAGCTCCCCCTGTAACGGTAGCTCTATTGCCGAACAGGAGCCAGCCCCAGACCCCCAGCCCCCAGAGACTGGCCTTGTGTCCATGGAAGAACCTGCAGGTCTCCCAGAGAGCAATCCACCCTCTCCTGAAGGGCCAGAAACAGCCCTCCAGTTCTTGTTGGGACCAGAGATGATACGACGCTCCCACCGAACCACAGCTGGGCAGCATTCAAACCCATTCCGTCTACCCCAACCCCTAGCCCAACGGCCCCCAGACCCTTTAGCACACAGGCCACGAGACTAATGTTCCTGCTAAGTAAAGTGAGTTATGTCACCGGGACGGCGACCTTTTAAAGTGGGGGTGTATGTAACATATGGGACGCTAGGACCCAGGTCACCAGGTGGGGAACCTAGCAACAGCAGCCTCACAGTACATGAGACTAGGATCTCGCGGGACTTTGCAAGTCCACGTTTGTTCTCGTAGCTCACCCTCGTCCATGCTCCTGTTGCCGGCGTCGCAGGTCTGAGAAGAAAAGAGTGTGTCGGTTGGTGCCATGAGGGTTAAACTGCATTGTACCTCGTACCTGTAGGCCTTACCTCGTAGCAGTTTAAGATATTAATCATCAGCACTTTATGACAAGCAGCATTAGCTGTCCCAGTCAATCTACTGTATTACCTGGATGCGCTACAGCTTAGCTCAAAGCAGGCTGAACTGGCGACACACGTCGGCAGGGCAGCCACTGTTCTCTCCTCCCAGAAATCCTTATAATTAGTGTCTCCATTTTTGTTTTATTGCGCTTACCTTGATAGTTGTGACCATCCACCTTTCCATGGTGTCGTAGAATTTAATGTTTGCTCTGGAAGTGTGCAGTGCCTTCGAACCTTTAAGTATACAGTGTTTTGAGCTGTTTAAGTGTGCAGTGCCTTTGAACCTTTAAGTGTGCAGTGTCTTTGAAGTGTGCAGTGCCTTCGAACCTTTAAATACATAACAGTATTCACCTGGTTATGTGTGTGTCCAACTCTAGGTATCAGCCTTATCAAATACAAAGGTATTGATTTTATTGTTGAGGGGATATTGTTAAAATAAACTTTATTTTTGTACAACTTCAAGAGCCTCTGCTTGTCCTTGCCCTAATAGGTATTAACCTGAGTGGGGAGTGGTTGCTGTAAATTAGTCACACTGCGTGTAGTCCAGGGTCTCTCCCCTTTAAAGAGAGTGGCGTTGTCATACACAAGTAATCCTAGTGCCGGTCACATATAGGCTATTATTATCCCGAAAATATTGATTCTAGGTTCCACGTTGCAAACGACTTCATGAGTTCAAACATAAACATTCATTGTAACATAACATTCATTCATAGATCGGCTCCAAACCACGTTAACGACGTTAACGGCGTTATATTATTCGCGTCGACAGCAGCGAAGAGCTGTAGTTCACAAAGTGGCCTCACACAAAACCTAACATTATCAAACTTCTTCTCGAACATTTTTAGTTTTCTTGGCATGAAAAATTATCATTTAAATCCACAAACAACATATGTGTAATCCAGGGCATATAAAGACTGGGACTCGAAAATAATTACTTTCTCTCCATTGAAACCCATTCATATTTTTCGATCCCATAGGTCCCATGGGCTCTACCTGAAGGGGCGTGACTTCGCCACTCTATAGAGAAGAGCCGTGTAATAAATAAATCAATAAATGTATTTATTTATTTATTTATTATATACGGAGACCACCAGACTTCCTTGAAGCAAGGAGGATGGTTGACGGGCGATCAGGATTGTTGAGGGGGTGGGGGGGCGGGGGTGGGGGGACGGAAGGACGGACGCGTGTTTTTGTTTTTTTTTGCCGTGAGAAATTGGATGTGTGGCGTGTGTGCGTGTGTGTGTAAGCAGGCAAAGGCGCGTGTCACATGGTCAAACCCTGAGAGTTGGCAGCTCTGTGTTTAATTTTGGCCAATGTTTTGAAAGTAATAATATTAGAGTTATTATTAATATTAATTAATAATTTTTTTTTTGTTGTATTTTTTTGTTGTTGTAGCAGCGAAATGCATTGTGTGTGTGTGTGTGTGTGTGTGTGTGTGTGTGTGTGTGTGTGTGTGTGTGTGTGTGTGTGTGTGTGTGTGTGTGTGTGTGTGTGTGTGTGTGTGTGTGTGTGTGTGTGTGTGTGTGTGTGTGTGTGTCCTCTGCCCCTCCCCGCCCATCCTCTGGTGTTTAATAGTTCTGACTGAGTTTTCATGAAGATTATACAATACATATTACACCCCAACTGTTTCTGTGGTGGGTTTTGAAAGTACCCAAGAAAACCGTGACCCGCGGATTACACCCGCGACTCCGTTTTTATTGTTGACGGGGAGGGGGGGGCGATCGGGATTGTTGACGGGGGAGGGGGGACGATCGGGATTGTTGAGGGGGGGAGGGGGGGCGATCGGGATTGTTGACGGGGGGAGACGATCGGGATTGTTGAGGGGGGGGGGGGGGTTTACACCTGCGACTCCCTTCGCCGTACTGGCAGCGGTGTAGAAGTCTCCAAATAATTCCAATTTATGTATTTTTTATAACCAGGAAATGTCCTTGTTGGTAGGTACAACTCGCTATTTTACGTTGAACTGCAACGTAATCCAGTGTTCACGAAAACGTATACTGTCAACGTATCCTTGGGCATTACGTCAGTTCACAACGTTTTGCTGGCAGGAACGATCTATATCCGCGTAACATCTAAACTAAAGCTCATATGCATTCTCTGAATCAAGATTGTGAACATAAAGTACACATTTCTCGCTAAAGATGTTATCAAAAAACCTGAAGATACAGAAACGGCCCTAAAATGTAGCATTTTACACGGCTGGCCACCATCTTTCTTCTGTGCTGAAATAAGAAACTTGAAAGTCACGTGGTGCGGGCGCAGTCTCCACTCTTTACAATGGAACGTTGACATGTAACGTATTTTGGCCCTGAAACGTTGACTGAGCTACGTATCCAACGTTCGTAGAAGAGTACTCTGGGAACGTTTTTCTCTGGCGACTGGGTTGGTAGGATCTAGCCAGGTCTCAGTAAACGCCAGCATGCAGAAGTGTGCAATGTCTCGCTGAAAGTTAATCTGTGCGTGCAATTCGTCCATTTTATTGTCCAGGGATTGAACATTTGCGAGTAAAATGCTTGGTAACGGTGGATTGCAGTATCTTGTCCTAGATCTGCATAAAATACCAGCACGTTTACCTCTTTTCTTTCTCCTTCACCGCCGTCGAAAACAAAGCGGCGGCAGGACAAAGGAATCATCGCATAAAGTCTGGTAAGTAGTAAAAAAGTCCTTGCCCATTGACGAGCATACATCCAAAAGTGCTTGTCGATCATATTGTATGAGCGACCGTGCAGTAAGTGCAAAAATAAAAGCAATAAAAACAATAATAAACAAAAAACTACGTATTGTAAGCGGAGCCATTGTCAATGCGACTGTACTCATCAGCACACTCCTCCACTCCACTCTGAAAATCTGTGCACTCAGTGAGTGCGGTTAGTATCAGTGGCGGTTTTAGGCACGGGCGAAGCGGGCAGCCGCCCGGGGCGGCACGAGCACACGAGAAAAAAAAATCATCCGAGCCGTGAAGCGGTTTTCTATTATCGATCATATCACTGTGTGGGGAATTGGTATATTGGCGGCCCGTAATCTGCGTCAAGAACTGAGCCAGCCGGGGGGGGGGGGGGGTGGCACGGAGGGGGTCTCGCCCGGGGCGTAATTCAATGTAGAACCGCTACTGGTTAGTATACTACGTTTAAGTGGACTCATGGAAATATGGATATTGGAACACAGCACAGATCCGACTGGATAAACATCCTTCAACAAATCCTTCCAACCACAAGACACAAGCAAAACATGCAAACCAAGCATTGAACTTCTACTGCCGGGCTCAACAGAAGGCCCACTCCAGAAGCCCTTGACGAAGGTGAGGAGCTGTATCCAGTGTGTTATGCTCTCTCTCTGGGGCTAAACTCTTCATCCCTCTGTCTGGCTGGCAGGGGAAAGTGCACTGCCAATAGGAGTGGGTCTGCTGTGGACAGAGTTCAGCAGCGGCACAGTGAATAAACCAGAGATGTATGTATCTGGTCAGGGGACTTAGACGCAAATCAATGGCCTCCTCTTTGGGTTCTGGACTGCTAGTCTCCCTCTTGCTGCCTCGTTCTCCCTTCCCCTGCGTCCATCTTTCGTTTCACTCACCCATTCCTCTCTCTCTCTAACTCTCTCTCTTACTCAATTTATCCCTCCATTTCTTTCTCTCTTTCTCCATCGCTCTTTCTGTTCTCCCTCCCACTCTCCCTCTCCTTGTTCTCTCTCTCTCAATATCTCTGCCACTCTCATCACTCTCTCCCTCTCCCTCCCTCTTCAGCTCTCTTTCTCTCCCTCTCACTCTCTCACTCTCTCTCTCTCCTTAATTTCTTTCCCTTTTCTTCCTTATGCTCTACCCCTCCTCCCTCACCACTGTTTCTCCCCTCCTGGGATTCATAGCTCTTATTCTCTCTCTGTACCACCATTACGTACGCTCTCTCTCTATCCTTTCTGTATTTCCAGCCTCACTCTCTCTTTTTCTGCTCTCCCCATCAACACTGTTTCTCTCCCCGGCTCTCTCTCGTTATTGTCTGCTCCGTCTCTCCATTCTCCTCCAATTAACACTATTCTCCCTCTCTGACACTCACCCTCGTCTGTCCGTCTGTCTCCCCCACTCTGTCCTCACCTCCCTCCACCACCTCCCCCTCGACAACACATGTCTGCCAGGAGGTATCTTTAGCAGGCGGACACAGACACGGCCCGCATGCTGACTGACGTATGGGCCTCTGGTTACTGGTGCTGGACCCCCTGCCTCCCTGTCTCTCTCCCCAGCCCCAGAAGACTCTCCGGCCCAGGCCCTGGGGGTCAGAGCGGGCTGCTACCTTACAGCCGGGCTGCTGCTGACAGGCAGGAGGGATGTGGTCGGAGACGGGACACCGCCCCACAGGAGCCAATGGATTACCGCTGGCCGAATTAGACAGTATGGATTACAGATAACTTGTGATAGCCGGGGCCGAAAGCTCTGTTCACTGGAAGGCTCCACGAAGCACAGCAGCAGTTTGTTGGCTGGGTTTGTTTTTTTAAAAGGACAGATTTTACTTAGCATTGTGTAGCATCTTATCCTAGGTATCTTTGTTGTGTACGGGGAATGGGTTAACCTAGTGATTGTAAGTGCTTGGCACTTGGTTTCATGAACATCCTTACTGTATCGACAGCGATATATTGTTGTTTCTTTATTCTGACAAATGTACTTGGATAAAAGCGTATGCTAAATGCCCTAAATGTAAATGTAAATGAAAATGAACACAGTGTTTTATTATTTACTTTTTTTAGTATTATGTGTATGTTTTAAAGACACTGACATGTTTCTCAAATGTGAACAAAAAGCATAGAGAAACACAGTGATTTTAAATGTTTGAAGCAGCGGTTTCTCTCATTAAAGTCCCCTGGAAGAAAAAATGTGAATTGAAAATCAAGCTCAGATATTTATCGAAATGTTCTACCCAGAGTTCTCTCTGTTCACTAGCAATAAAACAACTACCGTAGCAGTTGTGGGTCGCCTGCCTCCACCAGCCACATCCCTGTGGTAGATTCAGGTCAGCCAAACCCGACTGACATTTCTCTTTAATTGTTCCTGTCAACATGTTGCAGGAAATGACATCATGTCTCAGCAACTAACCCTGCCAGCCCGCCCCCGTCTCCAGGCTGGAGGGGGGGAGGGTGGAGGAGGAGGAGGAGGTGGAGGCGATGTAAGATGTAGAGACTCGGCTCCTTTATTGATTTATTCATCACACTGGGAGTCGAGAGCGGCGGTCAGTGACGTGGAAGAGCGAACCCACATGGGATGGGGTCGGCCGTACCCACTCCACGGCGTCGCGTCAGCGTCGCCCATCGCAAACTCGTTTGTAATCGGCCGGGCGCCGTCCGGGGAGCGGGACGAAGCCGCCGGGGGCGTTGGAGCGCATGGCGATATGCATGACATACTTTTTTAATGATGTAAGACGCTGCGCTGGGGCGCCGCTCTAAGGCACGTCATACACGAGGCCGGACTCTGCATGTGTTGGTGGTTTGTGTCTATTTGTGTCTCTGTCTGTCTGCAGTGTGTCGTTCTATCTTTGTCGAGCTAATCGTCGGCAATCCATCTACTCACCCGCACCAACCACAAGACCAGCTAACCTACCCTCCCACCACCAAACCTGGCTACCACACCCATCTACCGACATAATCTACCTACCTAACAGCACTTTTCTAACCAGAGGCCACCCAAAGCGCTTTACAATATTGCCTAGCATTCACCCATTCATGCACAAATTCACACACCGACGGCGGTGTCGACCATCCAGGGTGATAGCCAGCTCATCAGGAGCAGTTAGGGTAAGGTGTCTTGCTCAGGGACACCTCGACACTCAGGAGCCGGGGATCGAACTAACAACCTTCCAGTTACCAGCCAACCCGCTCTACCTCCTGAGCCACATGCCGCCCCACATAACCTGCCTGCCTGCATTCCAACCTGTCTATTCATCCATCAATAAATTCACCCGTCCACCCATCAACAAATCCTAATTGTGGGGTGAACCAAGGTTTGGTTGGACGGATCAGCTCAGCAGATGGTGAAGGATGAGGACAGACGTGAATGTTGGTGAATCACAGACAAACAACCACACACTCCTTGTTTGTTCCCCGCTGATATTGCCTTGTCAAAGGTCAGGGAGAGCCTATACAGCAGGAAACCTTTCAATTAGCACAACCAATCCACCAGGACACACACACACGCAGATGCAGACACACACACACACACAAACACACACACGTGCACACACACATGCACACACACAAGCACACACTCACACACACACACTTGTTACTAAAAGTTTTGGATATCCGTTCTTCTAACAGTTTTACTCTGAATCATCTGTGTGCGCTACGGTCAGAATCTATTTTCACCAAAGTAGGGATCAGCCCGACGGACCTTAATAAGATTGGTAAATGGTAAATGGACTGCATTTATTTAGTGCTTTTCTAACCAGTGGTCACTCAAAGCGCTTTAAAATATTGCCTAACATTCACCCATTCATGCACACATTCACACACTGACAGCGGTGTGGACCATGCAGGGCGACATCCAGCTCGTCTGGAGCAGTCAGGGTAAGGCGTCTCGCTCAGGGACACCTCGACACACAGCTAGGAGTAGCCAGGGATCAAACTAGCAACCTTCCGGTTACCAGCCAACCTGCTCTACCTCCTGATCCACATGCCTTCTCCTGTCCCAAACACGACCAGCTCTCCCAGTCCTCCCTCACATGGAGCAGAGGAGGAGAGCAGCTGTCTGGAGACGATGGGTTGGCACTCCACCACAGAGAGGAGGCTTATCTGATGGCTGCTCCGATTCTCCTTCTGCTGCTGCTCCTGGTTCCTCCAGCAGCAGCCAATGGGAGAGCAGACCATTAGGGCGGGACTAAAACAGACCAATCAGCCGTGGTGTCGTTAAGGTTGGTCTTCAGAGCATCTTGAAGGGGTGATATCATGTCACCAGGTATGAGTGTGATAAGCCATTACAAGCCGTTCTGAAAATCTGCCTTTTCCTTAGTTTTAGTGACATCAAAAGTTTTTAACAGATTTTCAAATAGCTCATAACGGCATATCACACCCACACCTGGTGGCGTTATACCACCGCTTGAAGGAGATAGGGGCGGTCGTCGTGGCGATGTGTTGGGGGGACCGGTTCTCTGCGGAGGGATGAGAACGGTAGCCCGCGCCGAGGGCGATCGCAGGATATCGCCAAACGCTAACATCACGACGGACAAGGCTAATTGTGTATCGGAGGACATATTTCAGCCCGTTCCTCCATTTCATTTCCTATAATGGAGGATTTATGGCCGGCCCCCAGGTTACCCTCCAGAAGAGGCTGCGTGAGAAGAGCCTCGGAGGACAAGCCACTCCGTTTCAGGATCGTTCAATCAACTGAATGTTTATGGATTAAGAAACATGCAGGGATCCATCTTGTGGCTAATTACGTTTGACTGAGGCTAATCCAAATATAGAGGAAGTGACTCATCGCTTTCCCCCTGGCTCAGACTCAAGCTGGCGTGTCGACACCCGCGATGACAAAGGCACACAGAAGCCTCTCTAGACGCCGCTCGGACCTAAGCTGGGAAACTACATGTTACACCACACATCCTACAGCCTGTCTGCAGACACAGAGCTGAGCACGTCTGAGGCGCTACGTCTCTACATCTCCCTCTTTCTCCCCCTCCCTCTCTCCCTGTCTCCCTCCCTCCCTCCCTCCCTCCCTCCAATCCATCTCTCTCTCCCCCAGATTATCCTCCTGTTCCAGGGCCTCTGAGCCAGCCCTTTATTAAAGGAGCAGGGGGTTTTTATGATCAGGACTATATTTCTGCGCTGGGCTCGTACATCAGGGCTGACGCTGGCTGCTCCATTATTACAGGCCAGGTAACACTCCCCTCCGCAGTCACACCGCAAACTGCTGCTGTAAGCCACAGAGTTATGGTCACGCAGACAGGCAGATATATATATATATATATATATTTATATATATATATATATATATATATACACATATATATACACATATATATATATATATATAGATATATGTATGTATGTATCTGTACAGAACGCAGGCTAGGTACACATGATGTATTAAAGCGTGGCTGACATGATGTATTAAAGCGTGGCTGCAGCTTATTTGTTAGTACTTAGGACCTGTGCCAGAGATAAACACTAAATTGCAGGTGGCTGATAGGACGGCAGTTCCGTGACCAACGTGAGTGTGTGCGTGCGTGTTTGTGTGTGTGTGTGCGTGTGTGTGTGTGTGTGTTTGTGTGTGTGTGTGTTTGTATGTGTGTACGTGTATGTGTGTGTGTGTGTGTGTGTGACTAAGAGCACATGGGCGTGTGTGTTTACCTGACACACAATGCGTGTGTGTGTGTGTGTGTGTGTGTGTGTGTGTGTGTGTGTGAGAATCTGAACACATGGTCGTGTGTTTGACACACAGTGCATGTGTGTGTATGTGTGTGTGTGTGTGTGTGAGCGTGCAGTGCGTGACAGAGCAGTGTGTTAGTGGTGCGGCTCTGCAGGTAATGTGTGGACGTTGCCGTGGTTTTAGGAGCCGGTCGTACATCACATTGACGCCGCCTTATCTTTATATTTATATCATCTTTGTCTGCTTTTATTGGTTCCAGCGGAGTAAGACGGATGAGTGCCGGCCCCACCTGGGGGCCTCCAGGCGGACCTTCGCGCGGAGCCCGAGCGCGGTCCATGGTCAGGAGGGGGAGGAGATCGACCGGGATCGACTTCATGGGGTTTGTTAGCTTTTTATCAGAGCCGCGGTGTAATGCTACGCTAGTTAGCATCCTTCTGTCTACAGCTGAGCTGAAATGCACTCTTTTACAGCTTAGCTGCAATGACAAACAACAACATTTTGACGGTTCAATATCATCCAACACTAGCTAGCGTTAGCTATGGTGTCTGAAACGGGCTTGACGGTAAATAGCGCGCTAAGCTACCTGTTTTAGCTCCGCAGCTTTCCCCCATCGCGTGGTTACAGTGGGGACACTGTGTTTTTATGGCCTTTTCAATCTGCAGGTTTTTAGTAGAGTATAAAAACCAATCCTCCACGGGCTCACCTTAAGAAGGATCTAGCAGCGCTTAATCGCCGGCTAACGCGCTTTACACAAGTTAGCCCTCCAGCTACAGCTAGCCTAGCGCTCTCTTCATCTGGGATAATATTATGACGGAATCAGACAGAGCCGGGTTACAGAGAGCTCTCCTCCCTCTCCTAGTCTCGCACATTGTGTCCAATTGAAATGATCCAGCTTTCTAATCTGTTCAGCTGTATTTAAGATGGGCAAGTGTCATCTGCGTAAGGTATGTGTGTGTGTGTGTGTGTGTGTGTGTGTGCGTGTGCAGGCGTTTATGAGTATGTGAGTGTATTTTGTATTTTGTGTGTTTATATGTGTGTGCGTGCGCACACACATGTGTGTGCGCATGCACGTGACACGTGTGTCTTTTAAGTATTATAGCTATATGTGGTAAGGTATATGTGGTACCTCTGTTTAGGTATTTATATTGTATGTTATCGTATGTACAGTATATAGTGTGTGTTTATTCATGTGTACATGTGTGCATTATGTATGTATGTATGTACGTATGTACGTATGTATGTATGTATGTATGCATGTGGGTATTTGTGTGGGTGTGTTTCTGCATGTGTGCGTGCAGTTGCTCCTACACACTTACATATGCCTACATGCACTTACATATGACACATGCATACGTATTCAGTCCCCAATATATATGGTTACGAATAAAGACAGACAGACAGACATGTGACCCTCACAGTATTACAATCTGCACGACAACAGTAATATCCCACATCGGCAACCTAGCGAAAAAATACAATCAAATGAATAATCCGATCCCTGAGATGGAGGACATAGACATGCGGTGATGTGCATACAGAGACGGAGGGGGCGACCCCCGCCCCCCCGCTCACACAGCGAGGCCCCACACGCACACACTCAGAGACGCTCCCGCGCACTCAGAGAAGCTCAGAGACCACGCACAGAGGAGGGCTCCAGCACATGCCTGTTATAAAACTCCAGAATGCAATCACTGTTTCACTGCCGCAGCACACACACACACACACACACACACACACACACACACACACACACACACACACACACACACACGACACGCATGCACGCACACACACACACACACACACACACACGCACCCATACACACATACACACACTCTCCATGAACATACTCACAACCACACCATGAACATAACTCAAAGACACACACACACACACACACACACACACACACACACACACACACACACACACACACACACACACACACACACACACACACACACACACACACACCATGAACAGCCCCATCCCCCCACAGACACATACACACACATATGTGCGGATATGTGTGCGCAACACGATAAAGCATAACAATGCCATCTAGTGGCTGAAGCGGGCGTGTCTACTCCACTCTAAGATATGGAGCTCTGGGTCTCCTCCTCCCGTGGAGGGGGGGTGGGGGGGGGGAGGGGTGCAGGGCATTCGTGTCCCCAGCCCATCTTGCGGCAAGGTAACGGACACTGAGGCCCCAGCAGGGAGGCCTCCTCATCCCATTCCTGCTCCCTCTCAACCTGACCCAGATGAGCTACTCTGGTGCTCAGCAGAAGGATCACTTTCAGGGGCTATTTTAACCTCTATGGGCCCGTCTTGCCTTGCAGGGGGGGTGCGAGGGGGAGGGGGCTAACGTTACATCAGCCTGTCGATCGTCCATGATGAGTATGTGTCCGCGACCGTCGATTAGCGGAGCGGAGATTAATCGTTTTGTCTCTTTTGCTGTTTTTTGTTCTTTGACATTCTGGAGGTGCTGCTAAGCATGGATTCTGTGTTCAGCGCCCTTGTTGACTCATTGGTGATCGATAGCGCTGGTGTGTTCAATAAACACAGTCTGGAGTGTAATTAATGGTTCGCTGTTCAGAAACACTGGAGATAGCCTGCCGCTACGAACGTGATGAGATCAGAAGTAATCATAAAATAAAGACAGCTCCCTCTCTTTGCCAGATTCCAACATTGGATCTGTATTGGGGAAATGTCTGTCAGTTTGTCTATGTCTTCCTCCTCTGGTCCGTCTGTGAGTCCACCTGTACCTCCGGTCATTGAGTGAATATTTTTGACTTTCACTACAATAGGACCCAGATCATTTAGAGAAAATAATGGTAAAACCCCATGTTTTTTTCCGGTCTCCGCTCAACCAGTTTTCAAAGGTTCCTCTCTGCTGTGTACTCGAGTTGAGGTGCCTTTTCCGTTGAGGTGCCTTTTCTGAGGCAACGGATGTCAGGTCGAAGGGAAACTGACGGCGAGGTGTGCGACTACGAGGTGTGTGTGTGTGTCAAGGTGTGTGTGTGTGTGTGTGTGTGTGTGTGTGTGTGTGTGTGTGTGTGTGTGTGTGTGTGTGTGTGTGTGTGTGTGTGTGTGTGTGTGTGTGTGGAGGCGTTGTGAGGTGTGTGTGGCGAGGTGTGTGTGGAGGTGTGTGTGTATGTGTGGCGAGGTGTGTGTATGTGTGGAGCCATGGGCATAATTTCCCCTCCTCTTTTCAAAATCCCGCTCGTGTCCCCCCCCCACTTTTTTAACTGCAAAAATCGTGCTTAATACACTACTGTTTGGCCAGTCGTCAGATTCTGGCTAAGAATGTGAATTGAGTTGCTGATTGTAAGGCCCTGATATTGTATATAAAAAAAATAAAATATAAAAAATTGCCACGGACGAGTAGTGGACACGGACAGCCTGCCTACGTGGTTCTATAGTACATTTTGCCGCAAAAATGCAGAGTCTCTCTCGCTGCTAGTTTACTTTAATGTTAGACTCACACACCACGGTCTCAATACTCGACTCTGCTTTCATATCAGATCAGATGAGGTGGAGGTGCGGCAGGTGCCTATGGAAGACAGGGAGGGCGAGGCAGGGAGAAACAGCACTGAGTTGCAGGTAGGTTATATGTGCTGTATAAAGGGTTAGGTGATTTTGGTTTGTTGAGCGGAAGGAGTGAACATGATAAGTGAACACGGTTGAATTAAAAATAAAGTACACTAATAATAATACAACCATTATGATTTAATAAGGCTCCGGCTTTCCCATCAGCATTGTTGTACTGCTTTCATATCAGAGATCAGATGAGGTTTCAGATCAGATCTGTTTTCATATTTACCGTAGTCCCTAAACGTATGTAGAAATGCAGGAAATGGTATTCAAATTGAAATTTATTTTAGAGTACCCCCAGATCCCCCGTAATATTGTGTCACCCCCACTTCTCAAACCAAAGTTACGCCCTTGTGTTGAGCTCCGTCTAGGCAGCAGTTGACGATGGCCGCGGCCAAGAGAGACACTTAAGTTATGTTTTCTAAATTACAGAACGTTAGAGGAAACATTACATCAAAACCCTTCTGTAGCCCATTCATAATTGTGACTAAATGTTTGCAATTTGAATAATGAATACCGCACAAAGTTAGCAGAAATGCCAAATGAGAAGTTGGCTGAGTCACTGCCTATCTTTAAATCTCTCCTCAAAACCCACTTTTATCTGAGAGCTTTTCCAGATTTTATTTGAGCCTGCCTTTTGTTTTATATTCCTGTCTTTTATCCTTTTGTTTTCATATGGCTCATTATTGTCTGTACATTACATGTATGTGTGCTCTGTTTTAATTGTGCTTTTATTTGTTCAGCACTTTGTAACTGTGTTTTGAAAAGTGCAATATAAACCAAGTTTATTATTATCATTATTATTATTATTATTATTATTAGCAATAACCAAGATAGTGACAAATGCACAAATATTTTTGGAAAAGTTTTCCAGAGACCCCCCAAAATGTAGCTATTGATGCTTCCAGGTCTCAGGCATCAATCAAGTGGTCCTGGAGCCCCTGAGAGCCCCTGTGTTTCCCACCCTCCAGTCTGTCCTCCTCCTCTGTACTGACTGACCTTCTGTTTGGTGTTCTCCTGTAAGTCATAGCACCATTCTGTCAAGTGAAGACGGAGGGGAGACTGCAAATGGACTCCGCCAAGTCTCAAACACTGATGCTGTGAACACAGAAAAGGTTTAACGTAAACCTCAACTCAACAGGATCAAAGGATTAAAGCATTTCCACCTCAGAACTGTGAACGAATCTGCTCAGATGCTTTGTGGAACAAACCCAGAAAAAATTCTTCATCTGAGAAAATAAACCCATCAAGACGACCCATCGTCAATCCCAGCTCCAGTTTCATCGCTTCGACAAGCAGCGCACGGCCGGAGCCAGTGGAGTGCAGCTGCTGGTGCTTCCAGCGACTAAGTGGTGCTCTGCCGGTGCGGTGAGAGTGGGGTTATGGATGGATCAAACACGCGGCTCTGACAAGCCATCCATCAGCCCAAGACAGTGTCCAGTAACACAGGCAACCACGGTCAATAGGACTAATACGACGAGGCTTTAGAAAGCAAATATCACGTTTCAGACCGTGAAAAGGGCCAGAGATACGGAATTATGCTGTTTTTTCTAATTACATTTAAATTACTTTTTAAATTTGCATTTTATCATTGTTTTCTTTTAATGTCACACTCTTATCAGCACGGAAAGGTTAATCACAATTAGAAACCGTCCCTGTGCCAAATATATAACAGCAGCCTATCAAAATGCTGTCATTGGCCACAGCGTACCACAGAAGAGAAGCTCTGTGCTTTGCATGCTGCATGCGAGAGGTTATTGCTGAAAATGATGAAAATGTAAAATATTTAAGATAAACACTTGAATTGTTGGTTTAAAGTGTTGAGAAACATATAGTGTTACAGTCAATTGCAAAGAAAACAAGCTTTCCTGCATGTTAGATGCATGCATCACGTGTGCAGAAGGCTCCTCTAAGGTGAAGGAATCGTGCTGCATGTATGCAGATCCACAGCATAGTGCCAGCTCTGTACTTCACATGCTGCGTGCGAGAGCTTCCTCAGACCAACAGCACCACTGTCTACCTCAAACATTTCACAATGTATTGACGTCTCTGTAACAAAATCCTGTTTCTTCAACACTGCTTGTGGTGTGTTTTTGTTGGTGTGCTTTCAGGGGCTCTCTAACTGGTTTCTCATTGTAGATACCACTGCAGTGGACGAGTGGATACTGCATTTAAATGAGTGGTGCACTGCAACAGAACTGGTCTCTACTGCAGAAGAACGCAAGGATACGACTAGTTAAACCGGGCACTGCAGCTGAACTTGAATTATTCTCCTTTATCGTTCTTTACATTTGTACGCCCTTCCCCTGTGGGATTAATATACAAGGGTAGTGTACACCAAATCAGTGTGAATCCAAAGTCAGATGGGCCGAGACTTGGTTCTATAATAAATTCCGGTCTTAATTAGCTATGGAATGTTTGTTTTTATCATTACATTCTCATGCAATCATCCCTGCATGCATTATCTCCTACACAAACTTTTTTAATTTAATCGATGCAATATCAACAATACACACAGCGTCTTCCACCTGTAAAGTAGCAACAGTACATTGGTGGTAAATTAAAAAGGCATATAAATGCCAAGTGCCAAGTAAAGTACATTCTTTAGCTCGTGAACATTCCCCAGGTGAACTTCCATTCCCTGTATTTTCAATAAGTTGCGACCAGAATTACTGCCATGAATATTTCACAAATGAGCTTTTACCCACACACACTTATATAATCCCACGGCGGGCCATGCACCCAAGCAGTTCCAGTCCCTGGAAGGAGCGTGCCCCCCCGCTGTGCTGCTCCCCGTGCCTCCTTCTCTTCCTCCTCTTCCTCCTCTTACTCTGAGCTGGGGGCCCTCGCAGGCTCCGGGATTAGGGGGTGTCGTGTCACGTACAGCCCTGTGAGCCGGGGACTGTGGCAAAGGTTTATGCAAATCCAGCCCCATTTTCTGGATGCATAATGTATCCTGAACGGCGTGCCAACTCTCAGGAACATAAAGCATTCACATGATGGGCAGCTTGTTCTCAGTGCTAAAGGTACTGATGTGATTACGATTCATCAGCTGTTGGGCAGATTGGATTAATCCATTTGTCACAGGTTGTTTTGTTCATCACGTCCTGGTCGTGTGGATGCCAAAACAAATGACTTTTGTGAAAGCAAAGGAGAGAAAGTTTATCTGTTCACTGATGGCATAGATCTGTGTTCTCTTAAATGCTTACCCGGCAACATAAATAGTTTGACTAACGTAATCAAATGTGTTTTAGTGGGGGGGCGCTGCTGAGCTTTAATGGAGTAGGACCTGAGTTTGGAAGCTCCTGCCGATTTCAATTAAAATTGTAATTCATCCGCGCTTTTTAGTCACATATTCTGTCTTATCTTACTCCACATTACTTTTTGGTTGGGAAGTTTAATTCTGAACTGCGTAAAAATGTCTGCAAAAAACTCTAAAACTCGCAATACTGTTCAGATGCACCTGCGGCCCGGTCCACAAACCGCGACCGCGTGTTTGGGTGAGCCATCGGCTCCTGCACAGATCGCCGCGACTCACGCTAACCTTGACACCACTGCCCTAAGGCTCGAGTTGCTGGCCTCGCTGAGGAAAGATATTGCAGATATTTTGGAACAGATATTATTATATATTAATTATTATATATATTAAGGAACTTCAGGACACTCTCGGGGATGCTTTGTCTACTATCAAGCTCGACCTACAAGCGGTGAAGACACAGCTGGCGAACGATAGAGCTGCTACCGATGCTACCGTGTCCGAGCTGAAAGGTACGGTCGGAGAGATGGAGCACTCACTCACCGAGTGCTCCGATGACATCGCCGAGATGAAAACTACTATCAAGTTCCTTACAGCTAACGTAGCCAAGCTGGAAAATAAATGTGAGGACTTGGAGTCCTAGAATTTGTTATTTTAGTGGAGCTTATTTACTGCATTTCTGGACGAGCAAAATTCACACCAAAATGACACCTACAAACACAACCCAAGCTAAAGACTATACATACACACTTTATCTATGATTAAATAGATACAGAGGGACTTATTTGCAAAAATACTTTCATAAAAATATTATATAATATATATTTTTGTGTGTGTGTAATGTTAACATATTCAACTCCTGATGATACAGTTATATTGCACAATTTGTTATTACATTTTATTTAAAAAATATATATTAATAACCTCTTAACTGGCTACAGCCATGCTTGGTCGGATGGGAGATGCTGAATACCTTTCCTCCTACATCGTCATCAGGGTGACCTCCACTGTTTGAACCATCCATCTGCCAGGAGCCTGCGAAGCATCTCTGATACTTTAGCAGAAGTTGTTTAGCAGTTTAAACTCTATATTCTGGATGAAGACGTACTGGACATCTTGTTTTACTGAGGAAGTAAAGTAGAGAGAAACTACAGAATAGCACGGAATAACACAATGTCCATTTCATATGTTGTACAAAAATACACCTATTATTCACGATGAATAAATGTATTTATCTACCGCATCAATGCAATAAAAGTAACTTGGCCTTCAGTATAAAACACAGTGAGGTTACGGAAGTGAAATCCCATTAATACATATTCATACTGAATGAGGATTTTGATTATCTGCCATAATTTCATAACTGTCCAAGTTAAGCTCATCACTGTGAGGCTGTGAAGAAGCGGTACATGCTCCTGTAGGAGCCACTAGTCTGGATGATATCAACATTATTTGAAGAAAAGCATGTTTTATTGACAACCCACTCTGCTTAGTGGGAACAATGAAGATTGATCGGGGAAGACTCTTCTAAAAACCGAGCAGGCCTCAGGAAAACTTGTAGATCCGGACCCAATCGAAGAGAGAGCTGCCATTGTTTCCTCTATATTCATTTTTGAATGGGCCGTATGTATTTTAAACACAGCAAGACTTATCTAAGTACAAGTAGGCAAATGACCTACGAGATGGACAGAACTGTAGGCTAGAGAATGTCATACATGCTACAATAAGTTATGTCACCCATCTTCTATCTGTCACTCAGCATGTACATTTTATTTGTATTTGTTGTACACCTGTATACCTCTGTGAAACGACAGAGAGGAAGGAAAGTGTGAAACGTTAGAAACCGGCCAAGCTTTGTGTGTGACGTGAACTACCATAAGCTCTTGATTTACGCTCTAGGAATATACCGGTAGCAAATGTTTCCAAGGGAATGAAAACAGTATGAGAAACATACAAAACGTATTGATTCACTACATACCGAGAATGGTCTCATTAAGAGCCGATGGAGCAGAAGGCGTGGAGGCAGAGATCAACATTACTCCTTACTTCATCAGGCAGCACACTGATGACCTCATAAGAAGAGGCCGATAGACCAATCACACGGAAGAGGAAGACAATTCTCAAACAAACAGAGAATACAGAACCAGCGGTGACATCACATGGTCATGAATCCCGTTTGTTGCCTGCATTGTCACTAATGACAACAGAGGAATGTTTGATACAATTGATCAAAAAGGACATCAGGGCCATTTGACAGACCGGCAGAGAGCGTCTTTAGTAGTGAGTAGAACATCTCTCATGTATCAGGATATTACTGACATGCAGTTACATCCTCCTAGCACCACTATCACATTCTGGCGCAACAAAGCTAGCAATTACAGTGCTATGGGGGGGGGGACATTTCCAGGGTACAGCGCATTCCAGTTGCAATTAAAAAACGATTTGTCACATGAAAAGTAATTTGTACACTTGCCAGATGTGACAGAGCGATAGCATGCGGGGACAAACTCAGAGAAGCTTTAGAGAGCGGAAATTACAATTATTTCACATAATCTGTGGAATACAGATTTTATGTTGAGATTGAGATTCCCTATCAACGCAGCAGGCGGATTACAGCGTGGGTGGTCTCAGTCCTCTCGCGACTCAATTTTGATGCCCTGAACTGAAACGCAAAGAGCGATTTAAGCTACAGCTTTCTTCACCAAAACAGCTTATCATTAATGAACCAAACTATCAACTGCACAGTGTGAACTAAAAAAGCGTTTATCTGTCGAGGGATCCTACTTTGAATGACTAATAGCTGTGCTACCGCCACACCCACCCCCTGCCTGGGGTTATTGTTCCAGCAGTGTACATATACCGCGCCGAGCAATACCAACAGCAGCAGCTGCGCTTTATCTCCGGGGAGCTGGTGGGGGGGGGGGACCCCCACTGAGGACAACACACACCGACCGCCCCGAAACCCGCGTTCCCACGTTCCTCCTCTCGACGGGATCGGTTGCAGGCTGTGGCTGCGGGTTCACACCGCGGAGAGCCTTGATGTTAGCATGACGGTGGAGCAGGCAGAGGTGTTAAAGGGATCTTTATTAGCACGTTGGAATAACTGTGAGAACACTTCTCTGTCTCGCCATCTGCTGTTTGGATTAGCGGGCATTGGGGATCAATGGGAGTCATCAATGGCATGATAAAGTAGTAGAAAAATGATATATATCTATACAAATATATAAATTAATGAATGTATATATTTGTATATGTCTGTCGGAGTCAGTTATTTTCAATTTGCTTTAATTTAAATGATTTAAATTGTGTTCATTGTGCCTGTTGTGTTTTTCTCCCTTGTTAAACGCTTTTGTCTTGTGGTTTTGGCACGAAAGTCACTATACCTTAAAGCTTGATCGATTGATTGATTCAAACTACAAACCCTTACACCCTTCCCCCGGTGTCTGAAACCATAGTCCACCCTGCGGTCCGTCCAGCGGTCGCCTCCAGAGACTCGCCTGCGCCTTCTTATCACCACTTTTAACGCAGCATTCGCTGAACATTTGCCAGGAAGTCAGATGTTCTGAGGAGGGCCAGCGGGGCGAGGGGTGGGTGGGGGGCGTGGCCTCATACCTCCGGCCACCCGGGTAAATGCCCGGGTGTCCTGTTTATGTGACTCCTCCAGCTCCAGCTCCAGCTCCAGCGTTGGAAGGCAACAGGTGGGTCTTTATGGAGGAGGGGGGGCTGCAGCCTGACCGGGAAGGGAGGGGGGGAGGAGGAGAACGAGGAGGAGGAGGAGGATTAAAAATATCCCTGGATGAAGTCGTCAAGCGAGCGCCAGCGTCATATTCTTAACAAGAAGAGCGTGATAATATTGCAATAATTCCCCAATAATTGCCTTGGCTTATTTTAGGGCTAAAGAGGATCTGGGGAAGGGAGTCTGGTTGTTTTTGGGTGTTTGTGGTAATGGAGACATCTCATTGGACAAGACCCCCCCCCCCACCCCCCCAACCACGTGGCACTGGGGGGGGGGGGGGGGGGGAATCCAAACCCAATCACGGCTCAGGCAGCCATGTGACATGAAGCTGATATGTAACCAAACCAGCAGGATCTCTGGGTCAACTGGTTGAGTGGAGCTGGAGACCCAGCCCAGCCTAGGCCATGGCTGGGCCTACCCCTCCCACCCCTCCTACGCACTTTATTGTATGTTGTACATCCTGGCACTTAAAAATAGTACTTAGCATTGTGTAGCATCTTATCCTAGATGTCTTTGTTGTATACAGGGAATGGGTTAACCTAGTGATTGTTAGTGCTTGGCACTTGGTTCCATCAACATCCCGTACCGACAGTGCTATATTGTTTCACCTTCGTCTGACAAATGTACTTATTGTAAGTCACTTTGGATAAAAGCATCTGCTAAATGCCCTGAATGTAAATGTAAATGTAAAATGTAAATGTTAGTGAATCAGGAAACTACACGCTGGTAAAAATTATATTCTGAAGCTTAATTTAAAAGGTAGCCAACATGCTCTCATTTGCATTGAAACAAATAAATGCAAATAAATGACAACACTCGATGATTGACTTTGACTAGCACGTATTTATTGTTCGATTAAAATTGCCACTCTGACTCTTTTTTTAATTATTAGTTAATGCATGTAAAATTGCTGGAGTGCATCATGAAATACAAAGTTGTGGTCCCAATTGAAATGTCTGGTGAATTCGTTATTAACACGTCTGACACTGCGTCTTACCGTTAGATGTTCAGTCAACTGCTCACGGGCAACACGCCGCAGATAGAAACATCAACATCGTCACGTGTGCGTTTCATTTGGAGGCCTGCTCCCTCAATTAAAATCTAATCAAATCAAATCAAATAAAACTAAATAAAATCAAACCTAATCTAGTTCTAAAGGTTTACTTTGACAGGGGGAGCAGTAGAATAATCGAGCCCATGGGTTGAACACTGTTTTACTATGTCTGTACACAGACGATTTGATAGCCCTTAGAGACCTTAATCAACAGCTTGATAATTCAAGCCTAATTTAAATCTGATTTCAGTTGTGCTGAAAGGCTGAAAGGCTGAAAAGCTGCGTGAGTCACATCTGAAAGCTCTGTCTCTCTGAACAAACACTTCAAGAGCGAAACAATAAAAGCTTGGGTGACTGACCCTGGCTCGATGGCTCTTTTAATCATTTATGTTTTGAAAAGGAAAGAATAAAAATTCAAAGCCGTTTAGATTTCATTTTCAAGTTATTTTTCTCCTGACTATTGTGTTACGAGTGGCAGCTGAGCTTGACTCCAGCAGGGTGCAGACAGGTGAACACTGAGCACAACAGCAGGTAATCAGAGTATCCAGCCGGTCCAAGGTGACTAGAAATGTGACAACAAGTCCTTTATGCAAGTCCTGATTTTCTCCACTTATACATGTGGTCAGTAAGCGTCTTCGGTATTCTATGATTCACGCTTGTTGGATGAATCATAGAATACCCAAGACGCTTACTGACGACATGTCTACGGATCTGGCTATGAGGACATCAGAGAACATGTGATGCATCCATGTGTCTAATGTACGGTGATACATGCATGTTTCTCTAAAGTAGGCCAACCTTGTCAGAGAGCGATATGCTATTCTGTACCATTGATTCAAAAATACTTAGTGATTTATATGCTGTCGTGGATTGGTTTTCTGACCAGCGTGTTTCAGAGTGACTAAAGTGGCAGTGCAATAAATCTCACATCGTGTTTCCTCCTCAACCGACCCTTTTTATAGAGAACCAATCAGCTTTCAGGTTCTAAAAAGTAAGAAAAATACCTACACTAGATCCATACTCAGCAATACTGACTCGATTTTACCTTTGACATCTTGCGGCACACATTTTCCACTACCGCTCTGCCAACACGATCCGTCAATAAACATCGCTACCACCAAACAAACATTTAATGTAAGAGGCTGTCACACCCACAGGAAGCAGACTGTGAAACGCACATTCATTAAATATGATCGGTGCACACAGAGATGAGATGACAAGGTGTCGCGTGAAGCAGCTTCAGACAGCCAGCCTTACTGAGCGCAGCTTGACAGGGAAGACAGTAAATTACGAGCAGGGCCATTGGAAAAAACACATGCAGACTGTGCAGCTGGTCAAGGAATTTGTGGAAAACCAAGGGGGTATCATTGTGCACTCAGAGTAGCCACACAGAGCCCCGGGGAATACCGTAGAGAGAGACACACAACCACACCACCACCACAGTCTGACTAAATGCTGCTGTGGGTTAGATGTTATGGTGGAACCAGGAACTGTTCATCAGGGATACTACACCTGGCCTCTTTGATGAGTAGCAGAGTGGAGAAGACACAGAGAATGCAGGTACAGCATAATCAGGAGTCCTCAGGCAAGAGAGAGACAGAAAGAGAGAGAGAGAGAGAGAGAGGGAGAGAGAGAGGGGATTTTGTGCGGATATAGTGCGAGTGAGTGAATGTGATGCTCCGACATCAGATGTGCTGAAATAGCCTTTGGCAGGGGATCTGCTGATGCAAATCTCTCCTCCAGTGGAGGGACGGACGGACTGTGTGATATCACAAGGTAAGACAGACCCTGGCACCGCAGGCCTCTGGACGCAGACGCTAACACTTCACTGACGACTCGACCTGGGAAGAGTTATGTCAGCCTGCGGGGAAATCACACCTTCCAGATTCCCCAAACTAATGAAATACACGGCGACGACTGCAGTGCATCGCATGAGGCCAGTGATGTCATGCAGTGTTTCCCCTGCACGTGTCCTGCAGTGGCACAGCACTGCAGCTAGGGTCCTGTCGCCACTGCATTCAGACATGCAAAATGAAAAAGAAGGAATTATTATTATTTATTTTATCTTTTATATTAGAAATTATGCTTGTGGTTTGATTTACTAAAAGCATATCCCCTACTGCTAGCATTCCCTTGTTTTATTTTCATTATTGGCATTGGAGAAATATGTGGATGAATATAAAATAGTGTTCTGATGTAGAAGAATAAAAAATGCATGATGATACCGTAGACGGCATCGGCTCAGGAATAATGTCAGATTGGTCTGTGGGGAGAAGAGCGCTCAGAACCAGAGAGGTATTCCTCACTCCATCCTGAGTGCAGGACGGACCAATCAGAAGACTGTTTTAATTAATCATTTTGAACAGTAAGCTTACTCTTCATGTTCACAGCTCACACACCGCAGCACCGCGACTTGGGGAATGGCAATATAACATACGCATCACTCTGAAAGAGAAGTGGGTCCTAATACATTCAAACCACATTTTAATCAGATGTAGAATACTATCTACTTCTATTTACAATCAATCCTCAGCATACACAAAGATAAATCCACAAATATGCATGTGAACCGACAATAAACACAACTTTATTATTTAGACAGCATCTTGTTTCAGTTTAAGTTCCATTTAATCTCTTGATTTTTTTTTCACGGCGGAGCCCAGGAGCCCTTTTATAGGAGGCCATAACACCCATGGTTGGTTTGACACTTTGAATCAAGTGCTTTATCGTATGTTAAGTTATTGTGCAAACTCGCTCTGTAAACACGTCACTTTAAATGCTTTGCAATGGGGATGGTTCAAGATGGCGATCGCTCCATTCTACGTCCACCTAGATGGATGAAACTAACGCTCTTATAAAGCAGAAGTTCAGAGCTTGGTTGCAACTTCGTTTTCCCTTTCCCTTCAATCAACTCAGAACTTCTGAACGTACAGAAACTATCATCATCATTGCTCATTAAGGGAGTTTTCTCGGAATACAAGATCTGTTAAATACAAGATCTGTTAAACATTTTGAGACTGTACCTGTGATTAAGGGCAATACAAATAAAATAGAATTGAATTAAATCGAACTATCTACCAAGACTAATTGTTGGTTTATAATCTTATTAGCATCATTGTCTTTATAAAATACAACGCAGAACAGCCAGTAGATTGAAGGAGCTCCTCAATGTTCTATAAACAGTCTATCACTACCCTCACCTGGTGGCCTGTATCTTTTCCTACCTGCTGTTTATAGAAACAGAGTCAACAAGAGCTTCAAACTCAACACCCTTCCCCTTTGCTAGGTGAGATTGTTCCTCCATTATAGGAACTCTGTCACCTGGACAGAGCGAGCAGGGCTCCAACGGTTAAACCAAAACTAAACACAGGTAGTGGATCAAAGAGGTGCGGATAAAGAAAAGACTTCCACCCCGTTCAGTCAGATTTGTAGCTTGTGTTCCTTCCGACTTTAGTTGAGGAATCGACGCTCTGATTTGTGAGACTATGCTAGCACTAAATCAGCTGCGGATTATGCTACAAGGAAAACATGGCTTCTTAAACCAGCCAGAGTGGAGAAAGGATGTCAACCTGAAAATAACAGCGGACCACACTTCTTTCTCTCTCCCCCAACAGCGCAAGATTTATGGGCCTTGTCGCAGCGGGATTGGATGTCGGCCCGCTTCACGTCTGGGTCAGTGCAGGTTAGAACAACATTGGTTTCACTAAAAACAACACAAACTCAACCAGACCCACTCCTGATTCCTGTTATTTGTTAGATCTCAAATAAATGTGCTTGCTGCTTTATTGATAGTAATATACTTGCATTTGTATGGGTTTAGTTACGGCCAGTGTCTTGGTGATGTAACTGATAATACGTAGCCTACATACATAATACATAAATACATTTACTTTTAGCAGCCGCTTTTATCCAGAGCAACTTACAATAAGTACATTTGTCAGAAGAAAAAGAAACAACAATATATCACTGTCGCTAGTCACGATGTTCATAGAACCAAGTGCCAAGCACTAACAATTGTTAGGTTAACCCATTCCCCGCATACAACAAAGATAGCTCGGACAACTTGATACACGATGCTAAGTCCTATTTTTAAGTGCAAGGAAGTACAACATACAATAAGTGCGTACAAGCTAGAGTCAGGCTTTTTTATGTGTTCACGTATCTTACCAATACTAACTTCTTTACACTTAGTGATGTTTGCACTCTTTTAAAGATCTTTGAGGCTTTTAAAGATCTTTGAGATGTTTGTGAACCCGGTGTATTTGGGAAGGCGATGCCTACAGAAACACGTCAGTGTTACCTCAGCAGTAACCAGAGTGCCATCCTCCTCACTCCTGAAGTCTTGTGCTTCTCCTAATAATAACCCGGAGAACAGAGGAGTTCCATACGTGACCAGGAGGAACCAGGACGTCATGCGCGGCTGACCGCTCGGCATGTGTTGCGTGCCTCAGGACACGTTCACCGGCGTCTGGGACCTGCTGAGGCCAGCTCAGGTTCGCATAAGGACAGGGAGGCGAGCACACTTCAAGGTGGGGTGGTGCTGGAGGTAAGTGGTGGAGCAGGTGGTTATTGGTGGTTAGTCGTGGAGGTCGTGGTTTGGGTTGAAGTGGTGGAGGTGGTGGAGGTGGTGCTTAGTGGTGGAAGTAGTGGTTATTGGTTGAGGTGGTGCTTAGTGTTGGAAGCTGTGGTAAGTGGTGGTTATTGGTGCAGGTGGAGGTGGTGGTTAGTGCTGGAGGTGGTGGTTAGTGGCGGAGGTGGTGGTTCGTTTTGGAGGTGGTGTAGGTGGTGGTGGTTAGTGGTGGAGGTGGTGATTACTAGCGGAGGTGGTGGTTGAGGTGAAAGTGGTGGTTAGTGATGGAGGTGGTTATTGGTGGAGGTGGTGGTTAGTAGAAATGGTGGCCGAGGTGGTGGTGGTTGGTGGTTGTTGAGGTTGAGGAGGTTGGAGGTGGTAGTAAGTGGTGGAGGTGGAGGTTAGTGGTGGAGGTGGAGGTTAGTGGTGGAGGTGATGGTTAGTGGTGGATGTGGTGGTTGATGTTAGTGGTGGAGGTGGAGGTGGTGGTTAGTAGTGCAAATGGAGGTGGTGGTGGAGGTGGTGGTTAGTGGTGAAGGTGGTGCTTAGCGGTGGAGGTGGAGGTAGTGGTGGAGGTTAGTGGTGGAGGAGGAGGTGGTGGTAAGTGGTGCAGGTGGTTGTGGAGGTGGTGGTTAGCGGTGCAGGTGGTGGTGGTGGTGTTTAGTGGTGGAGGTGGTTAGTGGTGGAGGTGGTGGTTAGTGGTGGAGGTGGTGGTTAGTGGTGCAGGTGGAGGTGGTGGTTAGTGGGGCAGGTGGAGGTGGTGGTTAGTGGTGCAGGTGGAGGTGGTGGTTAGTGGTGCAGTAGGAGGTGGTGCTTATTGGTGCAGGTGGAGGTGGTGGTGTATGTCAAGGGGTTGGTGGGAGCGTGATGGGACCCTCCGTCAGGACGTCCCATCACGCTCAGCAGGCTGCACCTGCTGCGCGTTTACGGCTCGGTCTAAAATAATGTTTACAACTTTAAGACAACATGGCTTACCCCAGCCCACTGAGTACCAGGGAGGAGAGAGAGGGGGGTGGGGAGAGAGAGGGGGTGAGACAGAGAGAGAGGGATGGGGAGAGAGAGGGGGTGAGACAGAGAGGGATGGGGAGAGAGAGGGGGTGAGACAGAGAGAGAGGGATGGGGAGAGAGAGAGGGAGTGAGAGAGGGGTTGAGAGAGAGAGAGGGGGCGAGAGAGGGGTTGAGAGAGAGAGAGGGGGCGAGAGAGATAGAGAGAGAGAGAGAGAGAGAGTTAGAGAAAGAGAGAGAGGGAGAAAGAGGGGGTGAGAGAGACCGAGAGAGAGGGGGGTTTAGGGTGAGAGAGAGAGAGAGGGTGCGAAAGAGAGAGGTTGATAAAGAGCGAGAGAGAGCAAGAGGAAGGGTGAGAGTAGTGAGCAGAGATCAGGGTACACTTTGACGGTGTCTCAGAGTTAAACACCTCACAGACTATAATAATAAACAACACTGAAGTGTTTGGTAATTACAGTGCAATCCTAATT